>NW_023270377.1:12944254-13151306 GCF_011800145.1 Mirounga leonina
TTTCTTTCTTTCTTTCTTTCTTTCTTTCTTTCTTTCTTTCTTTCTTTCTTTCTTCTTCTTTCTTTCTTTCCTTCTCTCTTTCCTTTTCTTTCTTTCTTTCCTTCTTTCCTTCCTTCTTTCTTATTTTTTTAAAGATTTATTTATTTATTTATTTGAGAGTGAAAAAGAGAGTACGAGTAGGGGGAGGAGCACAGGGAGAGGGAAAGAAATCCTCAAGCAGACTCCCTGCTGAGCATGGAGCCCAATGTGGGGCTGGATCCCAGGACCTCAGATCATGACCTGAGCTGAAATCAACAACTGCTTAACCAACTGAGCCACCCAAGTGCTCTAAGACCTGGAATATTTTTTCGATTGATTCAAATAACTTACCTTAATGATCAAAGGACTATTGTGATTTTCTATTTCTTATTGAATAAGTTTCAATAAGCTACATTTTTCCAGAAATGTTTTCCTTTTGTCTAAATTTTCCAGTTTTTTGCCACAAGTTTACCTATAAAGTTTTTAATTTCTGTTGAGTCATTAGTAATTTCCTATTTTCTGCATCTTCTAGTAATCTACCACAGGCTTTTGTTACAATCTTAATGTTGGTACATGTGTCTTCTATTTGCTTGATCAGTCTCCTCAGAGATTTATCAAAGTTAATTTTTTTCTCTTTAAGGAACTATTTTTTACTTTGTTGAGCTTTTCCATTGTATGTCTCTACTCTATTTCATTAATTTGTCATTTTTATTACTACCTACCTTTTACTTTCTTTGGGTTTATCTTACTACTATTTTTCTAATTTCTTATATAATTAGAAATTAATTAAGCTTGTTAATTTTTAATTTTTTATATTAACATAAGTATCAAAGGATATAAATTTCCTTCAAAATGCTGATGTAGCCACATCTAATAAGATTTTATATACAGCATAGGTATTATAGGTCACTGCAACCTATTTTCTAATTTTCATTATGATGTTTTTTATCTAGATTATTTAGAAATTTATTTCTTAATTCTAAAACATATGGGAACATTAAAGTTATATCTTTGCCATTGGTTTGTATCATTTTTACACTATGAAGGGGAATAAATATTGTAGGATTCCTATTCTTTAATTTGTGTATTCCCTTTTGTCCAAGTATCTGCTAATTTATATATATATATATATATATATATATATATATATATATATTCCATATGTGTTTTTAAAACGGCACAAAATACAATTTACCAAAATTCATGGGATACAGCAAAAGCAGTACTTAGAAGGAAATGTATAGCATTGGGTGTACATATTAGAAAAGAAGGAAGATCTAAAATCAATAATCTAAACTTCCATCTTCAGAAAGTAGAAAATGAAGAGCAAATTAAATCCAAAGTAAGCAGAAGAAAAGGAGTAATAAATAGAGAAACAGAAATCATGATATTGAAAACAGAAAATCAATAAAGAAAATTGATGAAACCAAAAGCAATTTCTTTGTAATGATCAACAAAATTAATAAGCCTCTAACCAGGCTACCCAAGAAAAAAAAGGAAGACACAAATTACTAATACCAGAAATGGAAGAAGAGATGTCACTACAGAGCACACAGACTTTAAAAGAACAGTAAAGGATTATTATGAATAATTCTCTGCTAACAAATTTGATAACATAGATGAAATGGACTGATTTCTTGAAAGACACAATCTGCCAAAACTCACACAAGAAGTAGACAATCTGAATGGCCTATATATAAGTAAATTCAATAATCAATAACCTTCAAGAACAGAAAGCCTAGATGATTTAACTGGTGAACTCTACAGAACATTTAAGAAAGAAATTTTGCTAACTCTACAATTTTTTCCAGAAGACAGAAAGAGAAGGGATATATCCTCATTCATTCTATGAGGCCAGCGTTACCCTAATACCAAAATCAGGCAGACATTATAAGAAAAGAAAACTCAGACCAATATCTCTCATGAACATAGATGTAAAAATCTTCAACAAAATATTAGCAACTATTCAGGAAGACGGAAAAACTATAAAGACAGTAAAAAGTCACTGGTTACCAGAGATTAATGGAGAGGAAGGGATAAATAGCAAAGCACAGAGGATGTTTAGGGCAGTAAAACTGTTCTATATGATAGTATACTGGTGGATACACGTCATTATACATTTGTCAAAATCCATACAAAACCAAGTGTGAACCCTAATGGCAATTGTGGTCTTTGAGTGATAACTATGTGTTAATGGATGCTCCTCAACCGTAACAAATGTATTATCGTGGTGCAGGTTGCTGACGCAGTGGGGGAGGCTGTGAGTTGGTGGGGACAAAAGGTATACAAGAACTCTCCATACTTCTCACTCAATTTTGCTGTGAACCTAAAACTGCTTTAAAAATTAAGTCTAGGGGCACCTGGGTGGTTCAGTCAGTTAAGCATCCCACTGTTGATTTTGGCTGAGGTCATGATCTCAGGGTCGTGAGACCAAGCCCCGTGTGGGGCTCAAGGCTTAGCACGAAGTCTGCTTGAGATTCTCTCTCCCTCTCCCTCTGCACCTCCCCATCACTTGTGCTATAAATAAATAAATAAATAAATAAATAAATAAATAAATAAAGTATTTAAAAAGTAAAAATTAAGTCTATAAAAATAATAAAAAAGAATGTGTATTTTGATCACTTCAAGTGTGTAGGTCTTTTGTTAATTATGTTGTTCAAAACTATAACCTCATTGACGTTTTGTCTGTATATTACAAAATAACACACACACACAATCACATATTGATTTTCCAATCACTTGATTTTCCAGCTTTCCTCATTCTTTTTTTTTTTTTTTAATTTTATTTATTTATTTGACAGAGAGAGACACAGCGAGAGAGGGAACACAAGCAGGGGGAGTGGGAAAGGGAGAAGCAGGCTTCCAATGGAGCAGGGAGCCCGATGCAGGGCTCGATCCCAGGATCCTGGGATCATGACCTGAGCCGAAGGCAGACACCCAACGACTGAGCCACCCAGGCGCCCCTGCTTTCCTCATTCTTGATTATGCATCCCACCATCTTTAGAAGCAGAGGTTTGTGCTGTGACACTTTCTTCAAATTTTATGCTATTCCCCTTTTCCTTCAAACAAACCTATTCATCCTATCAAATTCCTACTAAGCCTTCAAGACCTTCCTTTAGGTTCACTTTTCCTAGACAGCTTTCCTGAAGGCCTAGCGGAGATAGTGACTTCCTCTGTGTGGATTATTATATGCTCTTGTATCGTATTATTTTATCTCCTCAAGGGCAGAACTTTTCTACAGCAAGCACCAAAAATGTTTACTTTAAATAATATATACTAAACAATGTTGGTAGCATAAATGGGTGATAAAATTCATTTTGCAGAATTATAATGGGAAAATGAGACATTTGGCCTGTCTCATACCTGAATCCTTTCTCCTCTTGATGTTGATCTCAGATTTTTCTGTGGTTTCTGCCATTTGTACTTCTCCTACTTACATACAGAATTATATCATTTCTAACTTGGGTAACTAATAACAGTTCTTGCTTCCTGCTCAGGTTAGTAATAAAAGCTCATGTGGGGAGAGGGGCCAAAGGCAAAGTACCAGGGCACCTCAGGAGACCCGTGAGGCTATCTCAGATGGTCCAGCTTCAATAGAGCTCCTAGCTGAATACAGCCACATGAGTGTTCCCAGTCAACCATGAGAAGGCAGAAGATTCTAAGCAACTCCAGAATCATGATAAAAATAAATCATTGTGTTTTCAGTCCATAGCTATAGCAATAGATATGGGAAATACCACTGTGTCACTCTGGGTGTTTGAAGCCAAGAGAAAGGTCATAAAAAAATGTAGTTTTACAAAAGCACTGTGAAAGGCAAGGTGAGCCCCCAACTCAAGAGCCCCTCTTGGACTATCAAGTCCAAGGATATGTGTATACCTCAAAACTGTGATCCAGATGCCAGGAAGTTTTGGAGACTGCTACCACAACTGCTTCTGAAACCTCAAAGCTGGTGATTGGCTCTGGATCCTTGAGTCTGGCCTCTCTGCCTACTTCTACACATTCACATTCCCACCATCTTGCTTTCCAGTCAAGCAAGATGGCCAGCAATGTTACCACTGCCTCCAAATCCCACACCAGTGCTTCTAACTGCATGCCTTGCATCATCTCCAGGATCGTGAACTCAAGGGAGTTCTAAAAATGTAGGTTTTAGGGGTGCCTGGTGGCTCAGTTGATTAGGCATCTACCTTCAGCTCAGGTCATGATCTCTGGGTCCTGCAGGGTCCTAGGATAGAGTCCTGCAGTGGGCTCCCCGCTCAGCAGGGAGTCTGCTTGTCCCTCTCCCTCTGCCCCTCCCCACCCACCGCTCATGTATATACTCTCTCTCTCAAATAAAAAAATGAAATCTTTTTTTAAAATGTATGTTTTAGGGCACCTGGGTGGCTCAGTCGTTAAAACATATGTTTTAGCTTTTCAACCTCAGTCTAGCAGAGAAGTATAATGGATGATGAGAGAAGTCTAGTATCTATGGCCCCAGTCCTCTGACCCTGAATTTAATCAGTATGACACATAGCAATGATGTAGGATTGGGAGACTGGTAAAAGGATTTCTTATCCTAGTAGGTGTCTGCCCTTCGTTGAACTACTTAACCTGTCTGAACCTCAGTGTTCCCATCTGTAAAAAGGGGAATAATCACACCTGATTCAGAGGGTTTTTAAAGAACTCATCACAGCTTTCACAAAGTTCCTGGTAAGATACCTGGCACATTGTAGGTACTCAGTGATTGATAACAGTTATCAATGGAGAAAGAACATGTAAACAAAAACTACAAGATGCAGGGAGTATTATTTGATCTAGCAGAAGGGACAGATAACAGATTGTGAGGGGAGAAAAAGACCTCCTTAAGAAGGTGGTTTCTGATGTGAATCTTGAAATATGAGCAGAGCCAGGCCAAAAAATGGGGGAAAAGGTAATTCTGGATATTCATGTTTCTCTCTGGTCCCACTGCCTCAAAAACCAACCTCTGTGCTTTGGAGCCAAAATATAACTTGAAGACAGAGTTTGGGATAAAGAAGAACAAATAGCTTTATTGCTTTGCTGGGCCAAAGAGTCTACACCCCGCCATGTCCTTCAAAGACTGCAAGCCCCCCAGAGGAAGGGGCTAGAGGTGGGGGGTCATAGGGAAATACAGGATCCAGCCGGTTTTGACAGGAATTATGTATATACGACCAGCCTCCTTTGTCATGTCTGTAAGGTGGTACCAGGTTCTTGAAACAAAAAGCTAAGAAAGGAGAAGAGTTTTGCAGAAGAGAGGAAAGAGGTTACATAGTTTAAAGTCGAGCTTCACTGAAGCATGAGTGCAGCCATTTTGATTTTTGTTCCACTTTATGCTTTTAGGTGGTTTCACCACCCATGACCCTATAGGTAGGACCAGGACTCCAGTGGTTCTATAAATCTAGAACACTTTATCAGAATGGTATTTAATTTAATGTCACTAGCCTCTGACATTTCTCCCTTTTGTCTTCCTTCAACATGATACACTGGAATAGAGATTAAAGTAGCAGTGTATCTGGGTAGCATTCTTAGCTTTGCCACCAAGTAGATTTCACTAATTAGCTGATCTTAGATACAACACTCCGTTTCTGGGGGTCCACTTCCCCTTCTGTAAACAACAACACTAACAAAACAACAACAACAACAATAAAGCAAAACAAACAAACATGACTTAGATAATTTCTGTGACCATTTCCAGCTTTGGCAGTCTCTGAAATGACTCAATCCACTTACACCCAAGCGTAGCCCATGGGCTGTTACCAGCGGACTTATCATCCATACATCAGACGCTCTATCCCTGTGCAGAATGGGAATCCAGCAAGAGAATACATATCCAACACCTGAGATAAAACCTATTAAGGAGATTTACATACTAACCAGTAAGTTTAGCCTTCATGATATACTTCAAACTGACCAACATTGGTTGGAGAAATCTTGGAACCACGGAAAGCAGAAAAGGTAGTAAAAACACGGTGCCTTTATGGAATGTTTTACTGAGCTTTAGGAATCAACTTCATGCGCTTTCAAGTAGTTCCCATTTAAGCATTTCCTTTTTTTTTTTAAAGATTTTATTTATTTATTTATTTGAGAGAGAGAGAGAAACAGCATGAGAGGGGATAGGGTCAGAGGGAGAGGCAGGCTCCCCGCTGAGCCGGGAGCCCGATGTGGGACTCGATCCCAGGACTCCGGGACCATGACCTGAGCCGAAGGCAGTCGCTTAACCAACTGAGCCACCCAGGCGCCCCTAAGCATTTCTTTAACAGAAGACAGGATATGTGGCAGGTATTAGAAAGGCCTCTTGTTAATGTGAGCTTGGAGCTTTGTGCACATGATAATGCCAGTTGCACCCTTGAAAAATACACAAAAAGTACTTTGATCATATTAGGATTTTTTAGACTAGCTTCATAATAACTCTCCTATTGCTTTTAACGTTTCTACAAGAACAGCGATTTTACTTCTTTTTGTCCCTCTAGCAAATAAACAAATAAGGAGAAAGGAGACAATATTCATTATTATCTTAGAATAGCAACACAGTTTAAAGCCTACACATGAGAAATTGCTACAAGGTAAAGTTACAAAAAATCCTACTCTAGTCTCATATTAATGAATTCTTTTTTTTTTCAGTATTAATAAATTCTAATGATCATTCTGGAAAAAACAAAAGCCCACTAGCTTCCATTTGAATAGACTAGTCTATTGAAAAACACTAGTCAATCTGCCATTTTTGTTTTGGGCTTCAGAAATGCATGTACAGTTTTTATTGCTTTCCTTTCCCTGCCTTCTCCCTTTTAAAAAGGGAGCTCTGTGCAATGCTATTATATTTCTATTTCACTTCTTTTTACAGCAGCAAGAGCAGAGGTGAACAGAGCATATGCACAGGAAATGGTTAGCGCAGATGCTTTGCGCTCACACCAAAACCACAGGCCTGAGAAAGGGCTGGGACTACAAAGATAGATTTTTCTCAAAAGAAAAATGTCCTGGAAAAAAAAAAAAAGTTTCTTTTTATCAATTAGATGTGCCAAAAACATTTTCCTCCAACTATCTTCTTCCCACTTATTCACGTTATGGAATTAATGCTTTGAAAAACTATATGAATAGATTTGAGTATTAATATGCTTCTTTTGAGGTTGCCTATTAGGAAAAAAAACACACTTTCTATCTCTTTTGGAAAATAAACAATCACTTGGTATTTGTTAAGTATGTATCTGGTGTACCATTCTCCTCGCTTGATGAAGGAAGTGGTCAGTAATGCCATGACTTCTGATTACTGTTAGCAAAGGGCAGTAGTAAAAACAACAAATATATGAGACATACATATTTTACAAAGAGCTCTCCCTAATGGCTTTTTTTATTACATATTTGCAATAATGAAAATTTAAGTTTTTATGTATTAAAATATTATTTTTTTTCTTCTTTAATACTTGGGATTCCTGTATTAAGAGGGTATCACCGTATCAAGGAAAAAATTACCAGTAAAACGTAAGCAAACTAATAAAACCCAAAACCATTTCCTTGAAGAGACTAATACAATAGATCATCTCCCTTAAGAACCCAATTAAGAAAAAAAAAAAAAAGAAAAGAAAAGGAAGAAGTAAAAAAAATCCCAGATTAAGAACAAGAAAAACCTTTAGATAAAAAGGAACAAATTAAATGTTAGTAAGAAGAAACAAAACCTGTGGGACCACTGGGTCTTTTTTTTTTTTTTTAAAGAATTTATTTATTTATTTCTCAGAGAGAGAGAGACAGAACACAAGCAGGGGGAGAGGCAGGCAGAGGGAGAAGCAGGCTCCCTTCTGAGCAAGGAGCCCGATGCGGGACTCGATCCCAGGACCCTGGGATCATGACCTGAGCCGAAGGCAGCCACTTAACCAACTGAGCCACCCAGGCGTCCCAGCCACTGGGTCTTTTTAACCAAAGCCACTACCAAATGGGGGAGGGGAAGGGTTTTAAGTTAAAGGCTTAAGAGACATGACAACCAAAACAATGCGTCTTCAAGGATTCAATTCTGGATTGATGAATCAGCTATCAATAAAAGGTATTTGGGAAACAGAGAAATTTGAATGAACTGGGTGATAAAAGTTATTAAAAGAGTTTTGTTAATTAAGTTCAGTGTATTAAATGATACTGCAGTTATGCAAAAGAATGCCCTTACTTCTTAGAGATAAATGCTGAATTATTTAGAGTTGAAGGGTCATGACTTGTCTAATTTAAAATGGTTAAATATAGCTAGGTGTTATATGGGCGTTCACTGTATCCTTTTTGGTACTTTTAAGGCATGTTTAAAATCTTTTTATAATAAAATTAAAAAGAACACATACTAGGGGAAAGTAAATAAATCGATGCTAAACGCAATTCTAAGGCAAATGTTTCTAAAACTTGGGAAAAATGGGTGATATTCTCAGTAAAATATAAATTATGAAGAATTAAAAGAAGATGTGTAAATCTTGAGTAGGCCGATTACGATAGAAGGGATTTGAAAGTGATTATAGATCTCCCATTAAAAAATGCTCCAGGACCAGATGTTTCCACAGCTGGATTCTATTTCAACCTTTGGAGAACAAATGATCCCAATGTTATTTAAATTATTAAAGGTCATGAAAAGGGACAAAAATTGCACCAATCCACTTTAGGAAGCTAGCAAATATTCCCGGCAACATGTAATAAAGTTCATTCCAAAAAAGAAAAAGTGGCCAATTTCATTCATGCATAGAGATACAAAACTCTCAGTGAAATGTTAGAAAACAGATTTATTTTTATGTTACTCTCTTTAAAAAAATAAAAGAAATAATTATAATTTTATTATATGTCAAGGTGCATTTTTGTGAGAATAGAGGGTATCTGAAGTTATCAATACCTCCGGGAAGAGGAGGAGAAAATCGAAATGCCTAGAAGAGTAAAGTAAGTACAGGGTTTAATTATGCATGCAAGAAATTGAGAAGTTCCCATTCTATATTTACTAATCATTTTGTCTTCCTCATATCAAGCCAAAATCTGCCCCTGAATAATATTTACAGATGGAGAAATAAAGATCCCAGGACATTAATTCCCTAAGGCTAGACTACAAATTAAAGACAAAGTAGGAAGGAGATTCCAGAGGCTGGTTTCCGGTTGAAACTGATCTTTTCTTTCAACTGTGTGCCTCTCTTTGACTTCTCCCCCCCCCCCCCCCCCCCCCCCCCCAAGGATTCCAATGGATTAACGGTGCTAGAATGCCCTACTGCATGTGGATTATGGGCAAAATACACAGCCGGGCGGAGACCTTCACATTCACATTCAAATCATTACCTTCAGTGTAATTTTCTCCCAAAGAGTGCTCTGTCTTAGAAACACAGTAACAAATCCATATCAAATTTAATACTGTTGCCCATAAACAACATGGGAGCACTCAGCTTTGTCAAATGGCTCTGGCAAGGACTAATGTATCCCCACATATATTACATCATTCAAATCATATTTTTCTTGTTGCTTTATAATATTCCCTTGGCAAGGTGAAAAAAAAATATACCTTATGAAATAGTATCCAACCAAAAAGCCACTCTATGTGAATTCAGTTGTTTCATTTTTTTCTTAATATTAAAGAAGAAAGAAATGTTTACAGCAAAGTATCTTTCTTATATTTTGGTTTTACAATTCTGACACTTCATTTACTTATTGCTGAATAAGACAAGTTGTATCCTTTTTAATAGCCAAATGCAATTATTTTAATTTACCCACCCCAATTATAGTAACTACATTGTCAGGGCAAGTCACCTGCTTCTTTGGGCTTCTTTTCTTATTACAAAAAGGTAGGATATATATACTTTTCCCCCAATAGGGAATCATGAAGGAAGGCTTGATACCATATCAGAAAATAATTTTAACTGAACTGAATTTGTATTCTTATACCTTTGTCCTTTTAAATAGCAAAATACGCCTCCTTCTAATTTCCATGTTATTAAATTCTCTCTCAACTCTCTCTCTCTGGACAGTGGGGACAATATTACCTGCACATATCTGCCTTTTAGGATGAATGATTTGAGAATCAAAAGATATTATGAGTGTACTTTGTAAATAGTGTGAATTAGACAAACTTGAAATAGTCAAGCCTCCAGACATGCTGATGTCCAGGCTGATCCCCAGGATACACTGGACTTGGTATCACTTAGGAGAAGAGGCTTAATGCCATGGAATTAGTGCAAGGGATATTTGCTTCTGCAATCAGTTAGTATTAGACTTGAACTGACATCCAGGTCTTCAGACTCCTAAACTAATCACTAAATTTTCACACCATTACACCACTAGGTATTTTGGAAAAGACAGTACAGTTTTCACGTTTATACTTATTTGGTTATGAAAATTTTCCTTTCTTCACACATAATACCGGTGTAATCAACCTTGGGTGATTATTTTGTAATAAGAAAAGAAGCCCAAAGAAGCAGGTGACTTGCCCTGACAATGTAGTTACTATCATTGGGGTGGGTAAATTAAAATAATTGCATTTGGCTATTAAAAAGGATACAACTTGTCTTATTCAGTAATAGAGAGGATGACAGGTGAGAGCTATGGACAACTTCATTTTAAATAATCAAGCGAAGGAAGGCAGGAAGGAAGGAAGGAAGGGAGGGAGGAAGAAAAAAAGAAGGGAGGGAGGGGGAAGGAAAGAAGGGAGGGAGGAAGAAGAAGAAAATTCCATGTTATTTTGGCCATTTTTTTTTAATATTAGAGACATAAGAATATAAAACATAAAATGTGAACACAGGTCCTAGCTGATAGAGTCCATCTCCAAAATCTTACCCCCCGCCCACTAATGTTTTGTAAGTCAGTTTCTCTATTTCATATTAAGCTGCGTGGAGGTACAGACTAGGCATTATGGTTCTAGGCTCTAGGCTCCCATGGTTTGGGGTGAGAGCCTGTCCATAGTTAATATTCCATAAATGTCTGTTGAGCAGGTTTCTTTCTTTCTGATTGAATGGCTTGATCCATGTCAACCCAAATAAAGAGAAGAATGAGAACTTGATAATACTTGATTGTAGACTACACATTCTAAATACTAGAAAATATAGAATGTAAAAGCTTAAATTTGAGGTCATGGAACAAAATTTGCTGCCACTGATTCCTAAAATGCCTCTTCTGTGAACTTTGGGAGCTTCTTTAGTGATCCATCTGGAATTATAGACAATGAGGCATAAGATCAGTAGGCTGAACAACCCCATTTTACAGTATCTTAAAATGCAGGGGTACCTGGGTGGCTCAGTCAGTTAAGCATCCAACTCTTGACTTCAGCTCAGGTCATGATTTCAGTGTTCTGGAATCAAGACTCATGTCAAGCTGCAGGCTCAGCGGGGAGTCTGCTTGAGGATTCTTTCTCTCTCTCTCTCTCTCTCTCCTTCTGCCCCTCCCCCACTCACTCTCTCTCTCCTTCTCTCTCTCTCTCAAATTAATAAATCTTAAAAAAATTTAAGAAAACAATATATTAAAACACAGATGAAATAATATATTGTGAAACTGTATTCCAAGCTGCAGTACACTATGTTATTATTGGATGTTACTATTGGACATTATTACATGATAATGGTGAATATTATAATATAAAGATTATATTGTTATTATTGTTCATGAAATTCCAGAGTCGTTGATTTGGGTGAAGACACTGTCTTCAGAGGGCGCCTGGGTGGCTCAGTTGGTTAAGCGACTGCCTTCGGCTCAGGTCATGATCCTGGAGTCCCGGGATCGAGTCCCGCATCGGGCTCCCTGCTCGGCGGGGAGTCTGCTTCTCCCTCTAACCCTACCCCCTCTTGCGCTCTCTCTCTCACTCTCTCTCTCTCTCAAAGAAATAAATAAAATCTTAAAAAAAAAAAAAAGACACTGTCTTCAGAATGTCTGGATGTCCACAGTCTTGCCTGTACAATGGCATTCTGCTCACAGCAGAGGTTCTTATGAGAATTGAATGTATTCATGTATGATTAAATGTATTAAATAAACATATCAAATTGTTATGTGAAAGATTTAAAAATTCCTAACTGTTCTACGACTCTAGTAACAAAAGTATTCCCTGAAGTCTCCGTGCTAGGTACTTTTTAAGAAAGTTGAACTGACTTCCATAAGCCTTGCCACACAGGTACCCACTGTTATCCCTACTTTTCAAATAGGGAAACTGGGGTTTAGAGAGTTTCATAACTTGCTGGAGGAAGAAGTAAAACTGGAATTTGAATCCAGGCAGTTGGAGTCCATAGCATGTTCTTGTAACCACTATTCTCAATTCTAGACACCACTGAAGATTCACTTGTTTCGTTAACTAACTGTTCTCTGAGAAATGGGAATCACGATGGGTATGTTTCTGTATTGGTATCTCTTAAAATGAAAGGGTGCAGATACAGAAGGCAGAATGCAGCCAAGTGAGGTGACTGAAACAAAGTGGGGGTGGAGAAGATGAAGTCTAAGCAGAAATATGAGCCAAGAAACCTAACAGACTTCACGGCATTTTTTTTTAGTTTTGAATTTTATTGAATCTGTAGCTATGACCGTTTTCTCACTCTTAATTTCTTTACAACATATCATTGTTTGTTTGTAAATAGGTTATTGTATGTGTGATACAAAATTCAATAAGCACACAGGCTGTAAGTATAGTACAGGGTGTATGCTATGTTCTAATAATTGTACACACTTCTGTCTCCCAGCCATCAAGTTCCCTTTCCCAGAAGTTACAACTGTAATCTGTTGCTTGTGCAACCTCCACCACAATTAATTTTGGAACATTTTCATCACCTCCAAAATAAACCTTGTACCCATTAGCCATCACTCCTCATTTTTTTCCAAGCCACTGTAGCCCTAGGCAACCACAAATCTACTTTTCTGTTTCTCGATTTGCCTATTCTGGATGTTTCATAAAAAAGGTATCTTAAATATGTGGTCTTCTGTGGCTAGCTTCTTTCCCTCAGCAAAATGTTTTCAAGGTTCATCCAGGCTGTACCTCATAACAATACTTCATTTTTTTAATGTCAAAAAATATCCCATTGTATGGGCACACCACATTTTGTTTATCCATTCATCAGTTGATGGATATTTGGATTGTCCCTACTTTTTAGCTGTCAGGAAGAATGCTGCCGTGAACATTGTTGTACAACTCTTTTCGTGAATAGGTATTTTCATTTCTCTGGGAGTGGAATCGCTGGGTCATGTGGCTACCCCATGTTTAACATTTTGAGGAACTGCCAAACTGTTTTCCAAAGCAGCTGCCTATTTTACATTCCTACCACCGATGTACCAGGGTTCCAATTTCTCCACATCTCCCAACACCTTTTTTCCCCCTGTTTTTCATTATGACCATCTTCGTGGGTGTGGCATCTCACTGTGACTTTGATTTCCATTTCCCCAGTGACTAATGATGTTGAGCACTGGCCATTTGCATATTTACTTTGCAGAAATGTATGTTCACATCCTTTGCCCATCCTCCCATTAGGCGATTTGTCTTCTCCTTGTTGTGTTACATTGATTCTTTGTTTTTTTAAAGACCTTGTTTTTTAGAGCAGTTTTAAATCCATGGCAAAATAAAGGAGATACAGAGATTTCCCCCTGCTCCCCACCCCCTTATCCATAGCCTTCCCCATTATCAACTTTCCCCACCAGAGAAGTACACTTTTACAGCTGGTAAACCTACATTGACACATCAAAATCACCTCAAATCTATAGTTTACATTAGGGTCTTCATAGATTTGCCTTTACAAAACATCTTAGCCAAATCTCTCCAGGGAACCCAGAGATAGGTGACCAGCAGAGAGTCAGAGTTCCAAATGAGCAGACCTAAAATCCTGTTTCTGCAGCAAAGAATGTGTGTGTCCCTGCTGTGGCCAAGGGGAGACATTCAGCTCTCTGTTTTAGCATAACTAAAACCTAGGTGACTGTCAAGGGCTGAGGAATGTCCCAGTGAGCACTGTTATGGAAATATCCTGAGTTTAAAGGCCACTTACAGCTACCTTCCTTCTAGTGTGACCCATGGAATGGACATCACACAGGGTATGGATAGAGCAAATAGACACTTGTTCCTTAACTTTATCAAATCTCATACCCATGCTCCGGGTGACACCCTGAAGCTGGAGAAAGTAAAATTCGTAGTAATGAAATACAAGTGATTTTCTGTTGCTTGATATGGTTGTGGTTGGAGAATGGGTCGTGTGGGTTACTCAGTGTTTTGGATCAGTTCAGCGAGTTGCTATACTTAGGACACATTCTGGGGTATTTTTGATTACTATGGCCTTCCTTTCCAGCATACCTTTCTCTCCTCCTTTTTGTCTTCCCAGGCCTCAAGCACTCTGAGCTCTGGGACGGCACCAGCCCATCTAGGGCCTCAGGAAAGTCATCCCAAAGCCAGTATTTACTGAGTGTCTACTATGTGCCAGGCAATGCTCAGAAATCAGGGACAAAGACTAGACATCTCTACTTGGAAAGTTCAAGTTTATTTAAAAATGTCTTATCTCTCTAGAGAGAAGGTGCATTTAAGGGGATCAACAGAGAGCACCCTTGTCAGAGGAGGGCATGGTTTAAGGATTTATTCATTTGTCACCACAGAGGTAACCACCTACTTTGCTTACTCTCAAAGGTGACCCTGTTCCCATATTGCCTAGCAATGTGAAAGCAAATCATGTAAGACCAGTACTTTCTTATGAAGGATACTGTAGAACCAACAGATATTTCAGATGGCTCTTCCCAAATCTGACAAAGCCTCTGCCCATCTTAATTCTAGAATGTGCTGAAATGATGTCCAATTAGTACCTCTGATTACCTGAATCCCAGATAGCAGAGAGCCGATTCAAGCACATTTATCAGCTGCTCAAGATTTTATACACAAGTGCAACCCTGTGTTAAAACTGTATATTGGCTTTGGAAAAAATGTCAGGGTCATGGGTCTATAAAAAGCAGTTAAGAAAAACCTAGAATACTTAGGAGTGGTTGTCCTGGATCTCTCCAGACTAGTATCCTAGGGGCCCAAACTGCTCTTCTCCACAGCCAGCCCCACACTGAGTTAAAGAACCACCCTGGGTGTGACTCAGGAGAATTCTTAGTAGCTTTAATCAGCTGGCTGGAGACAATGTGCAGACCAGAGGGATGTGTGTTAAGAGCAGGAGCAGAAAAACAACACAAGTGTAAGTCCTCCCCATAACTGACACCCGCCCACACACACACCTGGTAAACCCACAAGTCAGTTCTAGCCCCCTCACTCTATCAAATACACCCCTCAAAGCCTCTTACGCCACTTCACCCTGGTTTATTATTCTTTAGCTTTTATTAAATGAAATGTCCTTGTTCATGTATTTGAATTCGTTTGTTTAACTTGGTAATTTGCTACCTCCCACCCCTAACCCAAAAACCGTACCAGCCCTACACAGCCTTAAAGCAGGCCTGGTAAGTTCCCCTCCTTATCCCGGGTTTCCAAAACAATGTGAATTGGTACATGGTGGGCGCTTAATGAATGAATACCGGTTGAAGTTTATGACTTCCAAGGCCCTGAAGAAGGACTTTGGGCAAAGAAGACTTCTAAAGGCTGGCTCTGGCGATGCAGGAGACATCCCAGCCACCAGACCCCTAATTAGCCTCTGACCCCTTCCCGAGGATGGAAAGACCCACTAAGCTGCGCCCGCGCCCATTCGCCAGCCTGGAAGGTAAGGGGCTAAAAGGGCCAGAGCGGCCAGAGCGCCAGCCCCGCGGAGAGCCTCTAAACGGGGGCGAGAGGCGTGGGCAGGCCCCGCCTGGAGCCCCGCGGCGGCCGCCCCGAGCCCTCCCCCCGCGGCCTGCCGGTCCCCGGGGCGACGGGGACAGCCCCGGCCGGCCAGCTGGAGCCGCCCCACGCGCGCCCCGCGGCCCCCGCTGCAGAGACGCCGCCGCTCGCCGAGTTGGCTGCGCGCGCCCGGGGAGCGCAGAGTTTGCAAAGTCGTCGCGAAGCTTCGGTGGAGGAAAGGGGGTGGGGGAGTGCGGGTGCGAGAGAGAAAAACCCGCCTCTTGCGAGTAGAGCGAGGAAGGGGGGGAGAGGCTCCGAGTTCCGCTTCCTGAACGGCGGGTGGGTAGAGAGGGTTGGCGCGGGGCAGGCCGGCGGGACGCGCGCTCCGGGCCCCCGCGCGAGCGGCGCGGCGGGCGATGGCGGGCGAGCGGACCCGCAGGTTCACCCGGAGCCTGCTGAGACCCGGGCAGGCGGCCGAGCTCCGGCACAGCGCCGCGTCCGCCGCCGCGGTGGCCGTCAGCAGCCGGCAGCAGCAGCGGGTGAGTGTGGCGCGTCCTCCGCTCCTTCCCGCGCGCCCGGGGCGCCACGGGGCCCCGAGCCTGGCCTCCCTGAGCGCCCAGTGCGTCCCTTCCCGCGTCCCCTCCGCGAGGCAGCGCCACCGACGCTTCCTGGTCAGGGGCGCGCGCGGGGGGCCCGGGGACACTCAGAAATGCGGAGCGTGGGAGACGACGTGTGTGGGTTTGGGGGCTGGGGAGGGGGCGGGAATGCCGCGCGAGTCACATCGGCGCTAGGTCGAGGGGTGCCAGTGACCTGGGGGGTAGGGGGGCCTACGGGAAGGAACCCCGCTGTCCTCAGGTCTGCGCGTGTCCCTCACCCCTGGCGACTGGTGCGCAGCGAGGAAGGGATGTGACCCTGAGGTCCTCGCTCCGGCTGAAGCTGGGAGCCCCGCGTTAACGCGATCGCAGAAACAACTGTCCTTCGCACCACCCTCCGTCCACGCGGTAAAAAGCCACAAACCACTTTACACGCCTCCAGAAAGGGCCCGGGGAACCGGCTGGAGGAGACGTGGGTCATTAAGTATCCAGTGGTTTACAGTATTTTTCTAAGATGTTCACGGGGTTCTCCCGCCAAGATCGCTTTACTGGTTACTTCCTCGTTGAAACGCCAAGTTCTGGGTGATTTCCGCGGGAAATCCCTGGGGCAACAGCCAGCCATTCCGTCCGATGCCCAAATCCTATCCGTGTGTCTCCAGATGCTCATAAGTTCCAGTAGGTGTCACACTGCAGGGTGGAAGTGTCAGGAGAGAGGGAAAAAAAAAAAAATCAACTCTGGAGGGAATGGGGAGCGAGTGGGCAGAATGCTACAGTCAGACGTGGGCTCAACAGCCACACTCTTGGCCTGCCTCTGCTGGACCGGAATCCCACGCTGTGGGTTTCATTTTCCTTATTGCCAGGAAATATCATTAGGAATTAAACGGCTTCTTTTAAGAGTGTCAAAGAAAGTGCTACTCTTGCCAGTCACCCACGAAGAGGGAGCCAAGAGCTGCCCGGAGCCAGTTCCCACAGCCAGGACTTTTCTCTAAAGCCAGAGGTCGGAAAGTTGAACAGAACGGAAGCTAATTGCCTGGCAGAGGGAAGAGGCATCAGATGTCCAAAAGGGTGGGGGTGATGGCCAGGGTTGGTGGCCAGGGTGCCTTCTCTTTTCCTTACCACTGGCTGCACTCCGCAGAAATCACTCCAGAGGTGATTTCAACTGTTCGCCAACCCTGTGCCAGGGGCTGCCGGTGGTTCGGATATCAGCATGCACAATTTCAGGGCAGGAAGGATAAACTGTCAGAAAGGACATTTGGGGTGGAGGGGAGGAAGGTTCAATTCGAGTAAAAGTAGACATAATAAGAAAATCTTCAAACATACATAGAAAATAAATTTTACTTTGGAATGATCAGTCCGCTTTGTGGATTTGTCATTCCCTCCCATTTACTTTACAGTAACGTTATTTTGCAGATTTGTTTTATTGAATCTCTGGACCGATCTGGTAGAGAAGTGCAGAGAAATAAGTAGCATGCATTTGGAATGAACAGCTCTAAACGTTGTTTTTGATTTTTGTTTTGTTTTTAAGGGGGTTCTTCTGAGTTTTGTGGTGCTAGAATTTCTATAAAGAATTTGTGTTCTAGATACACGCACGTCATTTACTCCGAATTTATGTCAGGCTTGAGATCCTAGGGTATCTTATCAAAATGAATAAGCTCAGTGTCTTACAAAGAGTCGGGGGAGGAGCCGACTCACTGGCAAAGGTGTCCCTGCCTCCCTCCCCTCACTTCAGCACCTTGGCCAACACTCCTGAATTAGCTTTTGCCAAGACATTTCACTGGATCTTACACATCTAGTCAGGCAGTTTGGGCAGCGATTTTGGCAGCAAGAAGACACGTGCTTTGAATTTCATTCTATCAGGTAACTCTTAAAGGGAAACAGGAAGGTGATGAGTTCTCTGAGTTGGCACCCACACTCAGTAGGATTCTGTGGAGCAGAGCATCCCTTTTGAACCTAAGACCTTCTAATTGGACTATGTGTGGAGACTAATCCTGGCTTACGTGATCCAATCCCTTAAGATCCTTTATGTTTGTTACTTCGAGTCCTCAAATCCTGGTTGTCAAGGGAGAATGTTAATAGGATAGGGGAAGAAGATTATGGGTAGCCCACTGCAATACAGTCAAGTAGAATTGTGTGTGTTGGAGCAAGCTGTCATATATTGAAGAACATTTGAAAGACACTAGAAGGTTCTATTGAGAAAAACTGTCTTGCTGCTAGATTCATACGGTGCCCTTTCTAAAAACCCTGTTTGGGGGACCCAAATTCTCCAGAATGTTACAGAGAGATTGTTGTAGTGTTGGACCTCTGCTCTATCCAATAAGAATAGACAAGGTTGTCAGATTAACAAGGTAATTATGAGTTGCAGACTCTGAGAATGGGATATGTGTATAATATATACATCCTCTTACACACACATACACATAGGACAGGAAGGCTTCAGAATGTGTGTGGCTTATGGAGAACACAGAGCAAAGAGATGCTGAGTGAGAGCAGCTGACTAGGAGGCCAACTTTGAGGGCAGTTGCTGAAGAAAGTAGAGCTATAAGCCAGAGCAAACTTGATTTTAGTTTTAACCCAAGGCACCGTGGCAGGCTCCCATGCAGGCAAAAACCTCACCTGGGCCAACTTTATTTTGCATCCCTCTTAAGAACAATTAGGAAGAGATATCCGCACTCCCACGCTCACTGCAACATTTTCACCATAGCCAGGATACAGAAACATGCCTAAATGTCTGTTGAGGGATGACTGGATAAAGAAAATGTGGTATACATCCCAACCTTAAAAAAGAAAGAAATCCCGCCATTGGAGACACAGATGAACCTAGAGGACATTATGCTCAGTGAAAAGTCAGACACAGAAAGACGAATACTGCATGGACTTACTTTTATGTGGAATCTAAAATAGTAAATTTCACAGAAGGAAAGAGTAGAATGGGGGTTACAGGGGTAGGAGGTAAGGAAGTGGGGGGATGAAGAGATGGTGTCAAAGACTACAAAGTTTCAGTTACACAAGATGAATGATTTCTATCCAATGAAAAGCATAGTTGACAATACTGGATTGAATACTTGAAAGTAGCTAAGAGGATAGATTTTTAGTAAAATCTCAACACACACACAGTTGTAACCATGTAGGGGTGGTGGTTAAGTTATTTAACTTCATCCTGCTGATCTTTTCACAATGTAAACATGTATCAGAACATCAAGTTGTACTCCTTAAATATATACAATTTTTATATGTCACCGCATTTCAATGTTCAATTTAAGAACATTTAATGTTCTTAAAAAGGAAAAAACAGCAATAATAATAATACATAACAGTTATGAACAAAAGTCATATATTTTAAAAAGAGAAATATTTGCTCCTTAGTGATTCTAAAATTTTTTCATGGAAAACAAATGAATCACAACTCATGCTGAGGCCCATCTCAGGATCAAATAGAGTTTAAGTAATTTCCAGACACCCCATTCATGGTAGACCCACAAAGCAAGCTTCTTTAGAGCAGAATCTCAGCTGAAAATGATTAGAAACATTTCTTCCATGTCAATGGGAGAGTTTTATTGAGTGTTTTCTTACTTTGGTTGAATATACATGCCATGTTGGCCTCAAAGTTGTAATGCCACTAATTAGAAATTCTTTACAGGAAGCTGTTCTTTTAAAATGTATGAAGTGTATTTGTATTTTTGCGTGAATTAGTTCATTTATATAGCTTTCTATAATTCATTAAACTATAAACCTAGGATTTGTACACTTTTCTGCATACATGTTTGATAGCATTTCAAAAGAAAAATGATGACTTTTCTGCTGACACCACATTCGGTCTGTCACTTTGAGAGAAATAGAGCTTATTTATGGAACGTGGTGGCATGAGTCAGAGAAATGGAAGACTGAGGAACAAATAATCATCTGGTCAACTTTTGCCTAAAGCCTCTTATGTATTTCCCAGATGGGAACCACTTTATTTACATGCACTCTTGAATGCATTTATGACATTTACTCTGTTGTTACACAAAAATTCCTCTGCAAGTCACTATTGCATTGTAACTAACTTTATTAACTTTTTTTATTATTATTAGCTTCTTTTTTATTTATTTTTATTTATTATTGAAGTACAAATGACATACAATGTTACATTCATTTCAGGTGTGCAACACAGTAATTCTACAATTCTACACATTACTCAGTGCTTACCATGACAAGGGTAGTCACATCTGTCACCATACATTATTACAATATTATTGACTATATTTCCTATAGTACTTTTCATCTCTGTGACTTATTTCCTTTATAACTGGAACTTTGTGCTTCTTACTCCCCTTCATCTATTTCATCCATACAATAACCCAACATCCATACAACAACCCAACAAACACCCCTCTGGCAACCACCAGTTCGCTCTTTGTTTATAAGAGGCTTTTGTCTTTTTGTTTGTACATTTGTTTTGTTCTTTAAATTCCACAAATAAGAAATCATAAGGTATATTTGTCTTTTTCTGGCTTATTTCACTTACCATAACACCTGCTAGATCTATTCCTGTTGTTGCAAATGGTAAGATTTTGTCCTTCCTTTTATGGCTGAGCAATATTCCACTATATATATAGTGGAATGTTATATATATATCTCACATCTTCTTTATCCATTTGTCTGTGGATGGATGCTTGGATTGCTTCCATATCTTGGCTTTTGTAAATAATGCTTCAATATACATCGGGTGCCTATCTCTCTTTGAATTTGTGTTTTCATTTTCTTTGGGTAAATACCCAGTAGTGGAATTACTGGATCATGTGGTATTTCTGCTTATTAACCTCTTTTAAAGAGGAAACGTTCTCCCAGAAGTGATTGTACTTACCCGGTATGGGCGTACGCAGAAAGCATAAAGGGTAAGTGGTTGAGAAAGGGCAGTATTGACTTCAGTAATCACAAAAATTCCATACACTCACTTTCCTTTGACATTTTGTAACTTCTTCTGTCCTCCAATCATACTACTTTTGATAGTTTAGGGAGCTTTGAATAAGAAGCAGAACCTCTGACAGACCAAAGATCTTCAGTTGAGAAGTAATGTCTGTAAACATGTTTACAGGAGCAGAAGGAAGAATTTCCTCTCCTCTGAATTTCATGATATGTAAATGGTTGAGAGTAGGAGGGGCTTCAAACACTTGTGTGGGAGATACTAGAATTTCCAAAAAGTCATATGCTGGGAGTAAGAGTGAGTGATAGATGCAGAAAGTGATAATGAAAAGAGAACACTTGTCTTAATGTCTGCAGCTCGGGCTCAAGCAGGATGCGGCGCGAAGGTCTATCTGTTAGGTACCCACAGCACAGTCTCTTTTGGTTTGGTTTGGTTTGTTTTTTTGTTTGTTTTTTTTAATGATTTTATTTATTTATTTGAGAGAGAGACAGAGAGAGAGCATGAGAGGGGGGAGGGTCAGGAGGGTCAGAGGGAGAAGCAGACTCCCTGCCGAGCAGGGAGCCTGATGTGGAACTCGATCCCGGGACTCCAGGATCATGACCTGAGCCGAAGGCAGTCGCTTAACCAACTGAGCCACCCAGGCGCCCAGGTTTGGTTTGGTTTTGACAGGGTTCTTCATAACAAGGCTGTTTACACTTTAGCAGAAATCATAATCACACGGCTTATGTTGTTTGTGTTCCTTCATGAGGAACGTCCCTGGCATGGTGAAGAAGTCAACACTTAGTTTACAACATCAAGGTTGAATGTTATTGATTACATCAACTACTACTGTTTTTCCTTGCTTCTCAAGTGCATTGCAAAAGTGACTTTGAAGATAAACAGTAACAACAGGGCATCAGACAGCTTCTAGACAAAAAAAAAAAAAAAAAAGAGTGTGGTTCTTGGCTGTCTTCTTCACATCGATTTTCCCTGAAGCTTCACAAAGAGAAAGAGCAGTAATACATGTGTCAGGATAAACCACTTATGGAGAACCCACGAAGTGCCTGGCACGGAGTTCAGTGTGTAATTCTCAGAGCCATCCTATGAGGATGTTATTATTGTTACAAATTACAGAGGAAGCCATTGAGACTCAGAGGGTTAAAGACCTCACCTAAGTTAAAGAACCTCTCTTGCATCCTAAATAGTAACTAGCAGAGCGTTCCCTTCCAGTTCTGTAGTGGTTTCCAGCAGCATCTCTAAAGTGGAAGGCATGAGGAGTTGAGTTTGCTTGATGTTGCACTCTGATTGTGAGCTCTACCTAAGGAAGTGGAACTCTGTCCTTCCCATTGATAATTGAGAATACCTATCAGTGCCCACTCCAGCTTTCCTCTGAGGTTAGAAGCCAGAGAAGAAGCTGTTCCAAGTACCCATAATAATGTTAAACCCTCTTACGGCAACCAGAGCTCAATTGTTAAGTCCTTCAAATATAAACTTGCTCAGCCATCGCTATGCTTTCTATCTGGCAAAGCCAAAAACATATTGTGAAAGAGGGTGGGGTTATTTCTTCTCCAGTCTACTTCTGACTAGGACAGGCTGCTTCTCCATCTCAATCACTTCACCCCACTCCAACAAGTGCCTGAAATTTTCCAGTGCATCATGTGTCCTTGAGCACATATTTTCATTTAACTAGGTTGTGTGGCGATTCTTTTTTCATCCACTTTCTTACTCAAAGGAGTTATTCGAAGTGTCTTAACAAAGATGCGTATAAGGCAACAATAAAAAGTATAGTGAGTTAGGGGGTAAATAGCAATATTAGCAACAACAAAAAAGCAATATTAGGAAAGTTAGATGTTGTCAAGAGTAGGTTAATGGAGAAGGATTAGTGAATACAGTGCATAACCATTAAGTCCTACAGTCTTGCTAAGACTGTTTCCTAGCAGCCAAGTCAAAAAGGAAAACGTGATCAGCCATGAGATTAAGAGGTCTGCAGTATAAAAGAAAATAATTTGCTCTATACGTGTTTGACTTTAACTTATACTGAGACTCAAGAGACAAGCCATTTTTTTTTCTGTGATTTCTCATTCAGGGCAGTATAGGTCACCTGGGAGCTTGTTAGAAATGCAGAGTCCCAGTCCCCATACTAAATCTACTAGAAGAGAACATGTATTTTAACAAGATCCTCTGGTAATTTATAAACATATTAACATTTGAGAAACATAAAAAATAAGCTACAACTGTAGCCATAATTTTGCAGTATATTGTCTGTCAAAGGCAATTGTGTGAGGCTCCAATACAGTATAGTTTATTCCGTGACTCTTGGAAAAAGTTGCTTGAGGCAAAAATAAAGTTTAGATCACCTAGAAATGTATGAAAATGGGATTGGTTCCTTGCTAAGTGACTTTGGAAAGTCCCTTGATCGTTTGTGTTATATTTTCTCCTTCACGCAGCACCTTAACTGTAGTATAAGCTTCCAGGTTAAGTAAAAAATTCCATAACATATATGAAATAGGCAGTCTGAATCTGCAAAAGTTCTGACCCAGGTTACAGTCCTGAAGATGAGTTCCAAGGTGAGGCCAGTGTTACCCTGCTTACCAGAGAATTTTAAAGCAGGATCACTACAACTCATGAAGGACATGCAATAATGATTCTTCATTGCTTTATAAGATTTATGTTGCTATCATTGAAACCCTTAGTGATTTGAAAATAATTGGTTGTTCCAGAAAATCTGATTGCTAGAATCAAAAAATCATGAAAGTTTGTTTGTTTTTTTTCTCTTCTAGTCACTGAGTCTCAGAAAAACATGATGTCTCTCCTTCACATAGGAATGTTCTAAGGATGGAATTCTCTGGAGTTAAAGATCTAGATATCCCCGCATGTTATGATATGGTCCAGGATTCCTTTGACTGGCTGTCTTTCAGCCTGTTTTGGGTTGCTCTTTCCTCTCCTCCACTGTCCACGAGCACTTTGAACAATCTGGCCAATTCGGGCGTTGGTGTAGGAAATCTCAGAGCCTGTGAGTCTGGACAGCAGAATTCCAACCCTGGCTCTGTGACTCTTTGCCAAGTCATGCCTCCTTCAGCAATCTCCGTTTTCTCATCTGTGAAATTAGCGGATTAGATGATTGGGTCCTTGCATTTGCCATTCCTCTGCCCGAGTTCTCACAGCTTCTCCTCCTCTGTCAGATTCTCAGATGTCACTTTCTCAGGGAAGTCATCCTGGGTCACCAAGTGAAAGGATGTTCCTCAGCCTTCCCTCCACTGCAACTTTCTGTGTTCCATTATTATCCTTTATTTTCCTCGTGGCTCCGACCACCACCCGAAGTAGATCTTTTTACTCATTTAATTTCTTGTTTCTCTTTCCCAAACTTCCTCCTTTCAGATATATGTGCCACTGAGAGATGTGTCTATTTCACCACTTTTAGACTCTATTTACTATATGAGAGTAAGGGGAGGGGAGTCTCCCTTTTCACTGCAAACGAAGTGCTAAAAGCAGCATCAGGAGAGTGGGCTGGTTGCACATTAGTGAGCGATTGTAATGGAATTATGACTTACGAATGGCCAGTTTGTCGGCGTCTGCTAATGATGTCCCTTGAGTCATCATCTTCACAGTGTACCCGGAAAGATAGTGAGCCCATCCTGTGTGCCAGGGACTTGACTCCTACAATCTCTTTTAATCCTCATGACAAGCACACAATAAAGTATTTTTATTCATATTCTAGAGACGAGGAAGGAGATGTGTTGAGGTCGGGCTTACCCCAGATCAAATGACTAGTCACGGATGGATCCCAGAGCCACAGGGAGGTAGCCCAGCTCCAGAGCCGGTGTTCTCCACAGCTGCTCCGTCCTGCAGTCCAGTTCCCCCGGGCAGATGGGCAGGCAGGCAAGCCTCATTACACATGCAGTTAGCATCCAAGCGAGAGAGAGCAAGGACAGAAAAGGAAACCCTAGAGTCCTCGCCATAGGAAGAGGTCTTGGAAAGGAGCTTCTTAACAAGAGAAGACCTGTGGCCACTTTTGCTCTGCTCAACCATTCCTCATTCATGACTTCTCAGTAATGCGGGATATGAGGAATGACTCCAGCTTTGGACACTGTGTCCGTGCTCAGTCGTTTTCCTAGGAGTGGGTTAAGCTTTGCAAACAAAGCCTCCTTCAACTCTGAAAGGGGCATCATTTGATTCTTCTTCTATAGAAATACATTTCTGACACAATAAGCATGGAGTAATTGGGTTGCAGCATTACATCTGCTACATTGTCTTCTGTAGTCTTGGTTTTGATGCTCATGTTTACAAATGAGAGTTTTTTTTCCCACTAAAGTGAGATTTGTTTGCTCTTATCTTTCACTTCAATGTCAATCAGCTGGAAAGAAATGCTTGTTTGCTGGACGCGACATGTTGACCTACATTAAATGATGTAGAAATAATAAAATTTAATGAATGTGACTGAGTGGCAATAGAGAAAAACACTTGCCTTTGAAAATGTTAATATTTTGCAATTGGAATGAAGTGGAAACACCTCTGAGACTAGAAGAATTAATGGACCCAAATTAGGCAAAGTTCCTTTAGTTGTGCTGCTAAATGTGAAAATAGTCAGTTTTTCTAATTCAGTTTCAACATACCACCTCTCCTGACATGGAATTTGGGAAGCTTGGCAGCTCTTTAAGCTAAACACCAAAATGGCAGAGTTTAACAATAGGATCTGAAGGGCAGTCTGTTTAAAAAGATGACACCACTTACGATGGCACAATGATCTTTTCTTTATATAATTATTCTAGTAATTACCAATTTAAGTGGCTAATTAAGGTTGTCAAAATGGCCAGTGACTTTGGCCTTTCAAATCACACATTCTATATAAAGAACACAGGCGTGAACATTTGATGTGGCAAACAAGCAAACAAAAAACTTAAACAAAATTTACTACTCAATGAAATGTAATAATTAAATTATTTTTGAACATCCATTGTTAATTTGATTAGCTCTTAAAAGTTCCTTTGTCACTGTTCTTTAGAATGAGAAAATTGTTTACAGCTGAGTAACCTTCACAAAAATGAAGAGTGATGTGAAAGCCCAGTGACTTTTTTGAAGAAAAAAATTCAAATATGGATACTTAATATTTGAAGTTATTTATGTTTATGCTTTTACATTATTTATTTAAAAATCAGACATTTAGGGGCACCTGGGTGGTCCAGTCGGTTAAGCATCCAACTCTTGATTTCAGCTTAGGTCGTGATCTCAAGGTTGTGGGACTAAGCCCTGTGTTGGGTCTGTTTGAGACTCTCTCTCTCTCCTTCTGCCCCTCCCCCTGCTCGCTCTCTCTTTCTCTCTCAAATAGATAAATAAATCTTTAAAAAAATAAAAATAAAAATCTGACATTTATTCAAAAGAGGATTTCATTTCCAAATGAAAAGTATTCCAGTTTGCTTTAAAGCATATCTATATGCATAGCTTATAAGGTCTCCCTGTATGTGAAAATACTAGTGATAAAATTTACTGGCCAACTGGCAAAATACGGACAGAGAGGTTCTTTCAGGACCTTTCTGAGTGCTACCGCAAAAGGTTCATTTATTAACTTCAGTTTTTTGAAGTCAAAACCATTATGTTGCTGTTATCCAATCAATTTGAAAAAAAAAAAAAAGCAAAAAACTGATGTATCTTCTTTGCCATTAGGAAGCAGTGGCCTCCAGGTTGTGCCACCTTGACCAAGACTTTAAGCTTCTTTGGGTTTCCGTGTCTTTAAAACAAGAAGGTTGATGAGAGACTATGGACTCTGGGAAACAAACTGAGAGTTTCAGAGGGGAGGGGGGGTAGGGGGATGGGTTAGCCCGGTGATGAGTATTAAAGAGGGCACGTACTACATGGAGCACTGGGTGTTACACGCAAACAATGAATCATGGATCAGCACATCAAAAACTAATGATGTAATGTATGGTGACTAACATAACATAATAAAATAAAATTTAAAAAAAAAGAGGTTAGACACTGAGACCTTTAAGGATGCTTTAGTCCTAAAAACCTAGGGAGTTCTTATTCTTTTAAAGAGGTTTTCATACAGAATTAAAATATGCATATTTTTTTCATTTTAATAACACCATTATTGATTAAGATATCTGATTTTAGCAACCAGAAGAATTGGTTCAAATAGGCTACAAGCAAGTTTGTTTTTCATTGATGAAAATGGTAGCACAAAGTGATTGTCGAGGATGTAATGGAGGGAATGGTTGTTCATATACCCACAGGACGGGCCAAGGGGATAAGAATTGGCAAAAGGACAGTCAGCAGTGACAAAGGTGTGCGAGACAGGTTCTTCCAACCTAGTGGAGGCTCCAGTGCAAGGTTGCAGTCTCATTTCCCTCTTTGCCTTCCTTCCGAGAATAGAAAGACCCATCTGCGTTAGGAGAGGGAACTTTCCAGTTCTTGTGCCCTGGTCTTTGGCTTACAGACCTGGCCAAGCTCCTCCTAGCCCCGACATGCCCTGAATATAGGTGAGTGGGGGGAGGAGGGGGGGGGAGTTTGAATTCTGCTCCAAGCTCTACACCTCCCTGCCAACAAAAAAGCAAGAACCTCTCTCTTGCTAGTTCTTTGTCACTGTTTTTTGCCTCTGCCTCTATCACCTCCTTCTCACACCTGAGAAAGGTAGTATTATCTGTCTCTGCCCTAGTATGATTTCATAGGTATTAGAAAGATAGCAGAGTCTTCTTTCTGAGATTGTTCACCCAGCAGCCTGATCCCCAAAGGTCCAGAGTATTTCATTCAGCTGTTGGAGATTAACCTTAAATACACAAAATAGCTATTGACTTAAATTCAGGCCAAAGGGAAAATCCATTCCCCAGCAAGTGTACCTTGGAAAGGGCCTGGATCCCTTGGGACAAAAGGACATAGAAATGGGAGACTAGTGGTCTCGGGGATCATGTTTCATCACTTTACTGGTAGCTAGTCTGATCTCTGGCAGTTAACCACAGCCTACATGACCCTGGTCCCTGTTGCCTCTCCTAGACCAGGAGGACCAAGCGTAGTTTTGCCTGCACATTTCCAATACCCGAGAGGCCTTCAGGGATAGGCAGTATGGTTATTGGTTTCCATGTTCCCAGGGCAGCAAAATGTCTGGCACATAGTAGATGTTTACTAAATGCTTGTTAAGCGTAAGAAGGCATGTTCCCCTTGGACATGCCAGAAGAACAGGCTGGACATGCAAAAGGAAATCTAAGTGCCTGGTTTGCAGTAAAGAAGGTCCTGGGTACATTCGAGAAGAAATCCTTAGGCGATCAAGTATCAACATATAGTATCTGCTCCGTAGCCATAAATTGAGTTGAAATTAAGTGTTGGCTGGCATGAATGTGTACTCTCGAATAAATAAGATTCAGCTGAGCAGGTGTTATCATTGTTCCAATGTCAGCTCCTTCCCATGTGGGTGCCTCCCTGGGCTCACTGTTTGGCCAGGGATGTTACTGTCACTCCCAGTGAGTCTGTGAGCAGTCACAAGTCCGGGGCAGAATACAACTCTGTGCTGGGTGCAGAAAATGATGGATTAAAATTCAGGAAGCGTGGGCAACAGAATTTTGACAGCAGTCCATTCGAAGTCCCATATGGAAGGTTTTCAAGAAAACCCTTCATATATTATCAAAGCTATATGATCTTATCAGTGAATGTTTGTGCTATTTTAGTTCTTAAAAGCTCTGTGTTTTTCCTTTAGGTCAGGGAGTTTTAAGATACCATAATAACTGCTCCGTGTGGGTTTTATTTTAATCCAATTTTCACTTAATAGTCTCTTTTTACATCTGTACTTTTTAAACTCTCGTGGCTTTTATTAACTTAATAACTCAAAACCTAGAAAATAATGAAGAAAAAACTCATGATAACAACTAGTAACAACTTTTGGTGTGTTTATTTAAAACATTTGTTGACAAAAATATTCTTTGACACACATTTAAGCTAATGCCAAATATTTAAATGTTTAATGTGCATTAAGTGATTCAAGCTCAATTTTGTCCTAAGGATTCTTTCTTCTGGCATTCATGTCTACCAACGCCACATGAAATACATATTCTGAGTGAGGAAAGAGAATTGGCACCACGTGTCTTGGCATCCTACAACTATAAACATTTAGACCTGAAGGATAAGTTAGTCTAAAACAGAAAAGGAAACTGAATCACAGAGAGCTTTCAGTGGATATGGTCAGGGTCACAGAGCAAGGCCACGGATGATCTCAAAACCATTGCCTTTTGTCCTTCAGCTCAGTGCACCATCTGCAGCCTTCTGTATAATTTACTATCATAAAATCAAAGTCCAGATTCTGCTTATATCTCCATTGGACTCCCCAGTAAAAGTGAATAAGCCTTCAACCCAAATAGAGCACTGTCTTCAAAGAAGTTTAAATAGTACATGTGTGGTGTACTTCTTGAGCGTGTGAGGTCGGTATCACCTGTTTTTGTCGAGACTCTGGGACTTAGCTTTGGTGGCAGGTTGAAACTGTGTGCCTCTGGTCTGTGAGTGCTGGGAAGGGTACAGTTGTGTCTGTGAGCTGGCACGGTGCCTTGTGATCTGAGTGATGGCATGTGATCTCTGGTGTCCTAAAAAGTGATTGGAACTTGACTCAGTCCGGGTCTTTGTGACTTTGTAGACATACAAACACAGTCACTAGATTTCCATGGCTGCCGTAACAAGGTTACTACAAATTTCACACAGATGTATTATCTTACCATAGTGCAGGTGAGAGGTCCGGTAGGGCTCTCACTAGACTAAAATCAAGGTGTTGGCAGAGCTTTATCCCTTTTTGCAGGCTCTAAGGGGAAAATCTGCTGCATGTTCATTTGGGTTGTTGGCAGAATTCAGTTCCTTGCAACCATAGGGCCAAGGCTCTGGTTTCCTTGCTAGATATAAACTGAGGGCCATTTCCAGCTTCTAGAGGTCACCACATTCCTTGTTCATGGCCCCTTCCCTCTATCTCCAAGGACAGCAATGGTGGGTCAAGCTCTTCATGGGTCACATCTGCTTGCCTTTCTCTTCTGCTGTTAAGGACTCATGTGACTAGATTGAGCTACTTGGATCATCCCAGATAGTCTCTCCATCTCAGTGTATTTAACCTTAATCCCAGTTGCAAAGTCCCCTTTTCTATGAAAGTTAGTATATTCCCACGTTCTGGGGATTACGATGTGAGCGTCTCAGAAGAGTCTACCACAAACACACTTGGAAGGATTATTTAAGGGAGCAAATCCTCCCCAAGCACTCTTTTCTGATCCTACTATGAAGTGGAGGAAACAGTCTGTTGTAGGAGATCAGAGTTCAGTTCCAAAACCCTTTCTATTAGGGTGGCCTTGATCAAGCTAAAAAACCTTAGCTTTTCTATTTGTAAAATAAGGAGACATACAGTTCTCATGAAGATTAAATGATAACACGTGTACGAGTTCCTTAAGGTACATTCATGTTCATTGTCATAGGTGTCACCCATCTAAGGAAAACATTGCTCATTGGCTTCCGTGCCCAGGTGCCTAGGAATGGGCATCACTGAAACTCAGTAGACAAGAGACTATCACCAGATGTGACTGTTGTGGGGCCTGCTCTGGGCATTCAGGAGAATCTGAACTCTGTCTGAAACCTGCTCAGTCTCTGCCCAAGCCTCATCATCTTGTCTGTAGGAGAGTAGCTTGATCTGTGGGAGATCTCAAGCCTAGCAGACCCTGAACTTCCTTCTCCATATTCTCTCTAGTTTCGTGTACTGTGGAGCCTGGTAGGTGGGACTACATACTCTGCAGGTCAGAGCCAGACAAGCTGCCTATAATTTGGGTACATTGGCTCAATGACCATGACTCAGAAAGATAGGCTGAAACTATCCGTTATCTTTTATCATTTAGCCTAATAGTTAAATGAACCATTAAACACACGCAATTTTATTCAAAATGGCGTCTTTGATTCACTAATAAGGAGAGACGCAGACTCAGTACATTTTTGGTCACAGAGAGTGGATCAAGTATTCCTCAATATACTGTCAGTTCATGGAATATCTTAAAGGAGAATGGACCACTTACTGTTGGGGTTCACCAGGGATCTAGCCTTAGACATTCTTCTCTCTGCATTTCCTGAAAAACCTCCCTACAGGATTTTTCCACTCAAACAGGTTCAGCTCTCATCTGTGCACAGATACTCTCAGCTCCATCTCCATCTTGTGCTCTGCATCTGAGCTCTGCCCCTTGATGGCGCAGCAGTCCCTCAGTGACTTCAAACTCAACAGGATCCATGGCTAATACATTTTCTTGCCTCATAAATCTGTTTTTCTTTTTTCCTGAGTTTCGTATCTTAGTTGATCCAGTTAATCTCACGCTGAAACCATGCTTAATCCCACCCCCTCCCTACCACCCCACATCTGATCATACTCCCTGTACAAGCAGTGCTACCTCCTAAATAATTCAAACATCTCTCTGACCTCAGTGATCTAGGTTAGTCGTTCGTGATTTCTTTCCCAAGTTGGCTTTGGGCAATATCCTTGAGCCTTCTAACTAGTCTCTGATCTCCTCACACTATCTATAATCCACCTTCCACACTCCACCTCTATTAACTCGTGAGCACACAGCTTGGATCGTGATTCATTTCTTCCTGAATGCTGCTAATGCGCATGATTACTCCCCAAGGGATCAGATCTCACCTGGTTCCAACCTACCTTTCCAGCCTCACTTTCTAGTGGATTCTATCTTCAACTTGCCCTGCACTACAGCCACTCAAGGGTCTGGGCATTTCCCATGTATGCCATGCATGTTAGCAGCTGCTCAGAGCACGCTGCCTTTCTTTCTTGTCTTGTTCAGCTCCTACTTGCCTTCCAGATCCAACTCATTTCTTCCTTCACCTCTTACCCGCCCCTGAGGCCATTGACAGACAGTCCCTTCCTCTTCTGCATTTCCATAGCACTTCTTGGACATGTTGATTATTTTTTGTTATAATTATTCATTGTCTCACCTCAATAGTTACAGCATTTCATTATAATGTAACAAATCACTCTTGGTTGATGGATGGGGAGATGCATGTACACTTTTACAGTTCTTTGAAGTGTGCTCACCACTCCCTGTCATTTTTGAAAGGGAAGTGCCCTGCAGATATTGTATGCAAGAGGAGCAATATGGCATTATCTTTCTCTTCCCTACTTAGAAGCCTAAATATTACCTAGCTTTGGAAATAATAGCCCAGCATTCAGGTCCAGTGCTTTTGAGAAAATGGAACAGGTTCAGAGATTTTTTTTTTAAAAGACCCATTTTAATAATTGCCTTTCAATGGCATGATGCAACTCTAAGGAAACATTATGTTTCAATCTGATTTCTTTATATTTTGAAGAACACACCCTATCATTGTTCACTGTAATTTTTAGCTCCTGAACATTTTACCATTTCTAAACATTTTTCCTAGTAGCACATTACATTATACATTAAATTTTTATGAATTATCCTGTTTGCTGGGAAAAATACAGAGACATTAAATTCCACTATTGCTAACATTGAAAATCTTTGATCTAACAGCTCCAAACCCCAGCATCCCCTTGCTGCCTGGGTTAAAGGCCCAGGGGCCACTTTTGAACACTTGGCATGCCACATGCAGCTGTGAGCCGTAGGATTTTTGTGTTTGTTCTTCCCCAGCCCAGAAAGCTCTTTTCACCATTCTTCCTCAGCTGCTCACTTCCTCAGCTCCTCACTCATTTCTTCAAGGAATCCTTCCCTGATCACCCACCAGACCCTGGTCACTCTGCTTCTCTTCATCCCAAGTTCCTTCCTCCCCTATAGGGAACCCCTGAACACTATGTGCTCATCAGCTCCCTGCTTTGCTTTACCTTTTACTTTCTTATTTTGAAGAACATTCAGATTTACAAAAAAAGTGTGTAAATATATATTTTTTGTGTGTAAAACAGTATAAAGAATCTCATATACCTCTCCCCCAGATTCCTCGAATGTTACCATTTTATCACCCTTCAAATTCATCATCATTTCTTTCTCACCATTCTTTCTGTCTCACTGTTTCCCTCTCTCTCTCTCTTTCTCTCTCTCTCTCTAACACAAACACACATACTATTGTTTCTCTGAAACATTTGAGAAAAATTGCATTCATATTGCCCTTTTAGCTCAAAGTAGTTCAGGTATATTTTCTGAAAGCATTTCTCTTACATACCCGTAATATAAGGATCAAAATCAAGACATTGACATTGACACAATAATAATATCCGATTCATAGACCTTACTAAGATTTTACCAATTGACCCACTACATTTTTTTCCTGGTCCAGGATCCAAGGATTACCTTGCATTTAGATGTAATGTACTCTTTGGTCTTCTTTGACCCAGAACAGTTTCTCAGTCTTTCTGTGTCTTTCTTGAACTTGACGTTTTTGAAAAACGCAGGCCTGTTTCTTTGTAGACTGGCCCTCAGTCTGGTTTTAGACTGATGCATTCTTTTGATTAGACTCCAGCTATGCTGTTTGGGGCACATATGTCACAGAGGCCATGGCATGTCCTCACTGCAGCTAGCTGGGGAGACATGCTATCAAGTTTGTCCCATTACTGGTCGCTTAGCTGTGATGGTGTTTGCCAGGCGGATCTTCTATAAAGTTACTAGGTTCCTGCCTTGGTCAGCTGGGGCTGCTAGAACAAAATACCATAGACCAGGTAGCTTAAACAACAAACATTCATTTCTCATAGTTCTGGAAGCTGGAATTCCAAAAAGAAGGTGCGCACAGATCCAGGGTCTGGTGAGGACCTCTTCTTCTTCGGCAGATGGACATCTCCTTGGTGTATGCTCCCATGACATAAAGCTGAGAGAGAAGCAAGCTCTCTGGCATCCCTTATAATGACATGAACCCCATTTGTGAGGGCTCTACCTTCATTATCTAATTACTTCCCAAAGGCCCCATCTCCAAATACCATCACATTGATGGATTCGGAGTTCAACAAATGAATCTGGAGGATACAAGCATTCTGTCCATCCAGTTCTTTCGGCAGCTAACCAGTAACTTGTGGGGAGATCCTCTGAGACTCCCCTGCTTCTCCTCAGACTTCTGCCACTAATTCTAGCATCTGGAGATACTTTCCTGAAACAGCTATGGCTGTGGCTGGACTTATAGGTTTTTTCCATTTTGTTTTGTTTCCTTAATTGCTCTTCCAAATCTCCTGGTGCCTAAGTGCGGGGGATTCTGGAGGGCATGCCCTCCTACAACTTTAGCGATGCTGCCAGACTTCCCCTAAACACTGTGCCCTCTTCCTCCCTCACACGCGCTTCCTCAACACTACACGTATTGTCAGACTTTTTTATTTTTGTTGGTTTTCTGGGTGTAAGATAGTAACATCCTATTGCTGTTTTCAGCTGCATTTCCCTTTTTGAAAGTAGAGCATCTTTTTATATGTTTACGAGCTATTCTTGTTTCCTTTCCACACTGACAATTTAGCATACATTTGGGAGATTTGAGGTCATATCAGCAAGGGTTTCAAAAATTAAAGGTAGGATGATGATTAGAAGGTTTTTTGGTATATGTGCTGCCGAAGCGAGCACGGAAGGTTTTTTGGTAGAAGGAAATTTGTTGAATTTATTTAAGTTGCATATTGAAGTCTCATCAGCATTTTCTCAACACCACATTGGTAATTAGGAACAGTGCCCTCCCATCATCAGGCTTCTGGCCTTCATTAGTCACTATGTGAGTGTCCTGTATAACATCCTCATAATGAGATTCACAGCAATAAATGCAAGCAGGTGTCTCCATATAGGAAAATTCCAAGTATTTGGACTTTGCCCAAATCTAGGGATACACAGAGTGTTCTGGCCCCAAGCACTTTTGCTGCAAGCATTTTATTTAAGTCAAACTGAATTATACAGCATAAAACTGTCCAGTTCATTCCACTTGAGTTGTAGCGTATACTACTTCCCAGCCTGGAAGTCAGAGATAAATTTCAAAGTCTCTACTTTTTCCAGGTACAAATTCTCGCGGCAGTGTGTACTTTTTAGAAGATTCTTTTTGACTTCAGTTTAACAGTTTACACTTGTAGGAAGATATGTGGTTGGGCAAATGAGCGTAACATGGAAGAATGACTCATTGTTACTGCTACAGGGTTGTCACCGCTCAGGGTTGTGACTCGGAACTGGGTGTGGGAATGCAGTTTTATGGGTTCCGGTGGGCAAGTGTCAACCGTCAAGGTTGTGAACGGACACCTGTAGAAGGGCAGCAGGCAGCTCGCTGTGACCCATCAGGAGAGACAGGGGAAGTGTGGTCAGGTGACTGGCTCAAGGTCACACAAGTTTAAATGGTACAGGTAATACTCAAGCTCTAGAACTCACGATCTTAGCTACTTTCTTGTAAACTACTGTGTGTGTTTGTGCCTGGGCACATGGTTTGTGCCCGTGTGTGTGTGTGTACGTATACATTGGAACAGTATGCATTTTAGGGCAGAATGGGAAAATGCATAATTAGGAAAATGCAATTTAATGTTATTCCAACCTGATTTGTGTTCTTTTGTCACTTACTAAACGGAAAGGCAGTTTCTACAAAAGCCCATTATAAATAACTTATTGAAGTGAAAATTTTTATAACTTCGTAGAACAACCTGAATTATTAAATATCTGGGGCCCATCTTCTGTTTTGCGGTAAACTTGCGACTGACTCAAGTGTCCCGAAGGAACGGTATCGGCTTTGTTATACTGACATGACTGTTTATCTTGAGGAGTGCCCCTAAGAATACTGAAGAACACACACACTTAAATTTGTCTGTGTTGAAGAGGAGCTGGGAGAGAAATCAAACAAACAAACAAAATCACCACAACAAAACCTCAGGACTCTTTCTTCTACACTCTGTCTCAACTGAATTAGGGAAATCAAACGGCAAATTCGAAAACGCTAAAATCAACCAATGTATGGGATTGTGCCAGAACTTGCTGCAGGCATTTGCAATGTCTTCCGGGCCACAACACAGAATGAAGCTCCACCCCAGAGGGTGAACGGTCTTGTCTTCATGGACAAGCCCCTCCCTGAGTTGATCTTTTCCCCACATCTCTGCCACTTCATAAGCAAACGGATTGGTTAAAATACACACTAAGGGGCCTGGGTGGCTCAGATGGTTAAGCGTCTGCCTTCGGCTCAGGTCATGATCCCAGGGTCCTGGGATCGAGTCCCACATCGGGCTCCCTGCTCCTTGGGAGCCTGCTTCTCCCTCTGCCTCTCTCTCTCTGTCTCTCATGAATAAATAAATAAAATCTTTAAAAATAAATAAATAAAAATAAATAAATAAAATAAAATACACACTAAGGACAGTTCTGAATGGGGAAATAATCAAAGTGAGGACATAGGGCCATAGATTGGTGTAGGGAAACACGAGTATCTGCTTAGCTTTGGTAGAAACGAAAGCTTGAGAAACTGATGATTTACTCTACTGCCTAGTACTGCTATTGGGTTCTTTGATGGCCGGGGGATATGCTGCGGAACAGGACACTTATGGCCCCCACCACAGTGGTTGTTCAGCATGAGGCAAAGCTCTCCAACTCTCCTTCCCTTTAGCAGACTGCCTTGATTTTTGCCCAGCTGTCCCCAAAGTGTAATTCCAAAAACAAAATGCTGATTGTTACATCTTTACAGATGTGTTTAAAACCAATGAATAGGGATGCCTGGGTGGTTCAGTTGGTCAAGCATCTGACTTTTGATTTCGGCTCAGGTCATGATCTCAGCGTCCTGAGATCAAGTCCTACATTGAGCTCCACACTCAGCGGGGAGTCTGCTTGAGGATTCTGTCTCCCTCTCCCCCTCCCCACACTCGTGTGCACTCTCTCTCTCTCTCTCTCAAATGAATAAATCTTCAAAAAAATAAAACCAATGAATATAAATAATGTATTTCTATGTCACACTATGCATTCCATCACATTTATGGAATTATTTTCAAAGAAGTGCAAGAAGGATGTGTGTGTCTGTGTGTGTGTGTCTGAAACACAAGATTCTTAGGATTCTAAACCAATTTCATTTTCCTTACCAGGAGGAAATACTCTAATGTGTGACAGAAATTGGATTTCTGAAGGTGGAGATTGTCCTAAATGATAGCAAGTGTTGCCTCATTCATCTCCTATTGAGATGCTTGCCACACGTTTTTAGAAAATTACATCATCTCCTGATTGCCATTAAACTGATAAATTGTCTTCTACAATCTTAAAATAGCTACATCTAGTCAGAGGAGAGAAGCCCCCCAGAATATATCCCAGCAGTCAGTGTCACTTTTGTTCATCCAAATAATGTCATAAAGTATGATTTTTTGGAGAACAATCAGAATAAACAAAATGTAGGAGAAAGAAGCTTTTAAAATACTCTATGTTGCTGGGTTAAGTTGTTTGTGGCAGAAAGTACGTTTTTGCTTCAGGATTAGCTCATTATTCCTCCACTGTTTTGCCAATGTGCTCACCATATTTTATCACGGTCTTTGCTGTGACTCATTTGTTCTGCTCTATAGCCTATATCGACAACAGACGAACATAAATGTGTGTCTTATTCTCAACAAAATGTCAATGGCATATGGTTACAATTTTTATGACTCTCCTTTAAAAATATTATATACTTTGATATTGATTCAAGACTATTCACTTATGAATCATTATTAATGTGAGTGTTCTAGAACGGGAGAGAAAAATAACATGGAATTGTTGGCCATTTCAAATTATGAAAAGCCATAAACGGAAGTGCTCTGTCTACCTAGGCAAAGAGTTACATATATGTTGAGTCGGTATCTGTGACTGAGCTAGATCCACAAGGAATTAGGTCCAAGAACAACATATGGATGCAGATATGCTTGTAATTGACACCCGTGTCTTCGGAGCTCTAGCTTGTTGGTTTAGCTTTGTCAGTTGGTCGCATAGCTTGACTGCAAGCATGGGAACTTGCCTAACTTATACTCAGATTTTGGCTGCCTATCCTGAGGTTAATCGTCATGAAATCAGTAGATCATGCTTTGCAGAATAATAACTGAACATTAAAAACTTTTAATCTTTTTGTTCAACCCTCACATTCCAGCCTGATACCAATGCCAGAGCCAAGGGCTGTGTCTGCGAAGGAGCTTCCAGCAATGAGAGGATAAACCCTCTGCTTCAAAATGGAAGATCTGGTATCAGATAAATGGGCAGCAGGCCACTGTGTCTGACAGAAAATAGTAAGCATGGAACAGCTGGAACCAAATGGGAGCCAGGAGGGAGGGGAAGCCAGGACGATCAAAAATGGGTATAAAGAAGAAAACCAGGCAGGAGCATGGGACACTGAAGTGGGTTGGCCTGAGGATTTGTATCTTAGCCAGGAAAAAAAAAAAAAATTAAACCACGATCTCTTGAGCTTTGAAGTTGCCAACCCCCAAATTCACAGTTGTCTTCTTTTTAGTTAACCATGAGAGTCTGTTTCAGATCTTGGAAACCCAGAGCCTGTATTAGTTGGGGAGTGTGGTATTTCTCCATATCTGTTCAGGAAAGGATCACATCGTGTGGTCAGGGTGACAGTCTTTACTGGTTCATATCCCACACGTAACAGCAGGGACCCCGAGGCTCTGGAGGGCCGTGCAAGCGGACTACCTGAGGCACAAAATGTTAGACAACTGGTCTACACTGGGTCCTAACCCATCAGGCTGTTTTCTCTCTTATGTAATCACCAACATGTTCTTAGCAATTCAGAAAGAAAGGTTTAGAAAATGTACAGCCATTCAAAAATAGATAGCTGCTAATTGGTAGCAAAGCTTTACAGACATTTACATGACATCTTGGAAAGACCTAGAGCTCCCCCAGCTTTAGCATCTGCTGGAGGTTGCCCTTCTATGAAACCAGCTACAAACGCCGTCCTAGAAGGGGAGCCATGGTTAAGATGGGGTGCACATTGCTCATTTCCCTCAGACCCTAATTCAGTCCTGCAAGGATGGGAGGCTCCCTCCACACCAATCCCTGGATCCGTGTTTCTCCCTGCCAGCTCTTCAGAAGCAGAGATGGACGAGTTAGTCCCAATGATTGATATGAAACACAGAATAGAATAAAGAAGACAAATACTTTGTTAAAAACCATGCCTATGAAAAATGTCTCTTGGTGCACCGTATTTTTCTTTGAAAACGATGAATACTGCATTTGGAAGGAAGTTGTCACATTGGTGTCGCATTCCTTAAAGCTCCTTTTTCTGTTATGAAAAAACCAGTCAAACAGGAGTTGTGGGGCAGCTCCAGCCTAGGGGGCCACCCCCTCCCAGGACTGTGAATTCATGTTATTCCAACAGAGTAACTGACACTGAGAGGCAGGGAATGGGGGCTGGCAACCAGACGTTGGCCTCTGTTCTCTGTTGGCAGGGAAAAGGAAGAACAGATGCAATTACAAATAGAATTATAGCCCAAACCAGGATTACTTGGATAACTCAGTCAACACAGGGTTTTGTTTGATTAAATTTTCTAGATGATTTCATCAATGATTCACCTAACTTCGTTAGTGGAGATCTAAAAGGAGAGCCAGCTTAAACATATTCAGCAAGGCCAGCGTTTACTTTTTGCTTTTTTTGAACAGTAGGCATATCTCCAGTTATTGGCTTCTTTGGCTAGACAGTACTATCCACATTTTTTTTTTTTTTTGACAAAGCAGAAAAAATTACTAAGAGACTCTGTTTAGAAATCTGAAAGAAAATGGATGAGCTGGAGAAGTATTCATGCTGTCTTACCCAAATGGCATACCAGGTCAAACTCCCAGATCAATGAGTCAGTCTGTGTCCATCTCTCTCGGTCTTTTTCTCCACAATATCATTTTATTTTTATTTCTCTCCTTATAACATATAATTCTTTGCATGAATAGTGAAATTCCCCCCCCCCCCCCCCGTGGCTCAGCTAGCTTCAAAAATAAAAGTCAGATGGTTGATTGCATTCTAAATTGACCTCTTTGACTTACCAGAATGCACGGCCTTTGGCAATGCATATCAAAGGCCCAAAGCTGGACCGAATGACCCATCCACTCTTGCCATTTCTTAAAAATGAAATGACTGGATCACAGATTTGATTAGGAAATTCTTTCAAAAGTTTGTCTTGGTTTTAGTCTTCTTTGGGCTTGCGCTTATAAAATTAAAAATGTCAGTAAGAGGATTTCTCATTTGGGAAAGAATGTACATTTAGATAATGCCACTTTCTAGATTTCTAATAAAATATATGCCTTCTCATATCAAATTGAAACATGAAAATTGCTCTTTTTTGATCAAAAGCTTCTAGACAAATACAAATTATAATCTATTAATAAAAGTGGATCTTGTTTTGAGATTAAATCTAGGAAGTGTCCTATATGTTGTAGAAGTTCAGATAAAAACAGAAAATCTTGATATGTAGACAACTACTTTTTCATTTTTACTTGCATATTTTATATCAAAAAGGTCATAGTAAGACACTTAGAAATCAAGTGCGCCTGGGAGGCTCAGCCAGTTAATTGTCCAATTCTTGATTTCTGCTCAGGTCATGATCTCAGGGTCCTGAGATCGAGCCCCTGTTGGGCTCTGCACTGGGCATGGAGCCTGCTTAAGATTCTCTCTCTCCCTCTCCCTCTGCCCCTCCCCCCACCCCACTCGCAAACACTCACAAAAAAAAAAAGGCACATCATATGCTAGGGAGAAATCTTTTAGCAGACCTGTTCAAGCTACCCGACTCTAATGAAGCAGCCATGATAGACAAGATTATAAACATAAATAGAACATAATGTTTTGTGTTTTTATAGTTTGCAAAGAAATTTAAGATGGGATTATCTTAAAATGATCCTATCTCATTTAAGCTGCACAGAAACTCTATGATGGGGACACTGAACCTTGAAGAGTTTGAATGAAATTTCTGGCCAAAATGTTCTTATTTTAGCTGATTATTTTTTTTTCTAGTGAGTGACATTTTTTTGCATTTAGTTGACATTTCAGGGCTTCCCCTCCACCTTTCCTATCCCTACCAAGTGTAAAGATTTTTAAAATCTTTCAAATAAAAATAGAAGCGCTCAGAGGCAATATCCTTGCTGCCTAAGTATTTCTGAGCAATGGATATTCAATGTTCCTTACTCAAGGCAGGCATCGGAGACCAGGCTCAACTCTGGAAACCAAGGAATTGGAGAGCCTCTTCCCCTAAAAAGGCCTGGGAAGAGCTGCTACCCCATGCCATTCCTGGAAGCCATATTCCTAAAACACAGCCTCCCAGCCATGGCCGAGCTACCAGATGACCTGGGTCTTGGGTCTGTCCAGTTACGTCGTGATGGAGTCACCAGGCCGGGAAGGAAAGTGGGATGGCCCCATCCTCAGACTCAAGATTGGTCTGCAGACTAAAATTTCAGCACATATGAGGAAGACAAAAACTGACAGAAGTGCCCCCTTCAGTCAAAAAATCGGAAGGTGAATGTGGTTCTGATTACATATAAATAGTAATGCAATCCAGAGGAGCTTTAAAAATACCCTAAAACATTGCCATCATTGAAGAGCAGTGATCTAATAAAAGTTCAATCATATAAACTGCCACGTTGCATTATTGTGAAAATAATGAAATATATTTTGGCCATCTTCCAGGTCCTGTTCAAAAACTGTTTCTACTTTTATATCTTTATTTATTGACTATATTAGTAAGTTTTTTAAAGCAGATCATTATTACAAATTTTGTATCATACAGTAAATGAAGAAAATCTCAAATAATTATAAAGTGCTCACTTCCAAATGACACCCTCCACACCAGACTCCCTCTCCCCAGGAGCCAAAGCTTTTTATTCATCTTTCAGATGAGAACAGGCAGATGATAGAGATCAATCACCAATTAAATTAAAACCACATTAAAGTATTTTGCATCCCCTTATAATGGAGTTTACTTTAGAATCTTCAAGAAGTAAAGGAAGAGGTAGTGACTGTGTAAAAGACAAGAGCAAGGGGACCAATTGGAAATCGTAGAAATGAAAGTGATGTCCCCTGAAATTAAGGAATAAACTTCAGACTAGACCCAGTTCAAGAGAAAACTTAAGTGTTAAAAAGACTGAATTCACACAAAACAAAATTCAGAGACATTAGGAGATTAAAAATATGAAAGAGAGGGACGCCTGGGTGGCTTAATTAGTTAAGCATCTGCCTTCAGCTCAGGTCATGATCCCAGGGTCCTGGGATTGAGTTCCACATCGGGTTCCTTGCTCAGCAGGGAGCCTGCTTCTCCCTCTGCTTGTGCTCGCTCTCTCTCTGACAAATAAATAAAATCTTTAAAAAAAAATAAATTTAAAAAATTTAAAAATATGAGAGAGAAAAAAACGATGAATTCAGATGTGGTAAAATGAAGAAGAGAAATACAATGGTGACCTTCTAAACCAGCAGAGGAGAAAAAAAATTAAAACATCATTTCAACTGAACATGTAATAGAAAAAAACAAAAGGCATTATTAGTAGATACCTTAAAATTACAGATATTAATCTAAATACATCAATAATCAGTTACAATAAATAGGACCTGATTAATCTCACCCACTACAAAACAGAATATACTTAGTAATTTTACCAATACTATAATGTACTATAATATAATGTCTTTAAAAAAATCCTTTCTCATTTTTTTTTAAAGATTTTATTTATTTATTTGAGAGAGAGAGAATGAGAGACAGAGAGCATGAGAGGGAGGAGGGTCAGAGGGAGAAGCAGACTCCCTGCCGAGCAGGGATCCCGATGCGGGACTCGATCCCGGGACTCCAGGATCATGACCTGAGCCGAAGGCAGTCGCTTAACCAACTGAGCCACCCAGGCGCCCCTAATCCTTTCTAATTTTTGTAAGGAAATTTTCTTCCACTTAACTAGAATTTTTCAGCAACTAAACTTTTTCTCAATACAGAAATACCCAAAATATCATCTCAAAAATGTTCATTGTCTCCAAAAGACATATAAGAAAATCGTTCTGGCTCCCAAAATATCTATCTAGTTAGCCTGGGAACTAGGTGATATCATTTAAAAGATTCCCAGAGGCAAAATGAGGGCTTAAAAAATCTACATTTTGATGTAAAGATTTTTTATTTTGCCATAGACATTTGTTTCTGATGAGTTTTTAAGTTGTATTTTTAAAAATAACTTTTATATGTTGACTTTATGCAATTTTTAAATGATATTACCTCCTTTCTTAGGGTTATGAAATGTCATAGTTACCCTAAAAATGCTTTTCTCATATATCTTTTGGAGACACTGAGAAATTTTTGAAATGATATTTTGAGTGTCTCTGTGTTGAGAACAGCTTAGGTGCTGAAAATCCTAATTAAGTGAAAGGAAATTTCCCTACAAAAAACAGAAAAGGCTTTTATCCAAAAATGCTATAATATGTGAAGATGGAGAGGTGATGCCCTAATATAGTTTAATCATGCAGTTTGATACCCTATAAATCATATTTAAGGAGGAAAGAATCCCAAGTACATCTAAAATTCTGAAATGATGATTTCTTGATGACAGATGTCTTTAAAATCCCATCATTATTACTGTGGAATATTCTCACTAAAAGAAAAACTTTTTCTGCAAGGAACTGAGGCCCTGGAGAAAAGGGGGGCATTTGTTTCCATTGGGAAATCAAACTGCGGTTTGATTTCTGTGTGCTTTGGTGAACCTCAGACCAGGCTCCCTGCCAGGCCTGGCGGTCTCCTGCGGGGCAGGGCTGAGCCAGTGTCCTGCAGGGCTCCCTGTGGTTCTGTCATTGGGCCCCGACAGCACATTGCACCCTGGACTTGCACAAACAGCACTGAGTAGACTTCAACCAGCAGGGATGAGTCTGAGAAAGAAAGGACATTTGCACAATGTGCTGGTAAGAGGAACTAGACAGGGGTCTTTCCTAAAGATTTTGGCTGTTGTGTAAGTGGCAGTTTGCTAAAGGACACGAAAAGGAGAAGGAAGAAAAATATGTAAGCCTCTTAAATTTTGGAAAACTCAATATAGGGTGCCTGGGTGGCTCAGGCTCAGTCGGTTAGGCGCCCGACTCTTGATTTTGGCTCAGGTTATGATCTCAGGGTTGTGAGACTGAGCCCCAAGTCGGGCTCCCCGCTGAGTGTGAATCCTGCTTGGAATTCTCTCTTTCCCTTTCCCTCTGTCCCTCTCCCCTTCCATGCTCTCTCTGTCTCAATAAATAAATAAACTTTAGAAAGCTCAATATTTCTTGAGCTACGTATTTACTTTTCCTCACCTGTTATTGCCTTCTCCTTCCTCTCTTTCTCCTTCCCTCTCCCTCTCCTGCCTTTCCTTCTTCCTCCATCCCTCTCTTCTTCTCTCTCCCTCCTCTTGCCCTCCTCTCCCTCTCTCTCATGAGCGTGCACACACACACACCTGCACACAGCCTTGCAGCCTCTGCTGAATTTCCTATCTCAGTTCTATGACATCTTCGGTGGTTCTGGGGAGTCAGTGATTGAACTGAAGAGCACCCCAGGAAACTAAGTTCCTCTTTCAAACACTGGCATTAAACACATATAGGATGCCATCTTTTTTTTTTAAGATTTTATTTATTTATTTATTTATTTATTTATTTATTTATTTATTTGAGAGAGAGTGATTGAGAGAGAGAGAGAGGACGACCAGGGTGGAGGGGTAAGGGGGAGAAGGAGAAGCAAGACTCCCCGCTGATTAGGGAGCCTGATGAAGAGCTCGATCACAGGACCCTGGGATCATGACCTGATCTGAGCTTAACTGACTGAGCCACCCAGGTGCCCCTAGGATGCCATCCCTGATGCCTATTCTTTAATAATGTCAGAAACAGATAAATTAGGTTGCCCCAAACCAAGCACAATGAAGCAAGGGAGGGTTTATTATTTCAGCAGTTTGAGACCCTAGCTTGATTGATGCACATGTGCCAACTCTCCACTTTGGCTGCAATGATGTGACCTACGTAATTTTATTCATATCAAAATCATGAATTTTCCGTTCATGATCTGGCCAGTTAGAAACACAGACTAATGAATGGGGTTTAACTATATTCCTCCTGGAGCGGTTTCTGTGAAGTAATACTTGAAAATACACTAAGCCTCAGGGGTCCCAGGGTGGCGTCTCACTCTTGATTTCAGCTCAGGTCATGATCTCAGGGTTGTGAGATTGAGCCCCGTGTCTGGCTCCGTGCTCAGCAGGGAGTCTGCTTAAGATTCTCTCCCTCCCCCTCTGCCTCTCTACCCCTCCCCCGCTCACTCTCTAAATAAATAAATAAATAAATAAATAAATAAATGAATGAATAAAATCTTTCAAAAAAACCACTAAAAAATTAAAAAATGAAATACACTAAGCCTCAGCATACTTTTCATACCAGCACATTTAACTCTTCAAGCACCAATAAATGCACTTTTGAGTAATCAGAGGTCTTTATATTCAGGGGGTTTTGATAATGCTGGTTATCCCACATGTAAATGATTATTTTCTTATTTTTCTTTAGGATACTGAAAATTCCATGTATGTGCAGTAAAAGGGAACACGATTGACTTTAACAAAGAAATTATCTGCGTATGTTCCTTGCTGTGAATGAACTCAGAGTATTCATCAAGACTGAATCATTATTTAACTCTGTTGTAGTTAGTAGGAAAATGAGTTTCTGGATGTTTTGATGTGCAGTAAAGGCTCAGGAACGGTAGAGTCTGTGTGACGCAAGATAACTGACAGAACCTTTTTCTGAGCTTCAATTTTCTCTTCTGTCAAAATGGGGACAGTTATCACACTTACCTTCTAGAGTTTTTGTAAAGATTAATTTTGTTTAAAAGCAAGTATTTTTAACATTTTATCTTTTATACAGTGTTCGTAATTTGTAACCATATTATTATTTTGTTTTTAGTATTAGTTATGAGCATCCAGTGTAATAAAGGCTTTGTGAATGGGGAGCACCTTGTCACCTCCAAGGTGACATTGCTTCTGTCGCCTTCTGGGATCTAATGGGAAAGCCAACTTCTCTTGGCACGACAATTGTTTGAAAGCTGAGGATAAAACTGAGAAAACAGTTGTTGTTACACAAGTAGATAAAAGGATTTGGGAATTGTCCTCCTCTGTTTTATTTCGAAAATAAATAAAAGGACGCAGATGGAATTTAGCAGGAAATTAGTACTGAAATAAAATGAACTTGGAAGTCTGTTTTTTTTAAAGATTTTATTTATTTGACAGAGAGAGACACAGTGAGAGAGGGAACACAAGCAGGGGGAGTGCGAGAGGGAGAAGCAGGCTTCCCGCCGAGCAGGGAGCCCGATGTGGGGCTCGATCCCAGGACCCCGGGATCATGACCTGAGCTGAAGGCAGACGCTTAACAACTGAGCCACCCAGGTGCCCCTGGAAGTCTATTTTGGATGAATTATATAATTCGTGCCTCCAACTGCTTTCCAGAACTCCTCATTTCACAAAGAGATAATTAAGGATACTTTTAACCTGGGGGTCGTGTGAAAGGATCATGGCTGATTACTGTCCATTACTGTCTGGTCCAGAGCAGAGTCAAGAAACCCAGAAGGAGAGCCTTGGGCTTTACATATGACCTCTGCAGGTTGAGCGGGCCTCACGGTACTCTTGGTGAATTCAGAGGTGACATTTGCTTCCCACTACTGTGAATTTCAAATTCTCAGTGAGTGGGGCCTCATTTTGAGAAATCTGGGGATGCGTCATATATTGAATTGTTACTGATAGTGATAGTACTATGTAAATCATTTTCAAGTCCTCCTTCCTCGTGAATGAATTTGCAAGGCAGTTGATTTTTCTTCTCCCAGGTAGTGCTGGTGAACTACTTTTCATTTAGATGCATGTCTGCATTGAGCTTGCTCCAGTGAGCTATTCTCAGTGGGACTTGTCTCAAAAACAGCTTAGGCTATATTGACTCTGGGTCCAAGAGCTCACACTGTAGTTGAAAGCAGCTAGACTTTTCTTTGAAAGCCTGACATTTTGGGTGCCTTTTTATAATGCCTGTGCCAATTTGCATATTTACATGGCCTCCCTGCCAGTAGCCAGATGTCCCTGCAAGCCCCAAAGTCTTTCTCTCACTCAACTCCACCCCGCTCTGGACTTGACTTGGCTGATCATATTTGCTAAAGGGCAGAGAGCCTTCTGTCTTCTTTACTCTTTAAAGATCAGGATTAAATGAATGCATTTCATTTTGAAAACTATGTCATAACAATTTTATTATATGGGAAAGCCATACATGTACTGGAGTCTTAACTGCGGACCTCTGTTTACTCTCCTGTTGGCTGGTGACATTAATCTCAGGATTTGACAAGCTTTAAGAGCTGTGTTAGATTAATTTTCAGTTGTTCTTTAAGCTAACTTGATTTTCCACCCCCTTTCTTCTCTGGTTAATGAAAGGGAATCACTTTAAGAAGATGGAAGTTCTTGGGCGCCTGGGTGGCTCAGTTGGTTAAGCGTCTGCCTTCGGCTCAGGTCATGATCCCAGGGTCCTGGGATCAAGCCCCGCATCGGGCTCCCTGCTCCGCGGGAAGCCTGCTTCTCCCTCTCCCACTCCCCCTGCTTGTGTTCCCTCTCTCGCTGTGTCTCTCTCTGTCAAATAAATAAAATCTTTAAAAAAAAAAAAAAGAAGAAGATGGAAGTTCTGGGGACACCTGGGCGGCTCAGTTGGTTAAGCATCTGCCTTCAGCTCAGGTCATCATCCCAGGGTCCTTGGATCAAGGCCCATGTAGGTCTCCCTGCTCAGCAGGGAGCTGCTTGTCCTTCTACCCCTCCCCCCTCTCAAATAAATAAATAAAATCTTTAAAAAAAAGCTGGAATTCTGGTGTGAATACCTTTAGCAGGTTTGTTTGTATGGCAGATATGATACTTTTATTTAAATTTCTTCCCAGAAGCAAGGAAGGAAAATGTTACCTGTGACTTCCCTACTTCCCATATAAACCCCAGGTCCTTTCTGGCAGCTAGTGTAACATTGTTTTTTTGTTGTTGCTGTTTTGGTGATAATCTTCCTTAGCACAAACCCTTCTTCAAACCCGATCATTTGACAAGACTTGCTTGTTGTGCAAGAATCTGGACTAAACACACACATATCCTATGACTGATATCATATCAATATTTTTCATCCCTACTTAACTTTATCAGAAAAAGCATGTCCTGATGTTAGGCAGAGTGAGTCACGGTCAGGCTTGCTTCTAAAACTTGAAATATTTCACTCTATTTCCGTTCAAAGTGTGTGACTCGTCAACTGAGAAGATAGAGGGCTCTTTTCTCACACTGGGTTTTATTTAGGCCCGGAGGATGCTGGGGTCCATGTGAGCTTGCTGTGCTGTATCTCTTACTAGCTGGTCTATTTAATACAAGCTAGATGCTTCTTTGCAAGAAAAGTCTCACAGGACTTAGTACTATGAACTTACTGTTCCTGAGCTGTTCGTTGATGTCTGTCCTATAAAACACTTCTGTCTTCATTTCATTATCCATTTTTCAAGACTGAATCGTTATTCCTAACTCCATTCCATTCTTTAAAAATGTTGACTCCTGCCCCCAAAATTTAAAAAGTAGAAATAAATAAAAATTTTAAATGATGACTCCCAAAACTGTATGAACTGTCGACTTAAACCAAAAGGCAAAGTGCTTAAACTGATGTTGGAACAAATAAGTACTTGAAGACCCTTTCTAGGCACCCCCTAGGCTTTCTGTGGTTCCCAAAGTGTGTGCCCCACTACCCCTTCCCACAGTAGCAAGGGCATCACCTGGGGACTTGCTAGAAGTGCAGATTTGCGGGTCCCACCCATCACCTCCTAATTTGGAAATGCTGGGCTGGGTCCAGCAATGTGTTTTTCTGCAAGCCCTCCAGGCAATCCTGGTGAGCAGTAAGGTTTAGAGCTGTCGACTTGATTATACCCTCCCTGGATTCCCCTTCTGAAACTTTCTTTTGCTGGTCCTCCTTCCTTTTCTCAAATTCTACTCTTCAAAAGAAACTGCTGTCTAGCATGTGTACCTTTGTCTGAGGTATTGGCTGTGTGTGCCTTACTTCTAGTTGGACCCTAGAAGATCCTGTCCCCTCTCCTGGTAAATTGCATTAACATCCCTTGTCCTTCACGCTTCCCTCTGTCCAGGCCCTTTGGAGGTGCCCTCCTCTACTGACTCTGGGCTTGGTGTTCTGATTCACTTTGGCCAATGAGACACACATACAGAGGCTGAACAAACTCTTGAGTACCTCTGCTTCCTCTTTTGTTCTCTGATTTTGTCTTGTAAAAATGCCTGGGTTAGCTTCTGGAGGATGAGGCTTATGGAAAAGAGGGGAGTCTGCCAGAGATTCACACAGCTGCCTGGCTGACCTGTGGCTGACTGCAGACACATGAGTGAATCCCCAGCCTACTCATAGTCTCCTTAATAATAAAAAAAAATGGTCGCTTTGTTTGGGAAGCCACTGAGTTTTGGGGTGTTTTGTCACTTATCAAGAGCTAACTAACAACTATGCCTGTTAAAGGAATCTTACTGTCTCAGCTAAGAGGAGGAGAGCAATACAGAGGCCCTTCTCAGGCTCTTAGAAATCATACCCATCCACTTGAGGGACTTGACCACAACCCAAGCATACTGTTGAGTCAAAATGAACATTCGTGGGTGGGTCTTTAAATGGCCAGTTCGAATTAGTTGCTGTTGGAGAGTTTTCTCTGAATATAGTTTTCTATATATAGAAATATATAGAAAATATATTTCTATATAGAATATATAGTCTATAGATATATATATATAAAATATATTTCTATATAGAATATATAGTCTATAGAATATAGACTCTGAATATAGTTTTCCAGACTTTTTTGAAACCCCAGGAGTTGCCTTTGTCCCTGTGTCCTTCACACCCTTCCATCTGTATTTCTTCTCTGCAGACTTGCTCGTCTTTGCCAAAAGCCACCCAGGTGAAATGAGATTTGCAGGGACACACCAGGGCAGATTAAACAGATCTTTTATAGGAAGGATGATTGCAAAAATAAGCTCTTATTTGGCTGAAGCAAATAAATGGATGCAGTGGATATTTTACACTCCTGCTTTTGAAATCTTAAAGAGGGAAATTCCCTAAGCATACTAACTTAGAAGTTCAGTTGAGACTATTTTATTCTTCAGACTGCTTCCCTGCGTAGGTTTCTCCCTTACAAGGCTTAACATCCACTATTTTTAATATTTTTATTCAGCGATTGATGTTTTATATTTGGTAATACTAATTTTAGTGGAAAACTTTCTATGGTGACACGAAATTTTTACTGGACTATTTAAACTCAGTCATTTGTGACCCCTTACTTAGGAATGGACTTGGTTTTTCAAGCAGTTCTCCCTAGAGGGCGCCATATCTTCACTTCCCAACTTTGTCCTTCTATGGTTGGCTGCTGGCCCCATAACATCATGTGAGGCTGAAGTCATTTAGATTACCACATTGAAATCTTTTAACAAATCTATCCACAGTGGAGTCTTCATTTTAGCATGATAAATGCATACCTTCTGGCATGCATTTTGTGTAAGCATTGTGGCAAGCGAGACATGGTTTATGCATGGAGGCAATGGTGTTTATTTGGCATAGTTGTAGTTGTTGAGTTCAGCTTAGTCTGTCTCTGTGTCAACATACAGTGGCGTGAGGAACATTCTGGACATCTGGTGGAGTATCAGATAGAACACTAAGGACAGACTCAGGGGACCTATACTTTCATATTGTGTATGGCACCACAGAAGTTACTTACCTCATCGCACTTCTGTTTCTTTATTTGTAAGATTGGAGAGCTGGTCTTGAATGTTTTTTCATGATCCCACCAGCTCTGTGATACACTCTTTGGTACATAGTAATAGTTCTGTACAGTTTGATGGAGGAAGTGATACCAGTGCTCCTAACTGCTAATTCTAAGGAAATTTAGGTAGTTACCCAGTGAAATTTTGGTCAGCCTGAAGAGATCTTAAATTTTGAGAGAAAAAATTACAGCTGATTATTGAAAACCATAAAACCTAATAGGTACATTTTAATGTATCTTTTAAAAACATGAATATTTTCGTAAAATCAGCATAAGGTATTGGCTTAAACTACTGGCTCCGAAGAACAAGTGTAAGTTACCCAAGATCTAACACTGTGCCTAACAAAGAGTCTTCACTCAAAAATAGTTGTTGAAGGAATGGCCAGATGGCTAATTCCATTTTTTCCATAACTTTTATTTCTAGAATATTCTTTATTATGTGGAGTTAGAATTTATCTCTCTGGACTTCAAGCAGTGGCTTTAAATGTACTCCTTTGGGCTATATGGAGCATACTGTTTTTGCTGTACATGGAGAGTTATATTTATTTTCCTATCCTACTACTAAAATAGATGGTAAGAGTTTCTCAAAGCATGAGATGCATATCACTGGTCATGCTCTTAATTGGGCATAATTCTTTTTACGTGGCCATTTTTAAGTGTTTTATACCAATTCTCATGCCTGATGTAGTTTTATCTTTCCAAATCCAATCACCACTCTTTAGAACTTCCTTATGCACATTGTTCAGTGTCCTCAGTACTCTCTTCCAAATAGGTCGTCATTTGTCTATATCCTTCCTACTCTGTCACGAAGAGCTGCACACTGTTTTCAACATTTTATCAATGCCAAGAAAACCGGGATTACCATCACCTTTATGGTAAATACTGGTTTTCTGCCAATACAACTTAACTACATGTTAGCTTATACTAATATCCAGGTCTTTGTCATGAAGGTGCAGGTAAATCACATCTCTGTATCATCATGACTTTTTAAAAACTTTAAATCAAGGTCTACTTTTAATCTTCATTGAAGTTCATCTTCTTGGGCTTAGCCTGTGTGTGGGAACATTTTGGATTCTGGATATGTCAACCAATTAATTACTCCTGCTTCTACCTTTATGTCATCTACAACAAAACCAGCCCCCTAACCTTGTCACATGTTCCATTCATGCATTTGTCTAATTCAACAGAGCCGAGAGAGCAGTTAATACGCATTGCTAGAAACCACCCTCCACTATGTCTACAAAGACATCTCTGGGGTCTTGTCAGTTGCCTTTATAAAATTCATACAATCATCCTAGCTCTGGCCCAGATAAAAAGAAACAAGATTATTGTGACCCAATTCGATGTCAGTGATCTGTAGTGACTCTTCATGACCAATGTTTCCTTTCCCAAGAGCTGACAAACCATCCTGTTAATGTCCATTCTAGAAATTCGCTGGAAATAAACATAAAGCAAGATGAGGGATTGCAGAATCTATTTCGCGTTTTTTTTTTTTTATAAATTCTGTGATGTGTTTATGCATCCCAAGTCTTCTGGCCTGTCCATATACCCTCAGATCCCCAACTGCAGGTGAATGAGCCTTGTAATATACCATAATGTAATTTCATGGGTTTGGAGTTTGAATCCTCAGGGCAGCAAATCCTCTGTTAAGACTGGGGGCTTTATTTTCCCCTTTCCAAGGTTTGCTTTACACTTTTTAAGCACAGATCATTGACATTGAGAAGATACAAACAATATGAGATGCCAATTTTTATATCCATCAATATTTTTCTCCAACCCTAAGTGGCTGGAGCTTCCTTGCGGTTTTTCTTTCTTGGAACAAAAATTAAAACTATCAATACAACTAACAAGTATGTCCAAACAACTCTTGTCGGGACAGTGTGTGATGGGTATAGTAGAGAAAATAGGAAGGAATGCAGAACAGAGGAACAACTGTGATCACAGGGCCTCAGCAAATACCATTTTTGAGCTGGTCTTTGAGAAATGAGTGACATTTTGATTGGAAGAATTGAGAGGAACTCTAAGTGCAAAAAGTGGTAGGAGCAAAAACACAAATGAGTGAGTGTTTAAATATTTAAGACATGGCAAGGAAACTATTAGCTTACCAGGTACATAAGAGTTGGATTAACAAAGGCTTTGCTCCTCCTTTGAATCATCTGATAAACTTAAGGAAGGTTTGGAGGTTTTCAACTGAAGTTGTGATATAAGTGAATTTGTAAACTTAACCTAAAAGAGAAAGATTGCAGTGAGAAAAGCCGTTAGGGGATCTTACAGTAACCCATGCCACTCAAGCAAAGATTGCAATAAATGGAAGTTGTAGAAACAGTTCATACAGTCCAGAGGTAAGGAGAAAAAAATGAAGATGGATTTTACATTAATCACATTTTTAAAGTATACATAGATTATATGTGGACTGTTTTGGAAAATTATCTTACCTCCCTCCCTACCCCCCGCCTAAAAATTAGTATTCTTTCCCAAAGTGTGAACTGCGTACTGCTGATCATACCCAAGATTATTTCAGGTGTTTCACACACAGCTTTAAATAACACCGACCCCTCCCTCACCCCCCAAAGAAAGAAAAACCAAAAAACCATTGACTCACATTGTGAAAAGATGCTTTCTTTTTTATTCTTTTTCAGTACTCTTGATTACACCAATGATAAAGTCTCAGTCTGGATTCAATTTGGCTTTTCCACCTGCCTAACATTTGCTATTCTCCCCCTTCTTACAAAGAGAGTGTGGGTTTGGGCTTAGACTTTGGTTGTTAGAATTCGTGGCATGGGTAGAAATAGCAGCATTGACTTAGTTTTGTCCTTTTATTTTTAAATTACTTTTCACTCTATTTTTGGCAACTGACACTGTGTCACCTAAGGTCAAGGCATACAGTTTTATTTTAAAACAAAATTTTATAGAAAAAAATTAAGACACTGATCCAGAGGATTTTAGGTATATCCTAGCAGGGGATGGAGCAATTTGGCAAAAATCAAGGTGCCAATCCATGAGTAATTCACATTCAATCAACATTGCTCTGCTGAAGGCCCAATCGGAATTGCCAGAACTTTACATGTTAAAGATCTTTTTCCCTCCACTGAATTTACCAGTGATTGAAATCATGTCCTTGTATCCCTGAGAGCTTGCCTGGTGGCCGATGGAGAATTGCATGGGGTTTTCTTGTTCTCCACGGGGCGGGGTGGGGGGAGCAGCCAGGGCCCATTCACCTCGGACGTAAAAGCGCTACTTTGGCTACTAGAGACTTGTAGTTCTCCTATTCTCCTATGGCAACTAACTGTACTCCTCTGATGTAAGGTAATGAAAATTCTATCTCATGACAGAAGGTTTTTTCTAAAGAGAACATGAAGTTCCATTTCTCAGTTCACTTCCAAATTGACTCTAATTTATCTAATGACCTCTTTTCTAAAATTAGTTTCATGGAGGGCATGATTGATTTCAAGCTCTTTATAGATTTAATTTAATGTTCATTCCCTCTTGTATTATTGCCCAGCTTAAGTCAAGATGATCATCCATATGATTAGAGAAATAAAGCAAGGCCAGGATCACCCCTTTTAGGGCCAAGTGCACAACTGCCTTATCCCTGAGTTGGGAAGCAAGGCCGCGTGAGGTATGAACTGCTGATGGATAGACCCTAATGGCTCTTTTAATGCAAACAATTGATTCTGGAAGCAGGAAGTTGCTGGAAGGGTCCACCCTGAAACTGCATCAGCACACCAGGCCTTCTTGTTTTTCACTTGGGAAAATAAATGCTCTCTAAACTTTTAAGCCAGGCCTGTGGCTTTATGCTTAGAGCCCATATTCTTGAGTCAGAAAGATGAGTTCAAACATGGCTCTACCGTACGTGTATTAATAACAGCTGTGGGGCCCTGGGAAGTTATTTACCCTCTCTGAGCTTGAGGTTTCTCAGCTTTAAAATAGGGATGCATCAGTTTCCTAGAGCTACCACAGCTAATTACCACAAACTGGGTGGCTTACAACAGAAATTTATTCTTTCACACACCAGAAGACTTAAATCAAGAAGGCAGAAGGTCTGCACTCCTTCTGAACATTTTAGGGGTGAATCCTTCTTTACCTTTTCCAGTTTCCAGTAGCTCCAGGAGTTCCATGGCTTGTGGCTGCATCACTCCAATCTCTGACCCATCTTCACATGGCTTCTCCTCCTCTCTGTGTGTCCTCCACCTTGCTTTCCTATGGACACTTGTCTTTGGATTTAGGGCCCACCCAGATCATCTAGAATGGTCTCATCTTAAAATCTTTAACTTAATTACATCTTCAAAGACTCTTCCCAAATAAGGTCACATTCACCAGTTCCAGAGATGGGGAGGTGGACATGTGTTTTTGAGGGACACCATTTAACCCACTACAAGGGATCATCATACACGTACATCACAGATTAAATGCGAAAATGCTGGACATGCTCAAGCAATGTTAATTAATCATCATCATTCTTATGATTATTAAATAACTCCTTGATTTTGTTATTATGATATTTACATTTGGTAGGCCAAACTGAACTTAACAAGGAGTGTTATTATAATTAGATCTGAGGAGAAGGTATAAGATTCCAGTGGCCTTTGAGCATTTCATGCAAGAAAACATGGCTTCTTTCCCCAAGGTGGCTTTGGAGTCATTGACCCTATATTATCACAATAAATGCACATTATAGAATTTTAAAGGGATGATCTTTTTTTTTTCTGGTTTTAGCAGACAGTGAAGGCCACTGAGGATCAAAAATGCTAATGATATACCAACAACTCCATTCCATAAAATTTGGAGAAAGGACTATTCTAAACTTTCATTTGAAACTAAAATAAGTGAAAACTATTTCTGTGGCTTTGGATGTACCACTTTTGAATAAAAGTCAACAAAACCAAGAAAGCCTAATTTCAGGATTGTGAAATCAGGCCTTTTCTCTGATTCTAATTGAGAAAGTGGTCCTTCTAAAGGTAGTTCTTTTCCTAAGATCCATATCCTGGTGGAATGGTAAAGTAAGGCCAACCTCCCACCAACAGGGAGTTCAAACTCTCCTTGAGGAGGTATACCTCAAACTTTACCTTGAAACTCTAACCTCCTGAAATCTCTTTCCTTTCTTACATAGAGATGATATTTATCATTTTCTCAAATCTTTCGCTAGTCATTCATTCATTCTTACCTGTCCACACCAAGGCAAGCCACACTGATATAGTTCATACCAATTCTTTGGTGTGTACTGAGCATGTAACAATACTCCAGGCTCTTTCTGGGAGGCATGGGTAACAAGATGCCATCTGCTGGTTTCTTTCCTTCTGCATAGGATGTACATGGTCTGTCTGCCTGAGCTTATGACCGACTCTGAGACGGGCTGGTGTGGCTATGTCATACTGTGATAAGGAGTCACTAAAAACCTTTCTGTATCCCAGTATACTCATAAGTTAAGGACAACTAAATAGTTAACGAAATCTCAGCCTCTTAGGGCAAAGAAATGAATGGAAATAACTCTATTGTCTGTCATCAAAGAAGAAGAAGCAGGTTTACTTCCGTGTGAACTTGTGGAGAAAGCCCCATGTGGTTGTTATTTGCAGTTCTTGGTCTGTGCTTGCTCTTATACACCATGCCATTTAGAAACAAAAGTCTGGAGTAACGATGCTACGATTAAATGATACTGAGGATAACAGTGTGGTCATGTTTCTAAAACAATATGGCAAAGAGGCTGAATGTTTGCACTTGACGCCTCTTTTCATCACGGACACCAGGGGGCGACACTTACGCAGGCATATCTCTGTGATCACGTGGGTTTGGTTCCAGACCTCTGCAATCAAGTGAATATTGCAATAAAGTGAGTCAAATGAATTATTTGGTTTCCAATGCATATAAAAAGTTATGTTTGCATTAAACTGCAGTCTATTAAGTGTGCATAGCATTATGCCTAAAAAAACAGCATACATACCTTATGTAAAACGTACCTTATTACTAAAAAATATGCTAACCATCATCCCGATTTTGGTGAGTTGTTAATCACTGATCACCGATCACCATAACAAATAACATATTGAAAAAGTTTGAAAAAGTGCAACAATTACCAGAATGTGACACAGAGATGAAGTGAGCAAATGCTGTTGGAAAAATGGCACCTGTAGACTTATTCAATGCAAGGTTGTTACAAGCATTCCATTTGTAACAACAAAGCAAAACAAATAAACAAAAAGCAAACAAACAAAACAGTATCTGTGAAATGCAGTAAAGCCAGGTGTGCCCGTATTCAGAGATTTCAACATTCAGCCGAGATGTGGCATCTGCCTCCAAAAGTGGAATGCCATCATGAGGGACATAGCTTTGTATGTTTGAGATGCTTTTCCTCACTTCACTTCTCAAGTGTCATTTATTCATCCTTCATGCACAGCTCAAATACTTTAGCCTCTGAGAAACCATGACTAACTCCTGTGGACGAATTAACTGCCCCTGTCTGTCCTACCGTAGACATACACATACCATGAAAGACTGCTGAAATCTACTACTATTACTTCTATTACTAGCTAACCAATTCCTTTAGAGCTAATGACTTTAAAATACTGATAAGATATCACTGCCCTTAATAATCCTTGGCTGCCCACTGTTGACGCAAAAGAGCACTAAATCATTTTGGGAGGTTAACTCCTTCGATGCCAAATTAACACAACAGTTTCTAGTGATTGATCTTCTTTCTAGTAGCCAGAGCACTGTTTTCGCAGCCTTTTTTCTGAAGGAAAGACAGAAGCTGTGGCTAGCTCACGGAGTCACCATACTCAATCCCTTCATCCTACCTTGACGCTGACAAAGACCGTCAAGACATTGGGAACATGTTGAAATTCTGGTGGCCTCCTGGCGGGATTGACACTATTCCTTTGCATGAGGTGGGTACAGGAAGTACTCAATCCGTACAATTTAAAGGTGGCCTGGGTTGTTCTAAAAAAATTAAGTCAATTTAAGAAAACAAAAAGTAGGCTGGGAGAGGGTAAGAGGGAGAGTTGTTAATCAATTGATATCATTTCAGTTCTGCAAGAGGAATGAGTTCTAGAGATCCGCTGTATCACATCACGCCTATAGATAACAATACTGCAGTATACACTTAATAATCTAATAAAACATGTTAAGTGTTTTTACCACAGTGAAGAAAAAAAGAAAAAGAAGAGAGAGGAAGGAAAATGTGGGTTGTTTCTTCCTTTGTTAAATCACTTACATTTTGGTCCTCCAGAGGTGGAAAACACAATTTCATTAACGACTCTAACAAACAGAGCACATATCTCCAAACACTAGGAGTTCCCCAAAGGTCATGGGTTCTTCCTTGTGTTCTTAAGAAACCAGCCCCACAAACCATTAGAAACTGTAGTAACCGTGCAAGTAATGGTGTGTGTGTGTGTGTGTGTGACTTGAGTGATCCCATGCTTTATTATAAATGATAGGACATAACTTTTATGGCTTCAGAAAACTCACCACGAATCTGCTCCTCAGAGACAGCTGTACTTATGCATACAACGTAAATGAAATGAAAAGTTACACTCTCTTATCCTTGGATATATCATCATCTTTTAATTTGAGGTCACTTACCAATTCCACAGTGACTTTCAGTGCCTGGTGACATCAGTCAAGAAAAATGATCAGAGGGAACCTGTTACATCACACATAGTAAAGTTTTCAATCCATCCCTGAGCTTTTCCAAGGCTTGGCATGCAGTAAAGTAACTTGCAATGTTTCCCGTTGCATGCTTTCAGGTTGCAGCTCTTCAGTTGGGGACCTTGGGAAAAGTTGCTTCTTCGGGCTTAATTTTTCTTACCTGAAATTCTTGGCATTAAACCAGACAACGCTCATTTTAGGCTAAAGAAGCCACCAAAAATACCTTTCTGGTGTTTATAGATCATATTTTTAAAGAGGGGATCATATTTTATTTGTGATTTACACCAGAATGCAAGCTCCAAAGGGGCTAGATCTTTTGTCTTTGTGTTCAGTGCTCTGTCCCTAGGGGCTGACACAGGCTAGCCTCTGGTAAATATTTATTAAATAGAGAAATATTCATTAAATGGAGAAAACATCTTCCTTTCCTTCCCTCCCTCCCTCCCTCCCTCCCTCCCTTCTTTCCTCCCTTCCTTCATTTCATGTTTACTAGGAAGGAAAAGAAGGGGAGAGGAAGGAAGTTGACATATTAACACCTCATTAAGCTGAACCTCATTTCCTAGAATAACCACTCGAAGCCACCCTGAGGAAGGTTTTCGTACGAAATTTCATACTCTGAATGAGAAGTCAAGAGCAACACTTTTGTAAGAGAACAAAATAATCAAAGGATGTATTCAGCCATCTCTTTTCCTTATAAAAATCATGCCACGGGGTTGATTGGTGACCCTTGGATGGAGGGGTGCCATCGAGTGAATGCCAACAGTCAGTCACCCTGGGTCAAGAGCAAGTGGGAGAAGAGGAAGGAGAGAAATCAAGTTCTTTAGATGATTCTTTCCAGTTGTTTGTTGGCCTGTGAGAGCAGGCAAGAGAGTGCTGTGGCCATAGAGATGTCAAGGCTGGAGGAGGTTTTTACTCCTGTTTGTTTATTTAATATGCGGGAGAAGTTTTCATGCTGCTGAAGGGAAGGAGCCAGTGGAGGGGAGAGAAATGGTCCATGAAGCAAGGGGCTGGAGGAGAAGGTCTGACGAGGGGAAGCTTCCTTTGCCTTTGACACCACAGAGAGTGTAAGGAGGATGTTGAGTAAATATTTTAAAAGAACAATAATAATACAAATAATACCAAAGTGCTGAGCCAAGAAAAACCAGATGCTTCTGAATCACTTTAGCAAGTTCGTTGACTACTTATTCATTCGTTTTTATTCATCTGTTCATGCTGACTCAGACAAGCAGCGAAAGAAGCAAATGTTAAGAAAATATATGGAAAACTTAACAATCGGCAGAACTCTTAAGAGATTGCCATTTTTCAGGTCATTTCTGCCCGGCTCTTGGAAAACCATGAGATCAGAAGTGCTAAGAACAATCATTGGGTGGGGTGACATTAGGAACTGAAATACGGGAATGTGTTTACAAGTCACTGGGAGATTGGAGGGTACAGAGCTTCACAGCTTTTGGAATCCACATCAGGAAAAACAGAGACAAGAGACAGCTGCAGCGACATGTTTGTTTAGCAGAATGTTGTCCCTGTTCTACGCCTACACATTCGTATCCTGCTCACTCTTCTGGAGCCCTTTTGGGATCTTCATTCTCTTTTGGACACCAGTCTTCCCTTTGGGAATCTGTCTTCAGATCTAGAAATCCTCTCCGTGGCTAGGGACCACATTGCATGCCTGGAAATGACTCTTTCTGGTTTCTACTCTGGCTCTCCTTGACTTGCGAGCAGCTCTGGACTTCACGTCTAGGGCTCACCATTCCTAAGATTAGCTTCCTATGGCATCAAGCCCTGGGTCACACATGTGTTCCCAGTACGGGCTGCTCTCTGATTCCTGTCCACCATCAGCAGGTGCATGTGAGCTGTGCTGTACATTGTTGCCCGTTGCACATGGATGGTAATGAAAAGGGAGGCAGCCAAGATCACCCCAATGTCGGAGGGGGAAAATAATGCAGTAATTAAAAGCAATAGGACAGTAGCAAGGCAAAGCTGGTTCAGAAAAAAAAAGCCCAAAGGCAATGTGGCATTAGTGAGGAGCAGATTCTCTAGAGGGAAATGTGGGCATAGGCATTTGAGGTTGGAGTAGATATTGAAGTTGGAGGTGAGGATTAGGGATCCCAGGTATAGAACAAACCACGTTCGTTGGAGGCAGGGGGTGAGGGGACTCCCCTTTGCTTTCCATCTGCCCCTAATTTGAAGTCAGTGTGGCTGGTGAAGCTTCAGATCCTATTCCTCTCCCTCGCTCCAGCTTCTCTACAGGAGTGCAGCCTGATCTTCATCTGCTTCTTCCTGCTCCACCCCATCCATGCTGGAAAGTCACCTCAATACCTCAGCTGATGTCTGGAGTCTGCATCCTCTCCCACCCTGAAACATGATCTCCTTGCAAGCCAGCCAACCTCCATGCAGAGCCAAGTTTGGAAGCTACTCAGTGCTTCTTATTTTGACCTTGTTCAGATTGGACCCCTTGACTAGTAGCCCTGCTCACATTGCTAATACTTACTGACATTATCATGCCCAAATTTTGGCTAATTAATTTCACATGTTATTGGCTTATTTGAGTTTCACAGCAACCACATAGGTTAGAAAATATTACCAAAGCCACCATGCATCAATATTGTCTGTGCATGGCCCCTATTTGTGCCTGTTGTCTTACCATAATTATTAATAGCACCCTCTTTCACCTTCAGAGGGTCCTGGTTTGGACAATTATATGATCAGCCTAACTATTGCTACACTTACTGTCTTCAGTTAACAGATGAGACACAGAGAAGTGAAGTCCCTCCCCTCCATTGTCACATGGCTGATAAATGTCTGAGCCAGGACTGGGACACAGGAATCAAACCCCACATTGTCAGCATGGAAATCACTGTGTTTGGATCATGTTTACTAGTCTATGAAGTTCTCATGGATGCCTGGGCATTAAGGGTTCATTTCTACTGCTAATTTAGTTCTGATATTTAGTTTTGATATTTCTGATAGTCTGTAGCTTATCCTCTCCCTCCCCCCATCCCCACCCAGGTGGCCACCAGACCCCAGGGTGCCCGATTGGAGACACCAGATAGAGAGAGATCTTTCACCACATGGGGCTGTAATAGAGAAGTGAGGTGCTTGCTCGAGTGGATAGGAGACATAAGAGAAATGTATTTTTAGGAATGGAAGATGTGGGCAGCTTGGTGCAAAAGACTTGAGCAAGATTTTTATTAAAAACAAGAAACAGTTAAGCCAAGTAATGGCCTAGCCATTTATTTTGGACAACTTACCAGTTGATTCAAATTATGCCACAATCGATTCCAAAGAAGCAAATGGTATTGATTACATAACTGTCTAAAATGCCTAAGAACAGCAGTGCCATGTTTACAAGTTCATCTGATATCAACAGACTTGGTTTTTGTAAAAATTGAAGTTTGAAAAATCAATGGTGTCCTTTTCATGCTAAAGCAAGTTTATGGCCAAGAGGGTAAGCAATACATATTTAAAAACCTTCAAGCTGACGGAACACCTTTTTCTCAAAAAAAAGAAAGAAAGAAAGTCAAAAATGCAGCCACAGTGACTTTTCACATCTTGAAAACAATGAATTTACTGAGAGTCACACAGTTTATGTTGCATTCCTCCCCAGCGTATCAGTATCGGCTTCCTCTCATAACTAAAAGTAGCATGCAAACAGACGTGCCTGATTACACACCATCTTGTCCAGAGTTTGTCAAAAGTGTGTAGGTCAGCCTTTAAACAGAAATAGTAGTAACCTGAAACCATGACTGTACATCAATACCAGGTGATCTCACCTTGTAGCTTTGTTCCTGAGTAGTAGTTGTCATACAGGTTTGTACTTTTTTTTTTAAGTTTTTATTGAAATTCCAGTGAGCTAACATAGTGCAATATTAGTTTCAGGTATACAGTATGGTGATCCAACACTTCCATACATCACCCGGTGCTCATCAGGACAAGTGGCCTTCCTTATCCCCATCACCTATTTCCACCATCCCCCAACCCCCCTCCCCTCTGGTAACCAGCAGTTTGTTCTCTATAGTTAAGAGTCTCATATCTTGGTTTGCCCCACCCTCTCTCTCTTTTTTCCCCTTTGTTCGTTTGCTTTGCTTCCGAAATTCCACATATGAGTGAAATCATTTGGTATTTGTCTTTCTTTGACTGACTGATTTCGCTCAGCATTCCATCCATGTTGTAAATGGCAAGAGTTCATTCTTTTTTATGGCTGAGTAATATTCCGTTGCATATATATATATATATATATATATACACACACACACACACACCACATTTTCTTTATCTGTTCATCAGTCAGTGGACGCTTGGGCTGCTTCCATAATTTGGCTATCATAGATAATGCTGCTAGAAACATCGGGGTGCATGTATCTCTTTGAATGAGTATTTTTATATTCTTGGGGTAAATACCTAGTAATGCATATGTACCTTTATGTGTATTGTTTCACTTAACTCTGACAACAGTCCTCTGCGGTGGGTTTGAAATCAGAGGATTAAGTAACTTGCTGAAGATTATCAAGCTAGTAAGAGACAGACCTGGCTCAAAACAAGGCTGAGGTTTTGCCTAGTCCTACTAAGCCAGTACATTACCTGTACTGCCCCTGATGACCAAGTAAACTTGATTATTAGGCTTTTATCATCATTAGCTCCTACGAAGGTGGTCATAATATAAATTGATAATTCTTCTTTTAAAAATAAATTTTATATAGTAAATGAGTTACAAACTGATCTAAAATGTTCGTATCTTTATTCATAGATGTGTAGTAATAAGTTGTGCTTTAAAAACCAAAGTATATTCATAGGAAATTCTTTTTCTTCATCCCTCTGTTGGTTGGGAGTTAGACCTTTATTTTTTCTTTTCCTGTTTTATTTATTTATTTTTATGATGTTAATCACCATACATTACAACATTAGTTTTTGATGCAGTGTTCCATTATTCATTGTTTGCGTACAACACCCAGTGATCCATTCAGTATGTGCCCTCTTTAATACCCATCACCAGGCTAACCCATCCCCCCACCCCCCTCCCCTCTAGAACCCTCAGTTTGTTTCTCAGAGTCCATAGTCTCTCATGGTTCAGAAGTTAGACCTTCATTAAGATTGCATTAGGATATTTTGTATTCCCTTTGAGGAATGTAATAGAATCTTATCCTGATTACACATGTATTTCTAAAGATCTAAGAACACATGAGGTTGAATTTGGGAAATTTCGTGTATGGCCAGGTGTAAGAGCTTTTCAAGGCTCTTAAACACCACACAACACCAACATGATGGCCGGAGATCTCAGCCCCACATAATCCACCCGCTCTAAGGAAAATCATCATTCAGACTGCAGCTTTGCCTGTCAGAGGCTCAGCCAGCTTTAAGGAATGTGACTTGGGGGAAGATGGCCACAGGTGGGGTAGGGCATTTGTAGCCTGTCCCTCAGTGCAGGGCAGGGCTCTGGTGTCCTTGTTGTGTGGGGGTCAGAGTTGGCTAAGGGGAGGGAGGGCTACATTCTGTAGTCAAAATTCAGTTCCTTTCATTATGAAATGTGAGTCCCCCCTCCTGTTCCTTTCTGCTCTTGAATAGAAAACAGAATGACATTACTTTGCCTGAAGGGTAAGCATGAATATCCTGTATTCTGTCTTGCATTCTTCTGCTCTGAAATGCTGGGAGCTGAGAGATTTCTTTTTCTAAAGGAGGTTTTCTGTCTTGCCATGACTTCTAATGCCGCCCAGCAGTGAAAGGCACATTTGGCTCACTTGGTATATAGCTATCAACTATGGAAGTTCCTGAATTGAGTTCATAAACAATAGTGCTTTTCTATTTATTGGGTCCTTACTATGTCCCAGGCACAAGGTTAAGTGCTTCATTCAGATTATCTCATTTACTCTGTCATTATATAAGGTAGGAATAAATTATTAGCATCTGCATTTCACTGAAATGGAAACAAAGCTCAAAAGGTCATTTGCTCAGGGTCACAAATCCAGGTAATAACAAATTCAGGTCTGTGGCACAGCAAAATGATCATACCTCCAAAGAACTACCAAATCAGTCCTATGGTTACCATCCCAGCAATCTGCTCCGACTCCATAGAGCATTGCTTCATACCCATTCAAGCTCACTGGGGTGACGATGCTGCCAATTGGTTGGATCAGGGCAGGGAGCCTGTGGGATAAATTCTTCCTGGCTTCTTTGTCAATGACTTGACCGTTAGGAAAAGGAAATGAGTTTGGTTGGACCTCCTTCCCCTGCCTTGTTTCCAATATTTTCCTCCCCCTTCTAACTCTTCAGAGTGTTTCTACCTCTTTTTCATCACTGCTTATGATGTACAGTATAGCCTTTTAAAAAAAATACAGGTGGGGTATATATTTAAAAAAAGATACCAGCAACAACGCTGTCTTCCCCTCCATTCCAAAGTCCAGACATCAGTTAGTAGTCTTGTGGTTAGATAAAGCCATAGGACCCTAGACCGAGAAGAAGCCTGGGATCCTCTGTCCTAACTCTCTGAGTATTGACAAGTACACTCGGATCCAGAGTAAGAGAGGTGACAAGACTTGTGAAGTCATGATTCATGTCAGATCAGAGCTACCACCTCCAACCACTGCTTCCCATCAACATCAGGCTGGAATGCGGGTTATAAGGCTCCTCTGGCAGCACTGCAGTAGCCGTTTTTGTCGGGAGCAGAAACTGGAGATAATAGGAACACAAACTTTTAAGAATCCACATCGTGCAGTTTAGGGTTTCAAGAGAAGCTGAACATTATCTTACCACGTTCATCCTTTGACTATAGCCCTGCCCCTCCTACTCCTGCTGGGTTTAAACCTTGCTTTATCCTTGTTTCTTGCAAAACACTGAGACTGGGTGCTTTGTAGCAACCCTAAGATGATATATTGGGCCGTTCCCCTGAGTCTTGGCGAAGAATGTAGAGTTGAGATTTGCTCAGGTTGACAGCACCCTTTTCATCTTTCCAAATGATTTGGGAGGCACATTTGCAAATGACTTAAAATACTGCCATTTTCACGTTTGGAAAGCGGTTCGTGATTATTGTAAACTAGATTTAACTTGGAATGTTTAGGATGTGGGTGGCTAATTCCTGTCACAATTCAAAGGGGAAAAAATGAACATGGAAAACAAAATAGAACAAGTACTGAACGTACAGTTAATGGCTCATTTATTCAGCCTCAGCTGAGAATATTTTTTACATAGTTAACTTTTGAAGATAACCAAATTTACCCCATTTGATCATAAACTTTCAAAAATTGAAAGTGGTCGGTGGAAATGTACCTAGCATGTTTCTTAGCTTCCTTTTCCATCTGGAACCGTGGCCACTGGGCATAATTTGACTTTCCCTGATGCATCAGCATCCTTGCTGTGATCACTCATTAGTGTCGGAGCTTGAACACCATGCAATTTACATCCTCTATGGTGTTAAAACCCCCAACATGGCTTGCCCCAGATATTGTGGATATTGATTTCTTCTCTTTATATTTGTCAGACTGACTTTCATGTGTCCCTTTCTTTTGTGGGGGCTCATACCTTTAAGTTAATCTGGCCCAACCACGTACCCTGGACTCATTGGCTGGTGAAGAAGAGCAAGTGATACTTCCTGCCTCACCTGGCTCTTGACCTTGCCAATTCATTCTAGTGCCAAGTCTTTCTTCTTTATCTGAGTTACTGTTTACATGTGACTCTGTTAGCCTTAAGCCTTGATTTGTGTGGCTGTTACTTACCCTCATTGGTACTTTCTTAGAATAACAACGATAATATACATACTAGTTTTATTAATAATAATGGCAAAAGAATGACTAAGTGCCATTTATGCCAATATTTTATTTTATTTTTTTTAAGATTTATTTATTTGACAGAGAGTAAGAGAGCACAAATAGGGGGAGCAGCAGAGGGAGAAGCAGGCTCCCCCACTGAGCAGGGAGCCTGACATGGGGCTCGATCCCAGGACTCTGGGATCATGACCTGAGCCAAAGGCAGACACTTAACCGACTGAGCCACCTACCCACCCGGCCAATATTTTATACATTGTGTATTTTGTTACAATAACTCTGCAAAAGAGGTCATCTTAGTTCCACTGGACAATTGAGAAAAATAAGGCTCAGAGAACTCAGGCTCAGTTCTCTTCAGTGCCAAAGTTCATGCTCATTGCTCTGAATCACTTTCTAGAAACCAGACTAGAATAATACACCCTCGTTCCTATCCCCCGACACAAGCCCCCAACCCCATCTGGCGGCTGAGTCCTGGTGGGCTGGTTTAATGGGTGGGCCCACCACAATCCTTTGAAGAAGTCAGACAGCTGTCTATACTCCTGACTTCAGCAGGGACAGCCTTCCAGTTCTAAGTGGCTACTCCCTATTTCCAAAGGGCCAGGGCAGGTCAGAATTATATTGCTTCTGGTCAAAGGCCACTGCAAGCTTCATTTGGCGAGCTCTTTAGAGTCCTGCCTAAAGTGGCTGTAAGTGGTGAATGTATGAAGACTCCCTTCTCCAGGCTGCTCCCCGAAGCTTCATGGATTCCTGAATTGGATGCATCTTTTTCTGGCACTGCAAAAGTTTTGTTGTTGTTGTTGCTTCTCGGGACTTGGTTATGATCAGAATAGTTGAGGTTGTAAAATGAATGGCCTCTGAGTAAGTGAGGTATTATTATATTATTTCAAATTTGTTTATTCAATGAAAGGGACTGGGAAGGGGTTGTGGGAATGTGTCTCATGTTATCATGGGAGCTGACTTCAAAGCACAGAGGAGACATGTACACCACCCCCAGTTCCTTCATCGCCCAGGGAACACTGTGTGTCCCTGAGCAAGAAGGAGTCGGGAGATTTTTTTAAAAATACAATTTGTGGAAAGGGTAGGGAAAAAAGCAAGCAATGTCTGAATATCTATTTTTTTTCTAATGATAGCTAACTGACATGCACTGAAGACTTACCATGTGTCTCTTACCGTGCCAAGCACTGACACAGACATTAGATCCTCATGAATACTCACCCATTTAACAGAAGACAAAACTGAGCCTGTGCATTTTGCTTAGAGTCACAAAGGTCGTAAGTGGCTCAGCAGGGATTTGAACTTGGCAGACTGCTTCCTGAGCCTTTGCCTACCCGCTGCCCTACACTGCCTTCTATTGAGGATACTAATGGTTTATTCTGACCCAAGAAGAGTTCAATCAAATATAAAAGCCTGAGAAATGTAAGGTAAGGTATTAATGGAACATTTAAACTATCCACGTGGGCTGCAGAAGCTGCCTTAGAGAGCTTGGAAGGATCACTTCCTGATGCATCTAAATGTAGCGACAAAAAGTCATCTGCTTTGAGCTGCGCCGGTGCCCAAGGTAGGAAAGGGAGGATGAAGAGGGACCTGGCAACAGTTCCCAGATTTTTAAAATGGAAAAACGGCGCGATTGTTTCCAAGGGATTAATTGTACAACTCAATAAATGTCATCACATAGGAAAGATGCCTCCTGTAAAGAGGAGGCCACTCTAATTAGTGAGAATGAAGAGCGAGACACTGAAAGAAGTGAGCTCTACAAATCGCAGGTGTGGGAAAAAAGAGGGCAAGGGTCACTATCAACATAGACTTACGCCCCAAGTTCTTGAGAAGAGGCACCAGGAGAGGCCGAGATACAATCGGATGAAGACCTCAGGGACAATCACATCACTGGGCTGTGTTTGCCACTTTTTTAGCCGAGAAAGCACTGATTAACTCTCTCCTAGCCATTGGAGTTTATGTGCCTGAGGGGACTTAGCCATCTGGAAATGATGCAAGGAGAAAGACTCCCTGCCCTGGAAAATGGCCAAGCCCACTGACCGGGTTTTCCTCAGCCTGGGTGGGGTACATCTGCTGTTGTCTTTCATCTATGGGAGTTCTCCTCCTTTGGGGTCACTTTCCCTTGGGAACAATTGGTGAGCCTCTGGGAAATTTACAGAGAAGACCAACAGGATTCGGATTTGATGATGATGATGATGATGAGCGGGAGAAGGAGGAGGGGGAGCTGATTTTTATCACCTATTGCCTGATTCATTGCTTCCACGAATCACTGAATTCTCAGGGAAAGGGTGCGTTACTGCCTAAGTGTCACGTGGGGATTTCTACCCCCTGTCTTGGCCTCCTGGCTCTTTCCATGAGTCTGCATAGATCACCTCTGGTGGTGGGGAAGGTGCAACAAAGCTCTTGAGGCAGCTCTGCTCCCACCAGCTTGCTAGTCACCCCCCCACCCCGATGCTCACGCAGAACAGCAGGTGGCCGACTCCCAGTGCCACAGCAAAGTATCCAGCCTGTCAGCCTCCAGCCGACTCCAGAACAAGTGACAGTCACCTTCCGCTTTGACATGTCCAGGCACAAAGGACATCCTGGGGGTGATGGCTTCAATCTTGTTGGACCTAAAGTAGCCCCTTTTCTGGGGGGATGCTTTTCGGTGCTAACCAACATCTTACGTCAGGTAAGGATAGATATTGCATCAAGACATTATGAAGGGACCCAATCATGTTTCCATATCCCAACTAGAGGGTTTTACAGCCGATTTGGATAGGTGAGTCATTGCTGCCAATGAATATTTCATACAACAAATACGTTTTAAAAATTTTTTCTTATCAAATTCATTACATTCATTAATGTTTTAAATTCCCATCAAAATGCAATTTAAACGATCACCCCAAAACAATCTTCTAAGACTGCGAGCTACTTTCTGAAAGTCTCATACAAAGAAACATCACAAATTTTCCTGTGAGAGACATACCGATCCTCAAAGGGGATTTTCCAAGGTTGCCTCACTACACCCTGCCGTGTGCTAAAGATTTTTCTGGTATTTTCCACCTTTGGAAGACACAAGGTTTACTTGGCATAAATGGGACATTTGGACTGGTTAAAAATTCACTCTGGAGGGGCACCTGGATGGCTCAGTTGGTTAAGCATCTGCCTTCGCCTCAGGTCATGATCCCAAGGTCCTGGGATTGAGCCCCACATCAGGCACCCTGCTCAGCGGGGAGTCTGCTTCTCCCTCTCTGCCCCTCCCCCACACTCATGTGTGCACTCTCTCTCTCTCAAATAAATAAATTCTTAAAAAAAAAAAAAATTAGGACTCCGGAGCCAGACTGGCTAAACTCAAATTCTAGTTCTGCCACTTACTAGCTATGGTTCTCTGAGCAAGTCACTTAACTTGCCTGTACCTCAGTTTCCTTAGCTGTAAAATGCAGATGATCAGAGCATTACCTTTTAGAGTGAGGTGTAAATAAAACAATACAAATATTCATTAAAACTATGCCTGGCATGTAATAAGTGCTATGGAAGGGCTTGCTTTATTATTGGTATCATTATCATCATCATTATTATTATTCACTTCATGGTAGGCACCAGGCATATAGTGAACCAAGTAAGTACAGCCTCAGCCCTTACAGAGAGTGGCAGACATCACTTAAAAATTAAACCCATCGGGGGGCACCTGGGTGGCTCAGTCAGTTAAGCATCTGACTCTTGGTTTTGGCTCAGATCATGATCTCAGGGTCATGGGATTGAGCCCCACATCGGGCTCCCTGCTCAGTGGGGAGTCTTCTCTCCCTCTCCCTCTGCCCCTCCCCTCGCTCACACTCTCTCTCTCTCATAAATAAATAAATCTTTAAAAAAATTAAACCCATCAGAATATAATGTCGGCTTGTGTGTTAGGAAGGAAACCCACAGGGTGCAGTGATAAAGACCGAGGTTCAGGGCTGTCAGGGGAGGCTTCTCCAAGGCAGTGTTGTGTTTAAGCTGAGCCTAGAGGCTGAGAGGGAGAAGACCCAGCCTCTACTATTACCATTAGCAGAGGCAGCATCATCCCTGTCCCCTTAATGATTACTACAGGTAATGATCTTCTCATTGATTGTATTGATCTCATTGATTGTATTGATCTGTATTGATTGTATTGATCTGTATTGATCTTCTCAGTTAAGTGTAAGCATATAGGATTAGCTCCACTTTATAGTGGACACTATTGAGGCTCAGAGAGGTTAAGCGGCTTGCTTAAGGTCACACGGCTTACACGTGGCGGAGCCTTGACCGCAGCAGGAGTCCGTCTGATTCCCAAGCTCGTCATGGGCCTTTCAGCTGCACTCCCCTGGCTGCCTCTTGCACTGGCTGCCACCAGGATGAGGACCATTAGAGCATGTTGCTCAGTATGGCACTGGCAGGTTCTCTAGAAACCCAAATATAAGAAGGGATCTACTTAGTTGGGGTGGCCAGAGTGCTCTGCTTTCTGGTTGTGGGGGCAGGGGAGGAAGAGCATTTAAGGTCCTCCTCTTCACTTGATCAGACTGACCACTGACTGATGAGCTCTTAGGTTGACAGGTGCGTGGAGGGCAGGCTTTCCTTGGGGGCGTGTGAACCAGGCAGGCAGACTGGACACGCGCCCCGCCTTCACCAGCCAACGCCAAAGTAGTGAGGGTGTTTCTCTGAGGTGCTAACACCCGTGCTGGGTATTCAGGCATCATTTGCCCTTCTTCAGAGAGCTGTGGTCGAATGGTCCTGTGTTCTGTTCGTGCCGGGATGGGTGGGATGGGGATTCATGATTTCCTCACATCCAGTGCTTCCTTTCCTCAAGGTTAGAGCCCCTCTTGAGCTCCGCCCAGAACACTAGCTCCTCTTTCCATAGCATCCTCCTGATGTCTAAGTTGTTGCTAATCCTTCATTTTTAGTTACTGACCGATATGATCACATTCACTTTTAATCTTTCAGAAATATTTCCAGAAAACTCTCATCTACTGATGAGAGTAGCTTGCCTTTTTCTAGCTCTTGTAATTAATATATTCCCTCTTATACTGCCTTGTAATGTCACTTCACTTAGACTTTGGGAAGAAGGGAAGGACACAGATACACTTCATTCAGCCTCTTTAATTTGAAATCAGGGCACCTAGACTCCAAATATGGTGGAAACCAGGTTCTACTGGCCTGGAACATGCAGATGCAATGAGAAGCAGGTCCTAAGTGGCTTCTGAATCTTTGCGTTTGGATGCAGGCAGAAGGGTGGGTTTAATTTAACCTGGGGTGGGGAGCTGAGAACCTTTCTCTGGAGAGATGACAATTCACGAGGGATGTCATTGTTAGAATATGGTTTTTGTAGACAAGGCCTTCTACTCTCAAAATCCCAACCATACATTTCTGTTCATAAGTGAGATCTAGTCATAGCCCTATTCCCCTCTTTAAATAGTGACCAGCAACCCCCAGCAGCTTTAAGCACGAAGCTAGGCAGCATCAGGGGTATCCAAGAAGCAGCAAGACTGATCTTCACTTGTCAACTAAAGTATTTTCATCTGAGCTTATATTTGTTTTTATATGACAACATATTATCAGCAAGAGTTTTCAGTGAACTTGACACAGGAAGATGACAGAAAACCACTCCCTCCAAATAGATCTATCACTGAGCATGAGGAGACTCAGAGGCCTCGGGGCACATTTTGGGTAGGAGAGGAACATGCACTTCACCTCTGCTTTGCCTAAGCACTGTCCAATTCAACCTGGTCTACATCTCAAACTACATTTAGACATATAGCTCTTGCATAATTTAATGAAGCTGGGACAGTCCAACACACTCAATAGGCATCATTTATTTAAATTAAATATGGATTTTCCTTTCCCGTTGTCAAAAGATCTTTGGATGTTTTCTTCCAATGGCAGAAATAGCAACATCTAGAATCAGATGATTCGTAGTCCAAAGGATTTTCAAAAATAGCTCTAAAAATGAAATTCATTTTTCAGGACTTTTTAAAAAGAGACGTGTGACTAGGTGAGCAGCTCTCCCAGACAAGAGCAAGAGTGAGCCTAGTGTTCAGGGATATTCGGGAACTGTTTTTACTTCTGCTCCTTCATTCATTCCTCCTTTTGGTTCTCTCCTCTCTCTCTCTCTCTCTCTTTCTCTCTCTCTCTCTCACACACACACACACACACACACATCATTTACTCTCCAAAGCTACTTACTTTTTCTTCCTACATTTAACTTTCTATCAGGTATGACCTCAAGTTATCAATAATCTCCCCCTTCCACTTCCTGTCTACACTAAGGCTATTTCATAGCTAAGCTACATGGTCATCTCTGCTTTGAAGCAAGAAAGCTTTGCACTATACATACATTTAAGATTTCATGAATGCTGAATGAATCAACACGTATATAAAACACCATAAGTGTGTGTATATATATATATATATATATATACACACATATATATATATATATGATGTTTTATGTGTGTGTGTGCATTTAATAACTCAGTGAAATCTAGTTCCCACCACTTCTTTGGAAAATTTAGTCTTACAGACGTTAGTGACATTATGTCCTTATCTAGGACAATAAGTTAAAAATCTTGCTTTCAGCATTTTATATTTAATAAACATCTTGGTGAATCATAAAATAAAACCCAGTTAGGAGAAAGTGGTAGACGAGACCAAAGAGAGTCTCAAAAAGTTATTGACTAGTGAGAGGCTATGCACATTCGATGCTTGAAAGCCAAATTAATGATATGTCTTATTAATACTTCAAATGAAAATAACAGAAATCTGTAAAGGATTTCCACCTTATTTTTAAATATTTCCTGTGTGGCTCAGTCGGTTAAATGTCAGACTCTTGATTTGGGCTCAGGTCATGACCTCAGGGTCCTGAGATGGAGCCTTCATCTGGTCTCCCTGCTCAGCACGGAGTCGGCTTGTCCCTCCCCTTCTGCCCCTCTCCCCACTCACAGGCATGGGTGCATGCTCTCTCTCTCAAATAAATAAATCTTTAAAAATATGTGTTTCCTGTGTATAAACATGTATGCTGAATATAAGAGGGAAAGAGTCCAGTCTTCAGACTCATTTTTATCTCCTCCCAGCCCACCCCACCCCCAACTTAATTTATTATGTAAACCTTGGAAATCAGAATTCAGCCCCTTTCTGGCAACTTTGCTACACATTTAAAATGTTTCATAAGAAAAGTTGGGCTTATAGGTCTAATTGTTATTCCTTGTTTTTTGTCCTGATGGCCCCTTGTCGTTTGGGTAACTGTAGTGTGTATTGAATTCCCAAGAAACTAATTTTTGGAGGTTCCCTTTCCCTGATGATGGAAGCTGAAAGACAAAGCAAAACAGAAAAGATTGAAAGCCCCACAGCAGTCCATCAATAATAGGGGTGAGTCCCTCAAAGGCAACAAGGGGATCGATGAAAACAGGACTCTAATAGCTAGAAAGCATCTCATTTCTTTCCCCAAAGACTTCGGCATCTGCCAAAACATCTGACTCCAAAAGCCACCCCCAAGTTGAGCCAGACTGAGAGAGAGGTGCCTGGATAGGAGTCTGGGATGTAGCCTGCCCCGTCCCTGCCAAGCCCATGGTGTCCTACAGAGGATCCCATTCCCACTGCTGACTGAAGCTGGTGGAATGTTTAGGGACCTCCAGTCAGTACCTTGCTGCATCCGACCTGTTTGTTCCTGAGCAGATGACCAGAACCTACGGGAACAACTGGAGAGTCCCATGTCATGGGTGTGGGAGGTCGGGGGGGATGCACAGGAACACTAGGAACCTGGAGAAGCAATCACATAATATTGGAAAAGGCACATTCACAATCATGGAAGCCCACTTCCCACTTTGTCTCTGGTGGACACTATATATAATTTCTTTTTTCAGTGCACACAAGCCAGACAGGCTACATTGTAGCTTCCCTTCAATAAATGTCCCAGTTGTTTGGAGTAAAAATGGTTTAGATTAGCAGCCGGGCACTCTGACAAAGGTCTGGAGGGGTTAGGGAACTTGCCAGCACCATTAGCATTTTTTTCTTCTTTTTCCAGCAGCACTAAAATATGTTTGCTCAAAACAGAGGGAGATGAAAAACTACTGGCAGCCAGTACCTCTTAAAAGAAAAAAAAAATGTTTTACTTCTCTGGCAAACATACCAATTAAATAATGCTGTGTTGTGACAGTTTACTGCGCAATTAATGCCTAATTGAGCATCGTGAGAGATGCTTCTGTGAAAGCGACTTCACTGGAGCTGGAGGGGCCACACCTCACAGCAAAACAAACCTACTGCAAACTCCCTGCAAGCACCCTTTGCACTGAGGAGCCCAGAAACCAAAGAAAACATTTTTACTTTGAGTCCCTAAGAGTTACACTAGAAGGATTAGCTTGACAGAAAGAGCCCGACATTGAAAATCGTACTGGAGATTTCATACTTTCCTCATTTGTAAGCAATATCCATTTGCTGTGAGATATTTTTAGCACAAGCATCCCCTGTTGCCCTATTCTCTTACAGTATACCATTAGATCCTGAAGCCAGTCCAAGCAGGTCACGTGATTTCTAAGCATCTCTTTGGTTCCCTCCTAAGTGACTAGTCTCGCAGGAGTCAGGGAATACTGGACTCTTAACTACCGAAGACCTCCAAGTCCTTCCTGAAGCCTTGAATTCTTATTGATAGGATGTGAAAATGCTTTACAGCTGCCTCTTCTAAGAGGTCAGCTTGGCAGAACTCGCCAAGTGACCTCAGTGATAGAGATATTTTCAGCCCCACAAGCCGCCTATGTAAATATAAAAATGTATTAGGCTGCAGAACTGCGTGTGTGGGAACAGAACAACCATACTATTGAAAGGGACTCGCAGGGGCAACCCTGGTGTCACTCACGTGGGCTTGGCTAATGCATGCATGCTTTTGATAAGTCGTTTTGGCTCAGGGGGCTCTGCATTTTGGATGAGCCAATTTCATTTCTGGAACTTAGGAGCTATGAAAAGTAAAATCCCAATCACTTCGTGAGGTGTCTAGCAAAAATTTCCTTGCAGAAGTGCTTACACTTAAAAAGAAAACCATTTTCACTCTTTATGGGACACTCATTTGCCTTGGAAAAATGTCAATGTAGAGTTAGATTTTCAGTTGTTTATCTGAAAAAGAGTGATTTATTTGAGTGTCTGAGTGAAAAAGATATATTTACTGAGACCTCTGAAACTGAAATTGGAGAGAATCATTGTAATGAACAGGAAACCTGTTCTTGAAATGAATTGAGAAATAACTCTCCCGGCGAAATGCTCTAATATTCCTGAGCGTGTTCAGTTTCAGTGGATCAAATCTTTCCCATCTCCGCATCCAAGCTATTTGGCGGCGATCAGATGATCAGAGCTCAAGGAAGTGATTGGAGCGTGAGCTGGCTACAGCTGCAATGTAGGCTGTTTTCAGGGACAAGGAGCCACTGTTTTTCAAACATAGCATCAACATAGAAGTTATTTTGTAGGCTCCAGGATGCAGCAATGGGCTGCACTGCCAGCATTGTTCTGCTTCAAGCTTTTCGCTCTGTGGTCCAGAGGAGCTGTCCACACATTTGTAGACGACGCCAAGAGGAACCATCCCACGAAATTTTGCCTCTGGAGAGTGACGATGAAATGAGTAGACCCAGAACCCTCATCCTCACGGTATAGTACTTGTGGCAAAGCAGCCTCGGTGGATGGAACTGTTACGATAGAGATGAGGTTGCAATTTAGGGTTTGGGGTGTTCGGTTTGCAATAAAGAAATGTGTGACCTAGAGTTTACTACCGTGCTTTACAACGTGGGGAAAATCTTTAAAACTACTTCTGTCATTCAGAGCTGATTATCTTTCTTTTAGATCTGTCACGAAATGTGCAGTTTATTGGTCTATTAGAAATTCTCTTCTGCCTAACATTTTGTGTGCTGTTACTCGCTTTTGTGCAGAGAAAAAGAGAAAACTTGGGGGGTTTGGTCTAATTCAGTGGATTTTATTTTGTAACTCTAATTTGAAAGAAGAGCCCCCAACATAGTTTTAGATCACATGTAACCAATCCAGTTGTGCAGAGGTCAGTAGATAAATGCCTAACTTCAAGGTATTTGGAGCTTTCATTTATGACCCAGAAATGGAAATGCCTTTACAAAATGCTTAACTTAGGCATAGAATCAGAATAAAGTTTCTGAGAATTTTGTGGAATGCATGGTGTATTGATTAGAATGTTGTGCTTGCTTCGGTGTTGTTTCTTGCCATTTGTCAAATTACATTTCTGTCTGTGCTTTAGTTATACGAGACAATGTTATTCCTTCTTTGTGCACCTATTTTATCAGCAAGAATTAAGTAGAGGGTAGCATCTTTTCTTACTTGAGATTCAGGGAAAGATCTGCTTAGTCACTGAAATCCCATGTTTGGATGGAGGTGGTGTGTTAAAGTTTCAAAAATTGGGGAGACATTGCATGGTTTCAGCACAATTGACTTTTTCCTCTTAGATTTCAGCACTCAGCTATCAAGGAGGTAGTAAATAATGAATGAGAAGTACCTGTTACACTCAAAGTTTTTAAATGAAAGTCATTTGGTTTATGCTGTGCCTCTGAGTGACAGAATATAAGCTATACCATTCTGTGGCAGCTTCTTCAACAAATCAATATTTGATTTTCAAAAGGCAATACTGTTCTTGAACTATTGGGCTCTGATTTTCTCTAGGAGGAAATACTAGGTGGGAATCATTTCATACTTATTATTCCCGTAAGTTTTTCACAAATTAAATTTAAAAGAATTTGAGACTTTTTCCCCCAAGTTTAACTCTCATTAATGACAGTAACATTCTACAGTTATGTGTTTTGCTATGCCATCTCAATCATCAAACAGCCTGCCCCCTCCACTAATTTTACCACTTAGACTATAAAATTTGGCAGGTGGAAATTTGAAGAAAAAAAAAAGATAACAATGCCTTATTTTTTCAAGGATCTCTTTAATTTATATAATACTTTTATGGACATTAAATGGAATGAGGATGAATTTACTGGTAAAGAAAATGGCTTCAGAAAGATTGAATATCGGGGCACCTGGGTGGCTCAGTCGGTTAAGTGTCTGCCTTCGGCTCAGGTCGTGATCCCAGGGTCCTGGGATCGAGCCCCGCATCGGGCTCCCTGCTCGGCGGGGAGCCTGCTTCTCCCTCTCCTCCCCACTCATGCTCTCTGTCACTATCTCTGACTTTCTCAAATAAATAAATAAAATCTTTAAAAAAAAAAAAAGAAAGATTGAATATCTTATTCACATCACACAGCTGCTAAATGCCAGACCCTCAAGTCACATTTAGATCAAGGATTACAAAAGGCAGTATAATTTCCATTCTGTTCATACCTCTAAGGAAATAAGGATAAAACTGAATTTTTATGAGAAGTCTGATGGAAATCTCCGACCACCAGTAAAATATGCTCATACAGGATCATTGTGAATCTTAAGAGTTTCCTCTGGGCCACTCCAAATTCACTCATTCAGTAGCTATTTATTGGTGGCCTACTATGGACCAGCCCCTGTTCTAGACATTTGGAATCCTCCCATGAACAAACCCATCAAAGATCCCTGTCCTGAGTTGCAGAGTTTTACGTTGATAGTACATTTTCCAAATCTTGTTGTTATGGAAATGCCATATTAGTGTTGTGATGTTTAGTGTACAAATTTAAGTCAATGAAATTATTCCTTATCTTTAAAGATAGTAGTTCAAAAACTTTAATGTGTTTTAAAATCACCTAGGAATTCTTATATATGAACCAATCCTTGGGCTCCTGGACCCAAAAATTCTATATACAAAGGTATGGAGTACAGCCTGGACATCTGCATTCTTAGCAAACACCTCCAGGTACTTCTGATGCAGGAGCCCCGTGGTTGATACCCAGAGAAACATGGCTCAGGAAACTGATCATCTACACTCTCTACCTCTTGTCCTATATACTGATAGGCTAATCATCTTCTTATTCTGGCTCAAAGCTTCTGAACAAACTGATTTTTTTTTCTCTCTCATTTTTCTATCACCTGTTAGACACCAAATTTGTATGTTGCTTGTGTGCGTGTGTGCGTGCACACGCATGTCTGAGTCATGGGTGGGCATAGGGAGGGAGGGAGAGAGAGAGAGAGAGAAAGATTACAGACTCGGGAGCTAGAGCCTCTAGGATGGAATCTTGGCTTCATCACTTATCAGATATATGAGCTTCCCCACACTATTTAACATTTCTCTTTTTCTCATCTGTATGATGAGGGTAATAGTTCCATCAACCCAAAGCTGTTTTGAGGGTTTAATGAAGTAAAATATATTTTAAGTGTTTAGAATCACATCTAGATATATTAGTTAAGATGTTCACTAAGGGGAATATTCAATAACTGAAAAAGTGACATTTAGGGAAAGACCCAAAGTAGGTAAGGAAGTGAATCATGCCACTGTCTGTGGGAAAATGTCTCAAGCAGACGGACCAGCCAGGACGGAAGTTGCTAATCTGGGAAGAAGCTAAGGGTGTCTGAGGCATAGGGAAGAAGCCAGTGGGGCCAAGCGAGCCAAAGAGAGGTAGTAGAAAGTGAGGTCATTGAGGTAATGGGGGACAGATCATGAAGGCCATCATGAAGACTTGGAGGGAACTTTTCCCAAGAGTGTGAAGGGAAGTCACTGGAGGGAGGAGGCCCAGAAGCCAAGAGCCTGGGTTGTGGAGCTGGAATGTCAGGATTTGAGCCCTGTCTCTGCTACATGCCAGCTATGTGATCTTGACAAATGACTTGTCCTCCCTGTGACTTTGTTTCTCCACTGATAAAACACAGAGAGTAATGGTACATGCAGTGTAAAGTTCTTGTGAGAATTCAGTAATACTTGCAAAGAGCTTAGACCAGTGCCTGGCACATAGTAAGTGCTCTCTTAGCTGTAAGCTCATTAAATTGGAGGGTCTTGATTGGGAGAGTGACAGGATCTATGGCTGCAGAAGGTCCAGGGTTGAACCAGGGTGACCATTAATCCTGAAGCTATCACAGTGATCCCAGCAAAAGCCTGAATGGTAGTTGCTGAGGTTGTGAGAAGTGGTTGGAGTCAAATACATTTCAAAAGTAAGGCCAGTAGGGTTTGTTTACAAATTCAACATAAAGTATGAGAGAAAGAGAGGACTCAGGGATGAATGTGTGATATTTTGGTTTGGGTTTGGGTTTGTTTGTTTGTTGGCCTTTACCACCAGAGGACTGAGTTGCCATTCAGATTAGGGAAGACTGCAAGAGAAGATTTGGCAAGAGAATCTAAGTTCACTGTAAGACATGTTAAGTTTGAAATGCCTGTCAGGTCCATATATGGAGATTTCAGATCGAAAATTGGATATACAAATCTGAGTTCTGAGGAACAGTCTACAGAAGAGACATAATGCCTGACACAACATAAATACCAATTAAATGATTGATGAATGAATAAATGATCTCTTTTCTAGTTTTCTGTAATATCTACAGTGTGTATTTGCAGTTAATCATATCTTGAGCTATTCATTGAACTCTTAATTATTTATTTTTATTTACTATTCATGTATTTTTCTTATCTCACTGGTAGACAGGAAACCCCATATAGGTAGTAACTATGTCTGCTTTATTCGTTCCATATCCACCCCAATGGTACAGTGGCCAGAAGAGAGTGGGTGGGTGTGGCCAGAAGAAAGACACCAACGAGGGTCCTATGAATAAAGTCAGGACCAGAGAGAAATATACTATGGGAACTATTTCCAAGGAAATAAAATTATCTCTCTTCTTATTCTATAATAAATGTACTAGTTTAATAAAACTTTATTACCAAAGGGATTTTAACATGTTTGCCCAGCGTCATCTTTTTGAAAGGATACATGAGGAAGAAACAACTTCCAAACCCTTTAATCCTGAATTAATGTTCTTATTTCATTTTAGTGGGGTTGAATCTTGAATATACTAATATAAGATTCCCTGGGGAAAGGAAGCTTGTGTAATGGAGTGTGATTTTAAAAGGCTTGCATGGATGGTGTAATGTGGAGCTTAAAAGCACAGAGAATCTTTAGCAGTTATTATTCTTTGTGAACTAGTTTTGAGCTGAATTTCAAAGGTGCAGAAGATGGACAAATGAATTGAATGGTTTCTCCATGGGTATAAGAATTAATTGAATGTGATCAGAGGCTTAGCAATTAGCAACACGAATCTTTGAGGCCAAGGCTTACTAAATTCAGATTACATCTGGTATCAGAGCTCATCCAAAGGATCGTGCATCTTTCTAGTTCTCTGAATGATATAAATTTAGAACAAAGGAATAAGGAACAAAGAAAAAAATGTATGGAATCTAAAAAGTAATGTTTAAAATTTAAAGCCACCACAATGGTAAAGAAAAGCAGAAAACCAGGTGTGGTGGGGTACGCAGAAACTTTCACCAAAAACAATTAGCAAATTCGACTATATAGACATAGAAAAAAAATAAATATATATTAAAAATATAGAGAAAATTATATTCTTAGTGGAGATGAGTGTTTTGGGAGAGGCCATAGTTTGAAGATTAAAAAGATTCTATTATCAAGGAGGAATACATAGGTATATGACTAGAAAAAGCATAGACTCAACAAATCAGCAGTCATAAAAAGTCCCTAAACTTTTAAAAATCATCGAATATATAAAAACCTGGTTATACTTGTTTTTGTTTGTTTCTTTGCTTTCCAGAAGAGTACATTTAAAGCTTATCCCCAAGTACCAGGCTTTGATATAATGAAATCTTGTGAAAACTGAGTAATACAGTTAAGGACAAAATACATCTTTTGGCCAACCAATGATGAATACAGCATTTTCCCATGCTTCAACAAATTTCTTCGGGATTGTCGTTTTAGTCTCTCAGATTTTATTTTCACAGAGCTGATTTTTCACTTAGGGGCAAAGGTTTAGGATTTTGAAGTTCATTTCCAATAATCTACTTTATCCTGCTGGAACGTATTTCATTCTTTAAGACCACGTTCAACAAATTAAGTATGCTCAGGTGAGTCTGTCGTGGTTACATGGAAGTTCAGTAGACAACTGAGGGACCCCTGGCCCTTGCATCTGACGGGTGCTACTCTGCTCTCACGGAGCTTATAGTTTGCTGACAGAGACAGAAAGGACTGGAACAAATGTTAAACTGTAACCATAATAAGATAATAATAATGAGAGTTGGGTTCTACCTCACCACTGTATCCTTTGAGCAACCAACCTCATCAACACAGTCAAGGAAGGTTTCCCATAAGGAAGTAGCAATGGAGCTTGGACCTGGGGAGTGAAGAGATGCTAAGAAGAGAGAGAGGATGCCATGTGTAACCTTGACTTTTATTTTCTTGCCAGGGGTTAAGAGGCAGAGTGCATTTGCTTGCTGTGTGATCTCTGGATCGTTATTTAAATTCTCTATGCCTGGGATGCCTAGGTGGCTCAGTCAGTTAAGAGTCTGCCTTCAGCACAGGTCATGATCCCGGGGTCCTGGGATCTTCGAGTCCTGCATCGGGCTCCTTGCTCAGAGGGGATCTGCTTCTCCCTCTCCCTCTGGCTGCCACTCCCCCTGCTTGTGCTTTCTCCCCCTCTCTCTGACGAATAAATAAATAAAATCTTTTAAAAAAATAAATAAATTCTCTATGCCTTGGCTTTCCATAAAATGGGAGTAAAGAGGGTACCAATCTCTGCCAGTTTCCTATTCCTGCTGTAACAAATTACCACAAACTTAGTAGCTCAAAGCAACACACATTCATATCTTACAGTGCTGGAAGTCAGAAATCCAAAATGGGTCTTATCTGGCTGAAACTGGCAGGGCTGCTTGCCTTTCTGGAGACTCTAGGGGAGGATCTGTTTAGGGTTTTATTGTTAACGTTTTTTTTGCCTTTTGGTTTTTGGCCCTATTCCATTTTCAAAACGAGCATCAGCATGGTGTCTTCAGACATCTCTCTGACTCCGACCCGGACTCTCCTACCTCCCTTTTTCACTTCCAAAGGATCCCAGGGTTACACTGGACCCACCTGGACTATCCAAGATACTCTGTCCATCTCAAGGCCAGCGGATTAGCACCCTTAATTCCATCTGCAGCCTTATTTCCCTTCCTGCCATGTAAATAACAGATTCCTACGTTCTGGGGCTTTGGACATGGACACCCTTGCAGGGGGCTATAATTCTGCTTATCATAGTATCTCATAAGATTATTTTAAGACTCCCATGAGTGAATACAAGAAAAGGACCTGTAATAGCTCCTGGAACCTGGTAAGAAGTCACTACATTTTAGCTGTTACGATTTCCTTTATTGTCTTTTTGAAACAAAGGAAAGTTCACAAATGTAATATACTCCAAGGAGTTATTTTAGGAAAAGGAATTAAACTGCTCGAAGGAAAGCTAATCTGTTCTTCATAGAATGTAGGGAAATGGAAATTTAAGGTTAGCTTATTTCCTGGAACACTGCAATACTTACTGAGTAGACTATTCACACAAATAGATGATTTGAAGAATGTTTGTGTGTGTTTGAGATTTTCTTCTGTGTTATCGACCAATGGCTACTCTTCTGACATTTAACTTTGAGTTTTTTTTATTTTCCCTTTCATCCTTTATAAAGGAATATTGCATCTTTCCCGTTCTCCAAATTATGCCACATTTAAAAATGATAAGGAACAAAAAAAATACAAGATCTTAAAAGAAATGATTAGAATTTAAAATCACTATAATAATAAAGAAAAGGAAAAGATGAGGTGTTACTGAGAGAGAAAGAGAATGAATTTTAAGTTCAGTAGGGAAAATTGGAAATGCAGAAGCCTGTATCTTCTTTGTCAATTTTTTTCTTTCAAGATTTTATTTAAATTCAAGTTAGTGTAGTAGTATTAGTTTTCTTATTTGTCATTTTAAAGTTATTTCAACATTTTTAGATGTCAGTAGATTTTTTGTTACAGATTTATAACAGTTAAGAAACTTAATAATTCCGAATTATGGAAGCTCAATTCTTCTAGAAATAGATACTCAGGGAAAGGTTTGATGAGTGAATGAATGCATGTAAGCCATATCTCATGGGTCATAAAGCTTACAAAGTAGGAATTCAGCAATTGGAAACAAAATATGGATTTATTTGGTAAATTATCAGCAACGCTGCCATTGGTACTTCTGTGTTCTCAGTGGTCTTCTTTGCTTTTGTGCACTTTAGGGGAACAGATTGAATATCCCACAGAATATCATCAAATTCTCCTTTCTATGTCAGAGAAAATAGGAATAGAAATAGTGTTCACAAAATAATAGCTCTTTAGCGAGTACTTCCAGCTCTTTGTCAGACACTTCACTAAGAACTTTGCACAGTTATCTTTTCTTGTTACCACAACAACCACTGGAGGAAATTATTTTTATTCCTGTATCATTGAGGAAGATATTAAAGTGTGGCTCTGTACAACTGAAATATAATGCAAGCCACATAATACAAAATTTCCTAGGAGCTGTATTTTAAAAAGTAAAAAAAAAAAAGAAAAACTAATACTACATTTTATTTAACTCAATATGTCCAAACTATTATTATTTTGATATATAATCAATAAAAATTATCAGTGAGATATTTTATATTGTTTTTTTATACCAAGTCTTCAAAATTCAGTATGTATTATTGCTTACAACACATTTCAATTTGGATGCTAAATATTTATCCCAAGTACTTGTTCGGTATTTAGATTTCATAAAATTTACTAGTTGAAAGAGTAAATTCACATATCGCAGTTATTTCAAAGTTAGTTGGACATTTTCAAATGACTGGACAGAGAGCAACATTTCTTAGAGTTAAATCAAAATTAATTAAAATTAACTATCATTAAAAATTCACTTCTTCAGGGCGCCTGGATGGCAGAGTCGTTAAGCATTGCCTTCTGCTCAGGTCATGATCCCAGGGTCCTGAGATCGAGTCCCACATCGGGCTCCCTGCTCGGCGGGAAGCCTGCTTCTCCCTCTCCCACTCCCCCTGCTTGTGTTTCTGTCTTGCTGTGTCTCTCTCTGCCAAATAAATAAATAAACCTTTAAAAAAAATTCACTTCTTCAATCACACTAACCCCATTTCAAGCACCCAGTAGCCACCCATGGCTAGCAGCTGCTGCCTTAAAAGGTGCAGGTAGAGCAATGGTTGACCTTGCCCAAGGTCACCCATTCAGTAAGGACTTGAACTGGGATTTGAACCCAGAGCCATTGCCTGTAGCCATTACGCCACCTGCCTCTCTTGAAACACCAGAGTGATGAGTGGTGCAAGATTCTGCCCGACTTTATCAGTGTATGCTCCATTGCCTTTCCATGGGTGTTTCTTTCTTTGATTAAAACAACACTAAACTACACAAAATAAATCATTTAATTTCTTCAAAACATGTAAGGAGGGGCAGTGGAGACCAAGGTATCCCATTCATATGAAAATTTGAGGTGAGTTAAAAATGCTTTTTTTTTTTCCCTTCCCACATTTTGTCCCATTTTTGCCCATGCTGTTGAAAAAAAATGTCGATGGGTTTTGAGTTAAAGATTGTATATAACCATGTCATTTATGTCAATGGGCATAAATGTCATCCTGATCAAATTGGCAAATGAATCAAACAAACAAAAATACAAAAAATAAAAGTGAAAAGACTACCCAGGCTAGAGAAGGAGTCAGGGACCAGCCCAGTGTGGCTCTTGTGAAACCTATAACTTCCCTGCAGCCCAGACATACTCACCTCTCCATCCCCACCCTCCTCTCCTCTCCAGCAGCCTGGCCTTGCTCACCTTTCCCACTGAACCTGCCTGCCCTCATGTCTCTGTTGACTCAGGTCTGGGATCACGTGCCAGGACATTCTTCTGCTCAGTGTCCAATACTGCAAACTCTTGTCTTGAAAATCCAGGGTTTTCCATATAGATTATATAGAGAAATGAAATATTAGGAATTGGGGATCATAGAATTCTTGCTTCACTTGAAAGGTGAAACTCAGGGCCAAAGAGACAAATTGACATCTCTGACTTTTATAAGAGATGGTGGCAGAACAAGGACACTTGCCTGGGTCTCAAAATGAGAGACACACAGTCTTTTTAACGCTATACTATTCCCTCCTCATAATCCTAAAATGATGTAGTTCCAGAGTATATGCACAATTTCAGGTGAAACCACATATATGCTAACTGCAAAATACTAACATTAGTAGTAGAGCAAATCTTATCCAGTTTCTGATTTTTTTCTGATTATTTTAGAGCAATAAATCTCTACAGGGATAAAAGCCAATTCTGCCATTCTATAAATAAGGGACTCTTGCTCTAAACTGGTCTCTTTATTTTTCTTTAAGGATTAAATACAAAGAGAAGGAGTTCCAGTTAATCTGTAGAGTAAAACCAGTAAGAACAGATGCTGCAGAGAGACATGGAATATAACTCTGTGGGTCCAGGGTAAAAAAAAAGGGGTGGGGGCAAATGACTTTTGTGTAATCTCTTCATATTAAAGAGTTTACTGAGTTCTATGTCGGGAACAGAAATATATTTCTGACTCCCAAATGCTATGCTCTAACAGAAACAGAATCGTTAACATGGGTTTCGGTGTCGGACTTGTGTCATTTGAAAAAGCTGGGACTATGGGAGAATTCCTTGCATTCTTTGAACCTCAGTGCCCTGCCCTGTAGGATGGTAGTAATTCCTCACAGGGCTGTTGACCTAAATGAGCAGTAAGGAAAAGCACTCGGAGTAATGCCTGCTACGCTAAGGCAATGTGCCTCTTTCTCATGTCTAAAATGAGCAAAATATCTACTGCCCACTGCCTCATAGAAATTAATGACTTCTGTACGTGAAAACATACCCTGTTCATTATTTTGTGTTCATTCTAAGAAGACATTTTGGTATGCATGATGGTTCCTCACTTCTCCACCCATAAGGAAGCTATAATAAGAGACTTATCAAGTTAACAAAAGTTATTCAAAAAGGGGACTCAGTGGAAAAAGCTGGGGAACCAAGACATTCTCCAAATGAAAACCCTTGGAAGAAATAAGTGGACCAAAATGTAGAGATGGGATCAAAGACAACGAGAGACATAAGTGAGGAAGAGGCTTGCTAAGCAGGGAGAGAAATGAAGTGTGAAATGCGTTTTTGGGTTTTTTTTTTCCTCTTTCAAATCGAAGTAGCACTGGGTTGTTAAGAGGCCTTTTTGTAAGGACTGCTTTAAAACGAGCCTGCTTTTGTATTCTAAAACAAGGGGGCATTTCCATCTGTGTCACTTTTGTACTCTAGTTTTTATTTCTTTAAATCTCTCTGTTCTTCATAGCTACCACATTTTGTCCCATTTTTGCCCATGCTGTTGAAAAAGAATGTCGATGGGTTTTGAGTTAAAGATTGTATATAACCATGTCATTCTTTTAGCTATGAGATTATTGAATAGAGCGCTACAGGTCTATAACTGATGGAACTGGGGCAGAATCATCCTCAGGGTCTGACGTAAGAGGCAGGGGAGGCTTTGGTTTGGACGGACAGGCAAATGAACCAATGAACACTTCTACACATGTTGCCTCGACCAACAGCCCTGGAGACTCATTTGCAAAGAAGTGAGGAATAGAGAGTCTGATCACAAGTATGTCTTTTTTGGCACATCTAACACAAAAAGAATATAAACTGTGCATGAGTTCATCACAAAACAGTAAGCACCTTTGGAATCACCTAAGCTATCCTTCAGGTGCTTTTCTGATCTGTTATTGGGGAAGGTATATTTCACTACAGATGTGTTTCATGTTACTAAAAAATCATCAACACTTTATTTATTTTTTTTTAAGATTTTATTTATTTATTTGAGAGAGAGAATGAGATAGAGAGAGCATGAGAGGGGGGAGGGTCAGAGGGAGAAGCAGACTCCCCGCCGAGCAGGGAGCCCGATGCGGGACTCGATCCCGGGACTCCAGGATCATGACCTGAGCCGAAGGCAGTCACTTAACCAACTGAGCCACCCAGGCGCCCTCATCAACACTTTAGATGACTTCCTCGAAGATGGAAGGATTGAAAGGAGAAACAGAATTGTGGAGATTATTGCTGTGTAAATTAAAAAGTACCAGAAGCTTGTGCCCTCCGTTTGGGAAAACTGCTACTTCTTCAGACAACCGCTCATTGTGAAAACTGCCAGAGGAAAGCAGAGAGCCCGATCTCAAACTGAGACTAGGAGAAGTAAAGAAATAGCAGCTGGAGAGTTGTGAAGACTGGGGTTCTGCCGAAGACACTGGGCCTCTCTGAAGAGGTTACTGTCAGCATTTGGCAAACCCTGCTTTCATTTTACCCTGCCAGCCTTCTACCTCAGTTTGGTTGAAGTTTATGTGGGTAGATCTAGAGGCCATGTGTTTCTCTGGCTCTGTTTATTCTGCAATCGAAGAAACTTTCTAATCTTGTGTTGCTTTTAAACCCCTGGCACCACTGTATCCATACAAGCACAGTTCATGATTACATGTATGCTTGCCTTAGAGCCATGAAGTTGTGTATGGACTCAGCTAGGATGGTATATCCATTAGACTGGTAACCAAAGTTTTCAATGGAGTCCTGTGTGTATGGAAAAAGTAATCTACTATCTTATTTAGCCACCTAGCACTGAACCTGTTATTTTATTTAGAGCCTGTGAGGATAATGCCAGTGAGGATAAAATTTTTGTGGTAGAATTCATAAATCTTGGCAGATACTTTTTCATTTAATCTCTTACCTTCTAGCAATAAATGTCGATTTATCACCGTTTCACAGAGAGTACCAAATACTCAATACCAAGTGGATTTCTCAATACTAAGCGGATTAAAAGAAGTGATGTGCTCAAGACCACAGAGGAAGCAAGAAATTGAGAATGGGGGCTGAGTAGGTTGCAGGAGGTGAGGACCTTTGGATGGAGGTGAGCCCCAGGCTTCACACCTTCAATAGCAAAGCCCTTTCTGGCAGAGAAGGGCTTACTTTTACTTAGTCCCAGAACCCACCCTGCCTTGGATTCTTTTAGGCTCAGACTCATATACTTGCGGTTTAACGAATCCAAAGCTTAAACTATTCTTAGTTCTTAGAGGTTATATTCTGGCGCTCTTCTTGAAATACCACATGGGAATTATTTCAGTCAGTAAAAATACTAAACATATCATTTTCTATTAGCTTTCTCCTTGCCATTTTGGTTTCACACATGCTTGATTTCCTAGCAAATGCTCTCTTTTAGGTACACAGTCATGGTTATAATTTAACAGTTTTACTTTCTCGGTGGCTACCTGACTCCATGTTCAACGGAATAGATTTAGATGCATCCATTCAAAATTCAGCTGGTGGTTCCTATTCAGATATTTCCCCCAAATGGATAATGAATAGGTATTAGAAAACGGCAGTTGCAGAAGAGGAAAAACAAAGACTGAATAAAGCTTTTCAGTTCTTCTTTTTTGTATTTTTTAAATTGTAAAACATGTATATGCTATGTGAACAGTATTAAGTATTGCATGCCGGTAATAAGATAAATAGTGAAAATGTTTGAGGGGTTTTACTCAAACTTCCTCCACACATTCCCTCACTCTTCTTGCATCCCTACAAATAGTCATTAGTAACACCGACATAACAGTTTCTTTTTTCTTTCTTTTTTTTTTTTTACAAAATGTGAGGTTTGGGTATTATATAAGACTGAGGAACCACTGAACTCTACCTCTGAAACTGATAATACACTATATGTTAATTAATTGAATGTAAATTTAAAAATTAATTAATTTTAAAAATAAATAAATAAAAATAAAAATTTTTCCACCCCCCCAAAAAAGAAAGAGATCTTTTTAATCACAAAGATAAACATGATCATGACCCAGGATGTGTGGGCACAGAGCCAATTTTTTATTTAATTCCCTTTGTAATTTGATAAGGACACCTATTAAAGTCACTGATATAACCTACTTTCTGTCATAGTCACCAAATAAAATGGCAATTTCAGATAACTCATTATTAAATCATATTTGGGGTACATCATAGCCGATGCTAAGCCACTGGGAAAACACTGAAATTTTTATTTATTATGTAGATAATCAAGTCATATAAAGGCAGATTTTCTAATATTAGAGAAGATTAGAAGATAGATGGAACTTTATCTGTTTGACCCTAATGATTCATGTCCAATGGATGAGATCATTTCATGAGCTCCTACTTTTTTAAGCACCTACAAGATTTTAGACATAATGGAGTTTCCAAATATATTGATGATACCTGCCTCGTTCATCACAGATTTGGTAAATGTGAGCCTCTATTTTTTACTTGAATATTTGCTTTAGGATGATATTTAATTTTATATCCATGAGCTAGCTGGCATTGAAGGGTTTATTCATGTTTTTTCATAGTTTCAACAAATTATAATTGGCCATAAACCCAGCAAGTGTTAAGGTCTAGTCCAAAGAAACTTGTTAGAGAGCCCATCATACTCTTTGTCACATTAGCGTTTTTCTGCATCTTTTCAATGAGAGTTATTCTGCTTTGTCTCAGGAATGCTGTGTGATAACTTCTCAGATTTAAAGCCTGTATGATCAGGGGGTGCCTGGGTAGTTCAGTAGGTTAAGTGTTGGACTCTTTTTTTTTTTTTTAAGACTTCGTTTATTTATTTAACAAAGAGAGAGAGCACAAGCAGGGGGAGAGGCAGAGGGAGATGCAGACTCCCCGCTGAGCAGGGAGCCTGATGCGGTGCTCGATCCCAGGACCCTGGGATCATGACCTGAGCCGAAGCCAGATGCTTAACCAACTGAGCCACCCAGGCACCCCAAGTGTTGGACTCTTGATTTTGACTCAGATCATGATCTCAGGGTGCTGGGTTGCAGGACCGAGTCGGGCTCCACACTCAGCAGGGAGTCTGCTTAAGATTCTCTCTCTCCTTCTCCCTCTGCCTCTTCCACTGCTCACACTCTCTCACTCTCTCTAAAATAAATAGTTAGATGATAGATAGATGATAGATGACAGATAGATAGATAGATAGATAGATAGATAGATAGATAGATAAAATCTTTTTTAAAAATTAAAGCCTGTATGATCAGTTTTATGATTCACATAGCAGAGGCAGTAGTCTTGATGTCCAGAAGGAGGAAAGAAACACTTAAATTTTCTAGAAAAGTAGGAGCAAAGCAAACATTCCCCTTTTGTTGCCCCAGGAGTTGCATCCGGAAACTTACAGTTGCAGGAAAATAGAAATGCAGCGTTACATAAATCTTAAAGGGCCATGTAATAGTTAGTTTGTATTTTCAAAACAGCATGTGTAGTGTGGTGCCAGCACAAAGCGGCCATGCCTTTATATCTATCTATAGTGAGTCCCAAGCAGAGAGTTGGAGCCAGGACCCAGCATCACCCATCTGTGCTTCCCTGGCTGCCCACGTAATTTTTACTTCTCAGGAATATGCAGGCTCTTCAGAAATGTCTTTTAAAAGAATTTGGAGGGAAAGAGCAGGCTGAGAGTGGATGATGTATTGGCTCAGCACTCGGTGTTTGCCAAATATCAGAAGGCGTTAGAGAGTCTGTTGTGCCCACTTGTGTTTTTACAGGGTAACGTTAATCAATTAGCTCAATTCTGCTATAGATAATAAGTAATTACATTCACTGGAAGCCACAACGACATGATTAATAATACATTCTAATTTCCAAAATTAGCATTTCACTCAGCACTTAAAGATGACTCTTTGAAAAGTACTTTTTTTATATATAATAAACATGGACGGATCAAAAATTATTTCTTTGATGGGGCGCCTGGGTGGCTCAGTTGGTTAAGCGACTGCCTTCGGCTCAGGTCATGATCCTGGAGTCCCGGGATCGAGTCCCGCATCGGGCTCCCTGCTCGGCGGGGAGCCTGCTTCTCCCTCTGACCCTCCTCCCTCTCATGTGCTCTCTCTCTCTCTCATTCTCTCTGTCTCAAATAAATAAATAAAATCTTAAAAAAAGATTATTTCTTTGAAAATGATCCTGTGAGAAAGAGAATATTCTAGTTTTATATGATGCCTGGGGCCCTTCTTGCGTATATGAGTACAATTCAAGTTTCTTCTTTAAGCACTTTGAAACAAATTCTTGAGAAATGGCACTTTAGACTTCAGACTTAAACATATTAGATGGAAGTTTTAGAGCAGCCAGTTAAATTCTTAGTAATCGTGGAGCACCTGTTGTCTGAGGGTTCCGAAACTATGCTCTCTCAAGGGTAGGAAGGGAATTAAGAAACTGTGGATCTAAGAAGACAGCCCCACAATAGGACAGTTGGCTTGTCTTAAGTGAATACAACCTAAAGAAAAATAGGTAATTGCCAGAAGAGAAGCACAAAGCAGGTGCCATGAGATTTCATCAGAGGGAAACGGAAGACAGGAATCCATCCAAGAAGGGTTGAATTATGGACTATATAAGTATCATATTGGGAGATGAGAGCAGAAAAGTAAATTGCAGACTTGAGTCTGAACATTGACCTTGCCGTGGAAAAGTGCTTAACAGTACCTGTTGTTGGGCATGCAATCAGCAAACATTTACTTTCATATCTCTTATATGCCAGGTTTGGCTCCATCTTCTACACAACATGAAATTTGAGCACTTTTAGGATTCTAGCTGGGTTTCCTTAAACTCTACACACTGTGAAGTTAAAGCACTTGGCGTTGAATAGGCCATTTATTCCATACACTTAGAAGGTTGAATGATTATATTTTGGGGAAAATGCACATCATCAGATCCAGAATCTGATTATTTTTTAAAAATCAACCTAATAATTACTAATATTGTTCTAAACAATTAAAAAGTTGATCAGTAAAATTTCTTGTCTTCTACCAAAAGAGTTTCCCTTTATCTGATGCAGTAAGATTGACATGACCCATCAGGGAGAAGTGTTTTGCTGTGGACATTCACACTAGAAATAACTTGGCAATAAAAGTGGACAGCCCTATGTCCATCCACTTAATTCTGAATTTCTTGCTCTCCTAGTCCTATGTCCATGAGGTATGGGTTTTTATAACACTGCTATTCTTCCCTTCTAAGAGAGAAGAAAGAAAAGAAAAATAAAAGGCAGGATTTCTGCTTTCTTGAGGGCATATTTCTGAAAGAGGAAATTTAAATGTTAATTTGTTGATGATGTTCACAACCAGTAATTGCCTTTCTTGGAAATATTTGAAGGCCAAGATTTAAACCTATGGAAAAATCATATTTTGTTCCTGGCCCCTCAGTTCCTATGCTCCTAGAAGTCCTCAAGAAGGAATTATTGATGAGTCAGGTGGTATCTATTTCAAAGAGATTTTACTTAAAGATCAAGCTATTTTAAAGAATCATTTGCATTTAGAAAATGAACGACACATTAAATTTTGACTGTTTACCAAATATCTTTTGTATTTATAGCAACTTACCATTTAAAGAGGTTTTCCAATTTATTGGAAATTCAATGATGTATTTTTTATTACATCCATCTGAACACAGGTAGTCTTCTCAATTTTAGCAAGGAAAACACCCACCAGAGGCTTCATATCTAACCTTCAGCATCCTGCATTTAGTCCTTTCAAATATAAACTTGAAATAGATACTTTGAAAGTGTAATATGGAAGAAATAGCTCTTTGAATTTCACACCAAGTTGTAAAAGCATGATGATTCTGAACCAAATAATCTTTATGTCCCTGAGACCCATCCAGCTGGATTTCAGACCAACCATACACACACATCCCAAGTGCCTCCTGCATTCTTGAACATCCCTGTCCCATTTTCCTCGGCTCTGCAATGGGTGTGAATATTATATTATCTCCCAACATTATTTAGACATTATGTCTTGCTTCTTAGGCATTATGAAAGTAATAGGTTTTGGGTTAGGAGTCTAGATACCTTCCAGAGCCAAATAGCTCTTTCCTAAATGAAACCATATAGGAGTGACCTGTGCTCTCTACATGCAAGTCCAACCTTATTAAATTTTATAGTAAGAGAATTAAATCCAAGCCTGGGCAGTTGCTAATTGTTCATTGTTAATCGAATATCAAAATAATTCAGGAAAAATGGGCTTGCACCTGCAATTTCAGAAATTCCTTGTAACTTTGTCTTTCCCCCTTCTCAATCCCTCCTATTGTTACTGTTATTGTTTATGAAATAAAAATATCCCATTCAATAGTTACATTATTTCAAACTTTTTAATTACTTGTCTTTCACAGTTTAAGAAAAGCTGGGAGTGATGCCAGATTCCTCCTGATATTCTTCATCTTTTTCCTGATTCTCTACATTTTTTCATTCTTTTCTTTTTCAGAGGGCAGAATTTGGTGTATGGTCCAGCTGACTATTGGAACAGTGAGGCTAAGCTATAAGCATTTGTCATTTAATACAAAAGATGTCAGCAAACAAAGTCTTGGCATCATATTTGGACTATATTCCTAGGACAGTTTAAAAGTTGTATGGTTTAATGTTGAGATCAGAGAGGCCAGAAAGGTAGTCGACTGAGATGGATGGGGACATTAGGGGTGATTCTCTGCCCAACCTCAACCCTTCTAGCAGGGAAATGGAAATGATGGAAAACCCAAGAAAATGGTGCTGGTACTTTGGAGGGAGGATTCCTGGGATAAGTCCATTCCTAAATAATCTCCTCTGACACTAGTAAGAAAAGTATCAGTACAACTGCATGTTGCTAGAGAGTGTGAAGTATGGCAGAATCGTCTCTTGACCATCTTTCAACATGTAAGAAAAATGCAACCATAGCATATCTGGAAATAGTACAATGAAGTTACTAAATTATTTGAAAGACTCCTGCAGTCTTTCATCATGACTTAGGTGATTACCAGTACAGGGAGCCTCTATGAAGAGAAAGCAATGGTATTCTCATAATTTTCCAAGGATAAATGGAGAGAAGAAATGGAAACATTCGTTGATCTTTCATAGCTATACTCCTCTAACATAATAGAGTTTTGGAGTTACCAAGTGTCTTCAAGATTACTTATAATCTGCCATCCTTATTTTATTGAATAAGGTGCTGACTTTCTTATCCAGATCTGTGATATGTTCTAAAAATGCATGTGGGGATAATTTTAGATGTGTAGATAAATAACTTAGTAATATCATGATAACCTTTTATATGAAGGCTCTTATGATCTTTCTTTCATCATTAATATAAGATCTCCACTTAAAGAATGTTTGTTTCCTCTTTTATTTTTTTAAAGATTTTATTTATTTATTTGAGAGAGAGAGAAAGTGAGAGAGAGCACTTGCACAAGTGGGGGGGAAGAGCAGAGGGAGAAGCAGACCCCCTACTGAGCAGAGAGCCCTCCACAGGGATATAGGGCTCTATCCCAGGACCCTGAGATCACGACCTAAGCTGAAGGCAGATACTTAATGGACTGAGCCACCCACGCGCCCCTGTTTCCTCTTTTAAAACAAATATTTTGTCACTTTTTAAAGGTTTTGCTTGGCATCATGTTCCCATCACTTACATGAAGAGGTGTTGAAACATGCCATTAACTGCCACACCAGTTTTTCACCAACGCACCAAAATGGTTCTTATTTTGAAAAGTTAAAGAAGAAATGTAGTGTACTTTAGTGCTTTCTATGGCTTAATCAATGCTAGAATTATTCTTTTGTCCCATCCACTCAAGGTGGGTAGGAAGTGTTCTGGTAGGAAGGTGAGAGCAGAAACACAATTGTATTACTAGTAGTAATAAGATATGGGTGCATGTTCACATTTGGGGAATCCTCAGGAGTAAATTATTGATCTCATATAGACTTGGATTAACTGCAAATATACTGGCCGTAGAAATCTTTAGGCTTACTGTTTAATGTAGAGGGATCAAGTAAGGCTTAGATCAGATTCCCAGTTACAACAGCCTTACTAAAAGATATGATCTTGAATGTGACTTCAAGTCAAGGGCTTCCAACTCAAACGCCTTCAGGCCACATAGGATAGACAAGGAGACAAATGGGAGCAGTGGGGAGCATGGTAAATTTAAAAATGCATGGCCCACACAAAGGGTCATGGCCCATGTCCAAAGGTAGGATCAATATCATCAGATCTCGAATTTTTTTTTTTTTTTCAGAGATGCTAGTAGCCAGGGCTTTTATGTAAAATCTTATTTTTAAATGCTATCAACTAATTCCAATATTTTAAAACACGAGTGGCCAAAAAACCCCAAAAAACATTAGTGGCAGGAAAACCTCATTGGCGAACCAAGGGGAGTCATTTACTGTCAGATTGTCATTCTCCCGTAAGTTTTTATGAGAGCTTCCCTTTAATTCAGGGTTCCAGTTTGAGCCAGTGAGGACTAGACAGCTTGTAACACATGACAACGTGTTTGACTGATAGGAGTGCAAAACGATTCTGATGTTAATGTAAGTGTATGGCTAAAGATCATATTTAGACTTCGAAAAACGTGTACTCTGACTCTTAATTTAGAAAGATTTCCACGGGTATAATTAAATAATACTAAGTCAGACTATCCTTTCTTGGCTATAAAAATATCAAAGGGGAATGTGGTAATAAATATCTGACGCTTAACTTAATTTTCAGCAACATAATGCAAGTAGAAGATATGGACACTAATGCATCAAAAGCAATAAATCCTTTTAGAACCCTGCTTACAACCTGGACTAGAGTCTCACCAGCTACTGCGGGGAAGAGGCGGAGGGCAGGGATGGAGGCAGGATTCAGATGTCCCATATTTTCACCATAACTGGGTCATGAATTATTTTCCGTGGCGAGGACAGTGCTTATTCAGTCCCTGCCTCATCCTATTAGGCTGAGATTTCACAGAGGCCCAAGAAACCCGAAGCCACGTACTTAATAGATGTTACCTCTTGTCCAGGGTAAGCAAATTATGTCAAGTATTTAAGTTATGTATCTCCCTTGCTGCTATGCACAAATGTCTTGGTTATGCTGCTCTGAGCTGTCATTGCTGGGGGAAGAAGATGGCACCTGGTGCTCACTGTGGGGCAGGAGCAGGGCCCAGACTGGCAAAGGTGCAAAGGTCCTACCCCAAAGCCTGCAGTCGCCCTGGCAACCAGCCACCAGGCTGCCTTCCCTTTGTTTTAGCACCAGGACAACCTGGCATCTGCCCTGATTCAGACCTCTTCGCACAAACTCCTACAATTTCCATCTACCCTGGAAAAGATGCCACTGTCATTTTCTTTTTTGAAAATATTTTAGGGGGAGGGCGCCTGGGTGGCTCAGTTGGTTAAGCGACTGCCTTCGGCTCAGGTTATGATCCTGGAGTCCCGGGATCGAGTCCCGCATCGGGCTCCCTGCTCAGCAGGGAGTCTGCTTCTCCCTCTGGTCCTCCCCCATCTCATGCTCTCTCTCTCTGTCTCATTCTCTCTCTCAAATAAATAAATAAAATCTTTAAAAAAAAAAAAAAGAAAATATTTTAGGGGGAAAGAAAAGGGAAAATAATTGAGATTCTGTCTACCGGGGGTCTCACTGCATCTGCAGGGTTGCAGAGACCATTCCCCAGACTGTGTGACAGGGAATATAAGCATTCTGTAAGAAAATGCTTCCATACAAAAATCCATGTGGGGAATATTGCCTAGTACACATGCCTCAAGAGATTCACATTGCACATTGTTGGAAATGTAAAGCCCCGAAGAGTTCTTCAGTGAGGACGCAGTTTAGCTTTGCTCAGTCCACTGTTTCTCAAGTTTGTTTGACATTGGCTGTCTCTTTAAAAGGAGCACTGACTCGCACATCAGGAAGCTCTAGAGCACAACTTGGGAAACACTAATATTGTCAAGGGGGTAGCCATTTAAGACTTCTGAGCCCGGGAATAACATGGTCAAACCTGGCGTTAGACAGGAAAATTATTATAATGACAGGGATGCTCAAGAGAAAATATATAATCATTAGAACTTAGTGATGAGCTGGTTATGCAGATGAGGGGTAAGGGAAGTTGAAAATGAGTATCATGTCCCTGATTTTACGACCTGGGTAGCTGGTGATATTAACCTGAGGATAAAGTTGCGTGGAATGGTATGTGGAAAGAAAGGTAATGAGCTCATTTTTTTATGTGTTGGATTATTGATTTTAGTGCTTAAAAGAGTACTTGGGAGGGGTGCCTGGGTGGTTCAGTGGGTTAAGCGTCTGACTTTGGCTCGGGTCATGATCTTGGGGTCCTGGGATCAAGCCCCACTTCAAGCTCCACACTCAGCAGGGAGTCTGCTTATCCCTATCCCTCTGCCCTTCCCGCCCCCTGCGCATATGCTCTCTCTATCTCAAATAAATAAATAAAAATCTTCAAGAAAAAGAATACTTGGGAAAAAATAATGAGATTTCTACTTGTTTGATTTTTAGTACTTTCTAATATAAACCTCCCATTACAGCATTTGCCAAACCCTCTCTTCTAAGCTCTTTAAAGACAAAGAAATTGTTTTATTTTTCTGATTATCTTAAAAACTTAGCACAATATCTTTACCTCTTTTCAGAGTAAATAAACAGATGGTTGCAAATGTAACATGGTTGCAAACAGAGAAGAGCTATACCTCAATCAAGGGGAATAAAGTATGAAGGTGGGGAAAGCCCATCAGACTGAAGGCAGAACTCAACAGCCGGCCTTAATCAGCACAGGAATGAGAAGGGCCCAGGAACCACAGTGTGCAGGACTTGGGGTGGTGTGATATAAATCACATTTTCTGCCTTTGGGTCCTTCTTCTCAAGACTCCAGCCCACATATAGTCAGGGCCCCTGCTTGACATTTTCTGGAAGGTGAGGGGGTAGATGAGATGTCCTCCATAAGAAAATCAAGGAATATCAGTAAAACAAGTGGGTGGGAAAACAGTACCAAAATCCTCTCAATGCTCTGTTTATAAAAGATGTCAAGGACAGTGTCATCTAGCGAGAAGGCACAGCTGTTTACTTCTGAAAGGAAATCTAGCTGGGGAACAGGGAGCAAGGGACAGGTAGCATCTCTCTGGGTATACCATCTGGACTGGATATGGAAAAAGGCATCTGATTGCAGCTTGTCTTTCTTTTCCAAGTGGCACTTAAGGTTAAAAAAAGAAAGAAAGAAAGAAAGAAAGAAAGAAAGAAAGAAAGAAAGAAAGAAAGAAAGAAAGAAAGAAAGAAAGAAAGCTTATTTTCTCAGCCCAATCATTAGTTTATTTGAAAATGGATGTACAAATTGTTTGATTTAAAAAAAACACAAAAACATAGAATTTTAGAGATCAAAAAAAAAGCTTACAGAGTGACTGTTTTGCCCAAGGTCACTCGGGCCATCAGTAAATGGACTGATTCTGGAATACAGGTTTCCTGTCTGCCATGCACGCTCTTCTCACTATGAACAGACATGCACTCGGCCAGAACAAAAGAAATGACTTACCAATGGTGGTCTCCGCTCAGTAGTTATGGGCACAGAAAGATAAGAAGTGAACACAAATTCAGAACTGCTTACTGAAAATATAACCCTGAATGCCAACCAAAGCAAGAGAGATGCCAATCTTCAGTGCCACCAAAGATCTTTTGAGCCAGTCTAGGTAATGGATCTCTTTCCCAATCTGGGACACCCTTGCAAGAGACAGCGAAGTCAGATTAAATGTCTCTTCGTCAGTGTACTGCGATACGTTGTTGTGGCCTTGGAAAGTTGTGGAAGGAGAGAAGGCGAAGACAGAGAAAAAGAAAGTGCAGTGCCCGTTTCTCCTGTTCGCATCAAATTGGTAATTATAATGTTGGTATTTGCTGCATGCCAGTAGGGGACCCAGCAGACATAAAGACGATCCTGTTTATTGCTCTGGGAATTTGCAGTCCTGCTTGGGCAGAAACATAACCATGAAGAGATAAAAAAGCATATGATATTGGTTAAATCTTGGCTTTCTTAACTTCCTTGCATTTGGGTCTTTTGTGTGGGATGAAGGGAGATGACAGAAATAGGATAATTGGAAGCTTTTGTAGTTGTGCACAGTGGGGATTCAAAAACAAAATATGCAGTGTTGCCAGGCATAGCGAGCACAAAGAGGTCAGCTGTGGAGGGCTCCAGTGTGCATTGGAGGAGGGGCCATTTAGCCTAATTGTCCACATCCAGGCCAACGGGGTCTTCTGGCCACTCCTTTCATTTTGGAATGTCTTTTCCCTTTCACTGCCACTTTTCAATCTGGTATCCTTCTCATCCCCTCCCCCCCGGCCCCGCCTGCTGTTCAGTACACAAACATCTGCGAACATCTGCCCCTGAACACAGTGGCAGCCCAGCTATGATCACTTACTCTCTGAACGCAACTGCCTCCTCATCAAACTTGTAGCTAACATCCACTGAGTATTTTATTCTATTCCAGGTATGGTGCTAAGCTCTTTATAAATATTCTTTTATCAAGCCTCACGGCACTCAGTGCAGTAGGTGCTGTGGTTATCCTCACTTTACAGTTGAAGAAACTCAAGTTCAGAGAGGTTGGGTAACTTGTCCAGAGGCCCACAGACTCCAGCCCAGTGATCATTCCCACAGGGGCAAATACCACACTTCCAACCTTATCCTTCATGCCGTGGAAATGTGCTTGCCTTTTGGGCTCTAGGAGCTCTAAGGTAGTGAAGAGGATAATGGCTTCAATCTTTTCCCAGCAAGGGATAGCTGTGCTTTGATAGGGACCGCCCAGAACAGAAACAGAAACCCAGACCCAGACTAATTCCAGGAGTGGGATTTTGAGGTATGGAGAAGTAAGAGAGGGGACTAACTGGAAGGCCAGTAGCCCTGAGGTTCTTCCAAGCAACTGTCAACTTGGCTTTCAAAAGGAGCTAGCCCTGGTCTGGAGAGCAACCTCCACTACCTTCCAGAAGGTCACTGGGCCAGAAAGCCATCATCAAAGCCTTGCTTTGTCTTATGTGACCAAAGCCATGCAGCACACAAACCTGCAGGAAATAGGGAAATCGATCAGAAATGGAAGAGAAAAAATAAAGTGAGTTATCTAAATATCCTCTAACAATGAAGGAGTAAATGCAGCACATGCTGAAAAACTTAGCAGGGAGAATAAATTAGAATAAAGATAAGATGGAATCAAGAGGCAGCATGAAAGCAGGTGGTTTCCATTTGAGATTCACAGATTCGAAAGACCTTGGCCCTCTCCATAAAACTTGTGTACAATGTAATTTTCGGGGTATTTATTAAACAATGGGTGACAGTCATCGTGAAAGCAAGGTAATTAGCAATTGGAATGACTATAGGAGGCCAATTTTGGGTGCTTGCTTTATTTTAAAAGAAGTAATTCTAGTGTGTAGTTAACTTTGCCAGCAGCGGGAAGCTGGCATGGGATCCAAGCCAGCCGGCAGAGAGAATGCCTGTCTCTGGGGGAAATGGCTGTTGGGCAGTAGTCCATTTGATCAAAGATAATAGCATTGATTCAGAGTCCCTCAACTCCCATCTTCTGGGAGGCTCTGTTTGAATGCCTTCATCTGATCATTTGTAAAAGAAAGCATCTGCCTCAATCCAGAACGCCTTTCAGTCTTCTTTAAAAGATAGAAGAAAAATTGTCCTGTAGAAAATATGTTGATTTGGGGTTGATTATTTTTTTTTAATGGGAGAAGAACATTAGGTGAAGAATTAGTTGCATGACTTTTTAAAGAGCATTAAGATTCCAGCTATATATATATCGTGTGAAACATAAACCTAGAACATCATATAATATGTTTGCCGTTGTTATTGTCATGTTCTTATGCTCTGGCTCTGAGCATGGTGGCAAGAGAGTGTGAGTTAAGGCATGGTCTCCATCAGAATGAATGCTTGCCTCTGAGGATCTCCCAACTTTGTAACAGATCAAGAGAAAGCTGATGTCTTGAGGGTGGTTGAATGCCTTTACCATAAATCAGGAAAAACTTCGGGATGGGTGATAAATACCTAAATACCCAATGGAACATTGAGAAAAGGGCAAACATTAAAGCCAGTGTTCCTCATTTCCCGTATGATAAAGCCAATGATAAAGTCCACAATTGAGAAGAAAAAAACTATCACCCCTTCACTGATTGCTATTAGATTCTAAGATGGGCTCACAAGACTCTGTAAGAAATGAGGTTTTTTTTACCCCCTTCACTCCTACATCAAATCCTGATTAAGTGGGAAACTTTACCCCGAGACTTATTTAAATTCAACAATATAAACAGTATCATTACAACTTGATACATGTTTGAAGGGCTATGAACTGAATACTATAAATTATTTCAGTGCAGTAAAGATCATTTATGCCTACGTACATGCACACACACACAACATGCACACAATACCCACACACACACACACACACAACTGCTGTCTGTTTCTATTTTTGGCATGTCTACATTCTCCCTCAGTGAGGTTCACATTGCATGGCACTTTCTTTTCCATGAAATTTCTCAATATTTTATACTAACACAAATGCTATTTGAAGTGCAAGTTAGGGGACAGGAAGAACTGTTGTATTCCACAGACATTGCCCACTGAAAACTCTACATTAGAAATAAGAGGTTTTGTTGTGTTCGTTTTTTTAAAGATTTTGTTTATTTATTTGAGCGAGAGAGAGCTTGGGCGAGAGAGAGAGCATGAGCAGGGGGAGTGGCAGAGGGAGAGGCAGAAGCAAACTCCCCGCTGAGCAGGGACCCACCCCCCCCAATGCAGGACTTGACCCTGGGACTCTAGGATCATGACCTGAGCTGAAGGCAGACGCTTAATGGACTGAGCCACCCAGGCGTCCATGTTGTCTTCATTTAAACCCCTCAAGGCTCTCTCAGGGTAACTCTGAGCTGTTCACCAGGAAGTAGTGAACCTTCGTAAAGAGCACTGCTGCCTGGGGCCAGGCTCAGGAGAGACCACAGTGAAGGAGGAAGTAGCTACTTGTGCTTGACTTCCTTTAAACAAGGTGGACGGTGGCAAGCTGAACCCAGAGACGCAGCCTTGCTTTGTCTTATGTGACCAAAGCCATGCAGCACACAAACCTGCAGGAAATAGGGAAATCGATCAGAAATGGAAGAGAAAAAATAAAATGAGTTATCTAAATATCCTCTAACAATGAAGGAGTAAATGCAGCACATGCTGAAAAACTAAGCAGGGAGAATAAATTAGAATAAAGATAAGATGGAATCAAGAGGCAGCATGAAAGCAGGTGGAAACACACAGGAAACTGCTTTGCTGGTTGCTCAAATTAGGCTTTGCGGATTCGAGCATGACATCATGTGTAGCTAGCTAAGACAACCACCAAGGTTTCAGTTACTCTGCATTCCCAACGGTACTTTTTGGGTCATTTTTATCAAGTTGGTTCAGATGCAGAGTCAATGAAACCCAAGTTTCTGTCCTCTGGTTTCTTAGGTTCAGTGAGGATATCATTTGCCCATCATACAACCTACTCAAATATTGTGCAAATGGAATTAAACATTTTAAAGGTGACCTCATAGGGGTGCCTGGGTGCACAGTTGGTTAAGTGTCTGATTCTTGATTTTGGCTCAGGTCGTGATCTTAGGGTTGTGAAGTCAAGCCCTGCATCCGGCTCCACATTCAGCACAGAATCTGCTTGAGATTCTCTCTCCCTCTCCCTCTGCCCTTCCCATGCATGCTCTCTCTTTCTCTCTAAAATAAATAAATAGATCTTAAAAAAAAAAAAAAAAAAGATGACCTCATGGCTTGTTGCCTTAGCTTATTGCTTTTATTTTCTGTGTTTATATATCCGATTACTTGTCCACCACTATTCGTCTTCTAAATTTGTCTCTTTGGTTCTGTTGCCCCTCCCCAGAGCTATAATTATTTTTCTCACCCATATCTCACTGCTGGTTTTTCCCAGGAAGGGATCTATAAGCCAAATTTTTATCTCCTCTCACTCATTTCTTAGCTCCACTGCAACCTGCATCTTCACTGCTTAGTAGAAATGACACTCAAAGGCCAAGTACTGTCCTCACCTAAACCTTTTTCTCGGTACATTCATGAAGTTAAACTTGTTTTTAAAAGATTAAGCACAAAAACCAAGCTGGAATCCAGAATATGACTGTGTGGGAGACAGTTTTCTAAGGATGTTGTCCCAAGACTCTCTGGTAGTTCAATCAACCCCTTGTTGCTAGCTCAGGAAGAGACCACGAGCCAGAGAATGCAGGCAGGCTCTAGACACTGACAGTGACCCCCGGCTGACAGCAAGGAGATGGGGACCTCAGTCCTGCAACTACAAGGAACTGAATTCTTTCAATAACCTCAACTGAAGAGTCTGAAACCAGGTTCTTCCCTAGCATCTCCAGAAAGGGACACAGCCCTGCTGACACCTGTGTGAAGCCCCAAGCAGAGAATCACGGTGTACCATATTGTACCCAGATTTCTGACCCACAACAGCTATGAGATAACAAATGCATATTGATTTAAGCCACCAAATGTGTGGTAAGCTGTTCCAGCAGCAAGAGAAAACTAATACAAACAGAACTTTTTCTAAAATTTCTAACATCTTCCTATTTCTTCTACAATATGGTTAATAATTCCCATCTTAACTAACTTCCAAGTATCCAGACTCTTATCTATTGAAAATTGCAAACTTACTTTCTCTGACTGGGCACCATGGAGCCAGACTTTAAATACTACATACATATTAAAAAAAATACTATATATATACAAGTATTCATATGTTTTCTATGTATCTGTATATGCATAATAGGTGTGTCTATACATAAATACAACCTATGTAGAGCTAATAAATGCTCACCATATTCAATAAATGTTTATATATATACATACAGGAATTATGTATGTATATGTAAAATATATATATTTTTTCCTCAATGCCAGGTACTAATATTTATTATTTCACAACAACCTTATAAGCTATATACTCACCACTCCATTGAATATATTAAAAAAACAGGCAGACAGAGGTCAAGTAACTTGCCAGAGATCATCTAATAGATGGCTAAAGAGGATTCAAATATAAATCTGTCTGGATGCAAGACTGCAAGGTCCTTATTTTTCATCTTGCTTATCTTTCACACTGAATCTTTTTGTACATTCTATGTCCTACATCCATCTCTGCTCAGATGCTATGAGCACCATCCTTGAACTCCCCACCCAGTGCATCTGGGTGCCTCACTGCCCTGGACTTTCCCCCCCTTTATCTCAGTGCCTTCCCAACTTCCTAAATGGCTTTCCATTTATCATATGTAAAAGAACTTCAAGACTGTGTTCTCAATTCTGTGCTACCTGTTCTCCAAAAATTCAATTTACTTTTAGACTTTTCGATTTTAACTCTTCTGGTGACTTTCAGCTTCACATCTCCAGCACTGAATCTTTCATGAGTTCCCAGCACACATACAACAATGTTGTTGGACATGTCTGTTTTCCTATCTTCTTGACCCAAACTTCAACATGTCTATATCAGCATTAGTAGGAAAAGAAGTCCTCTCTCTTTATTACTCTATGTCCTCAGTCATATCTTCCATCTCCTTGATGGCAAACTCAGAAACCTGCTGGCATCTTTGACCCTCCCTTGTGGTTAAAAGTTTGGGCTCTGGAGCTGGACTGCCTTGGTTGAAATCCCATCTGTGCTATTTATTTTCTTTCAGACTTTGGACCAATTGCTTAACTTCTCAGGACCCAAATATCTTCCTCTGTAAAGCTGGGATGGTGATAACAATAATAATAATACCTAGCTCACAGTGTCACTGGTTTAAAGAAGGTACTATAAACTTAGATCAGCATCCAGCACCCAGTACTTGCTCAATAAGTTTCAACTACCATTCATTTTCCATTTAATTGCCAGATCTTCATTTATAATCTCAGTGAAATCTATGATTATGTTTCTGTTGCCATGTTTTCTACCTTCCACCATTCTGTTATTACCTGGGTCAATACTGCTACCAAATGAATCTTCCAAAGGCACTATTTTAATTGTAACTCAGAAATCCTTCAGGTTTCTCATGGCTTTCAGGATGCAGTGGAAACCTCCTTATCTTGGCATTCAAAGCCTTCCATGAAGTAGCCCCTGGCTTCTATTGTTAGTTGTTTCCACCACTCCTCTCCTTCTCAACCCTGGCTATAGACAAGATGGACTTCCTACTTTTTCTTACAAAATCTGTTTTGACCTGCTTCTTAGCTTTTGTAATAAGTGGTCATTATGCTTTCTATGTATTAGACAATATGCTGAAATTTTTAAGTGTCATCTCATTTATCCCTACAAAACTCTGAGGTGGCTACTGTGCTATCCTTAGTTTATGAGGGATGAGAAAACTGAGCTGAAAATACACAGTGAGGAAAAAGTGGACCCAGGATTTGAATTCAAGCTGATTCCAGATCCCATGATTTTAACCATTCTATCTTATGCCTTCTTCATGCTACATTCCTCTTTCCCGGAGTATCCTTTACCATTCTCCCACCTGTTTGACTCCCACCTATTAATCAAAGCCTGCCTTAGGTTCTGTCTTTACTATAAAGCTTTCCTAGATTCCTTCAACTCTAGTGAACTCCTTTGTCAGGTACAAGCTTCTTAAGGTTAGCTTCATTTCTCTCGAAGCCAGCAATGCCTTGAGTATAGTACTTAATAAATTCTACATGTATTGGTACCAGATCTCTACTAATGAGTTTGACAGTGACTCCTGGTGGTTGAGCCAACTAATCTCTAATTTCTGTTTATCTCTATTCTTGCCCATTGTCCTTTGTAGGCTTTTTTTTTTTTTTTAATTTCTAACACGTTTCTGAACTTAAGCAGAAAAGGAATTTACTGGGGTGGTGTGGAGTATCACAGAATGCTGGAGACACAGACTTGGTCTGAAGTCAAGGAAGGCACAGCCCAATGGAGGTCCCCAGTGGAGCCATCCCATGGAATACCACACTCCATGTTACAGGATTTCCTCCTCCTTTGCAGTCACCCCAAGTTATGCCTATCTGACATCCCCATATGTGCCTTGGCAATGCCTTCTTCTGTCAGTACTTAAGGGAGCTGCAATCAACAGCTAAGAAAGGGGACAAATGAGTCATTCTCACATTGCAGAAGTCAAGGAGTGGGAGGGACTCCAGGATAAAGAACTGTGGTGCCTAAAGAGGAATAGAGGAGAGACTAGATGCAAATATTAGAAAGAAAGGAAGTCACACAAGAGTTGCTCAGTATTACTATAAATGCTTCATTACAACGTTCCTATCACCTAAAATCATAAGTTAGGGATTTAGGCTACCACGGATAAGAGGATCCATGGATGGACTTCTGAGATTTGTGACCTCCAACCATGCATGCACATGTTCTGAATACTTACATCTTTCTGCGAGTGAGTCTGCAGATTTTATTGGATTTTCAAATGGGTCCGTAATCTAAAAATGGTCACAAAACACTATTTTCAGCTCTTAAAATAGAAACATAATCTTACCCCAGGAAATCAGGTGACCCAGAGGCAGACTCTGATAATGTCCTGAAAGAAACAAGTTAAATCCGAAAAGTCTGCATGTGCTATGATGTGCCTGCTCATCTAACAGATGCCAAAGAGTTACTTAGAGGGTAAAATCTGTTCAGAGCTAAAGACATACAGTGAAATTGCTAAATATTTCATGACCATGGAACAAAAGGGCTTCTGCTGTATGGGATCTTTGTTTGCCTAAGGTAATTTTAAAATGATGATACAGTTTACCTCCCTACCTCTTATTTTTATAGTATCTTGTTGTTTTTCTCATAGTTCTTGAAAGAAGCTTCCTCAGTGTCCACACTTTGACAAGGAATAATCACTATCTCTCTTTCTCCATCTTACACAAATCACTGCCTGACAAGGTAGAATTAGATGAGTGCCTCAAGTCTCGGGTGTATGGATACACTTCAACTATGTCTGGTTATTACTGGGTCAAAGGGAATGGCCTGCATCAGTAAAAAGCAACTGTGATGAATGGGGAGGCTTATTAAATAAGCAGATGGCATCTACTTAGGCCATTGTGGTTTGGATGAGCTGGTTAAGTGAGCGTTTTCCTGAAGATCACCACCTTCAGTAGAGAATCGAGGACTGTGTTTGCAAAAGAGGCTCCTCAGAAAGAGGCTTTCCTGAGAAGTGGCTTTCCTTTTCTCAGGAAACATGTCTTATTCCATTTTCTCTGTGGCAAAAAAATAAATAAATAAATAATGAAAGAATAATATTTCAAAACACAATATACATAGGGGACAAGCTTCATTATTAAGCATAATAAATGTAAGCCCCTCATTTATTCTTTTTTTAATAAAGATTTTATTTATTTATTTGAAAGAGAAAGAGAGAGAGAGCAAGAGAGCTGGAGCAGGTGGTGGAGGGAGCGGCAAAGGGAGAGGGAGAAGCAGACTCCCCAGTGAGCGGGGAGCTCAACACAGGGCTCGATCCCAGGACCCTGAGATCATGACCTGAGCCAAAGGCAGATACTTAACTGACTGAGCCACCCAGGCACCCCAATCCCTCATTTATTCTTTCATTAAACTTAACAGCTATATACTGAGAAACTTCTGGATGACGAACACTGTTGTCATCACCGAAGACATGGTACATGAAACAGACAAAATTCCCACTCTTGTGAAGCATAGAGTCGAGTGCAGGAAGACAAACCATAAGGTAACATAAATAAGTATAATGTAGGGTAGTGTCACATGCTAGTAAGTGTCATGGAGAAGAATAAAACAGGAAGGAGAATTCGGGTAGTTTTGAAGGGAGAGTTGCAGTTCTAAATAGCTCCAGAGAAAGTAAGTACAGATTAGGAAATTATTTGACTGTTTGTAACTATTTGCCATAGAGAATCAAGGTGTCCATGTCAATATCTATTATATTAAATAGTTGTAGAGTACAACTTATTTAGATAACCAATATGAATAGAATTCTAATTTCTCCTTGTGCCCTAAGTGATGATCTTGGAAGACCACCAACTTAATCTACACTTGTATGAGCAACTGTTTGAAATAAACTTCTCAGACCCCAGGCATATTATGACAGTTTCCCTTTGGGGTCTACTCAGGTAATGAAGTCTGGTGGAGGTTTCAGTGGCAGACCTAGAGCCCTACAGTAAATCAGCCCTTTAATTAAGTCTTGACATGGTTCCATGGGTGATTTTACATCCCATGATTTATTTAGCTATGAGCAATTCTCTTAAATGTCCAAAGCCATTTTGTGTTTTTGTCTTACTCTAAAGCAGGTGACTAGGGAGAATAAGCGCACAGAAGCCTATCAGGACAGCTGGTAGTGACAGGAAGCGGTAACTTGTTGGTTTTCTTTTCCTTTCTGTTGAGTTATGGTAATGTAGCACGAGCATTTCCCTTTTCACCAGAGAAGGAGGATTTGTTCGGCCTGGTGAAGCATCAGAAGGAAGGTGTTTAACGAAATTGGTTATTTTTAAATATTTTGCGACTCAAATAACAGGATACAATGAGCTTCAGAGGAAAGGTTTTTAAACGGGAGGCCAGTGAATTTTGGAAGAAGAGAAGAACTGTGAGGAGAATAAATCAAGAAGAAATCCACAGATTTAGCTCTGTAGGTATCCAGATGTCAATGTTTGTTTTTCGTCTTTTCTTCAATACTTTAAAAAACAGAGAGAGATTAGCCGTGGGTAGTGTTCTAACATAGGCTCTGGGCAAGGTCCTAGATGGAACAGAATATTCTATTTGGATCATAAATATCCTCTTTTATTTACATCATTATTTTCGAATTACTTACATCATTATTTTAAAACGTATTGAGAGAGAATTTAAATAGTTTAACTATTACTACAATCACCTCAATTATGACCTCAGTTGATGACTTGTATGTAATTGTGAGGTCTTTTTAAAAATTACTGCTCTATTTTGATCACGTATCACTCATTTGTTTTAAAATTCTTAGAAAAAATGGTCCAAATTATGAAAGAAAGTGTAAATAAATATTTGATTAAATGAGCCAAGTAAGAAAGTGAAAAATAGTAAGTTTTAAAGGTTAAAAAGATTTGGTTTGTTTATGGTGAAAAATGTTTCTGCCTTATTGTTTGCAAACAAAATGAGGGCTCTGGAAATGTGTACTTGTTATAGAATTCTAGATGTCTATCTGTAGGAGCTACCATGGCTGAATATTAGAACCTCTTGCAGGAGTGCATCAGTCACTCACATGTAACGTGGAAGGCCCATGTTATATAATAAATGGCTGTGACAACATCATCGGGCAGCTCTTCTTACAGGAACGTTCGTTTTACAGAGTGGCTTAGGGTTTGCTTGCTTTCTTCAGGGCAGGGTTTCTTAACCTCAGCCCTATTGCCATTTTGGATCCAAGCTGTCCTGGGCCAGGCTGTCCTGGGCATTGTGAGATGTTTAACAACATCCTTGGCTTCAGTGCCATATATGGAAACACTCCCTCCCCAGTTGTGACAATCAAAAATGTCTCCAAACTTTGTCAAATGGCCCCTGGGACAGGAAGGGTGATTGCCCTGGTTGAGTACCCCTGCTCTAGGGGTGAAGAATCTTTTTGTTCATATAAACATCTTTAATCTAGAAACAGAGCAGCTTTTTAAAAATTACATATACGATCATGATTATTTATGAATAGTCATTTAATGAATATGAATAATCAAATGAATGGTCAGTCAGCCCGATAGGCCAAAATCAGGTAAAAGAATATTCTGTCTTAAGTGATAGTGGTTCTCTTTATATTGACAATGTATTTGGTGGTAATTTAACATGAACAGAATTTATCAGAGGTCTGGCTCACAGGGCTGGTGCTGAGTTGTTGTTTGGTCGGTTTCTGTCTCAGTATCTCGGTGGTATACGTCACCCATTGGGAAACACAGGCAAACGAGCCCTTCAACCTGTTCCCATATCACTCCACCAGCATTTCATAACTGGAATATGCAGAGTCCTAAAACTAACCTCTTGGTCCCCATGCACCCACTGAGGTCTCCAGTTGTGTCTTGTCTGCTGGCTTGCATCCATTGTTTACTCCGAGCCTGTTAAAGAGGAAAAGTGTTTGAAAAGCTTGGTTGGTTTGGGATGATTTTAACCTTTAGAACCAAAAAATATAATTTCCCAGTGGCCTTTCTCTTGGTGGAATTTAGAAGTTCCGCAGATGATGTCATTGTGAAATTGACTTCTTCTAGTGACCGCTGAGACACCAGGCAGGAGAAGAACCTGTCTATCTCACATGGACCACACACACAGCCTGGCAACAGGACAGTCCCCAGTGTCTCACCATATAATGAAGCTAATCACTCTAGGAATTATCTTAATTGAATTTGAAGGTATTGCTACTGAGCACTATGGGAAAAGCAGACAGTAAGGAGGGAGTTTTCCCAGAGCATTCAGTAGCTATGCATTCACATTTAATTAAGATCATTCATACAGTGATTAGCTTTCTTCTGTGGAAGGCACCGGGGACTTCCAGCCACTGCTGCCTGCCGTGGTTTTCCTGAGATAGCCCTATCTTCTTTCCCAGGTTGTCTCTTCGGTAGAGCAGGGGATTGCTCAATCCATCCTAAGTATTATCTGGAGATGTGGTTTTTATTTTTGAAAAAAAGAGAATCCAAAGAAGTGAAATACATCATTAGAGTGTTAGGGGGTCATTCTATCTGACCATCTCACCTACCCTCTGTATGACCTTGGGTCGATTACTGAAATCACTCTGAACCTTAGTTTACTCTTCCATAAAAATGTTCATAGCAATACCGGTCTGTCTTAAGATGGTTTATTGGAATTCAGTTTGATCATGGTCACCACAAAGATGATTTGAACACTGTAAAAAGTGGGGAGTAACAAGTGTTATGTCCTATTAGTAAAACCAAGTAAAGTATTTCCCTTTCCAAGGGCAAGGGCAGGGGGATATAATTGTAGTGAGATTGCCTTTTCAGTGACGGTGACATTGAAGACTGGACTATAAAGGTGACAACTTCCTCCTGGGAGGCTTGCAAAAAGCTGAAGAGTGACAGAGTCACTCAGGAGACAAAATTCTGAACTGCATCAGTATGAGCACTCGGGGTGTCCCAGATGGCTCTATGTGTTAATGGGGTCGCCTTAGAAATAAATGCCTTGTGGTTTCTTGCTTCCCACACCTTGGCTAAAGCCCCCAAAGCCAGCCTGGACTTTCCACAGCATGATTATCTAAGCTTTCTGAAAACTAAATCAGTGTCTCTAGACAAGCTTCAGAGACGACTTGATAGGAGACAAGGAAGAAGTAATTCAAATGACAAAAGGCCCAACACATGAAGACAAGGCCTAAAGTTATATCAGAGAATATAAAATACTTCCTTTTGAATTTTTGGATATACTCATAGTGCAGTGAAATAATGACTGTGGCAGATAATTATGACGGATTATCTGTTTTTGTTGTGATCATGTGGATTTTGAATTCAACAAACCATTTCTTGTTCTAAGGCAAATTTAGAAATGGTTTCATTCCACAGTAATCTGGAATGCTTAACCAGAACACAGTGATTTCCTAAAAGGCATAAAACCCAAACTTGATACTCATGACACAGACCCACAATTTTGTTTATTCCATTTCTTTCAGATGCTGTTTGAAGCTGTATATTTAATTCTATTGGAATTTTTAATTGTTTTGGAATTTTCCCCTATTAATCTAACTTTCAAGGGTACTGTCTAGAAAGGCCTTCATATATTTGAATCCGCTTGTCACAGTCGATATACTGTAAGAGAGAGCAATTGCATTATAAGAGAAGTTCAAGGAAAATGAAACTTACTTGTTAGATCATCAAGTAGAACTACTTCTCTTAATTTTTGAAGTGTGCATGGTACTCTATAGTTGTTTTTTTTAAAAACTGCTTGTCTATTTTTATTTTCATTTTTTTTAACCGATCATTCGGTATGATCTCTGATGCATAGGAAGTCAGTAAAAAGATAGTTTCGTCCCTAAGTTGCATGTCTTAATTTGGAGAGATTAAATACACGATTAAGCTGAATTATTCTTTTTTTTTTTTAAAGATTTTATTTATTTATTTGAGACAGAGAGAGACAGAGAGCACATGAGAGGGGGGAGGGTCAGAGGGAGAAGCAGGCTCCCTGCCGAGCAGGGAGCCCGATGCGGGACTCGATCCCGGGACTCCAGGATCATGACCTGAGCCAAAGGCAGTCGCTTAACCAACTGAGCCACCCAGGCGCCCCTAAGCTGAATTATTCTATCAATCATCTGTACAGTCAGGAAAAAGATGCAAAATTCACTTAAATACATGCAAGTTGTTATTTTTAAGCTGTTATTGGCTTGTGGATCATTAATCTGCAAGATTCGGAAGTATTTGGAAAACTTTGGATACACATGAAAATTCTTGCTCTCGTATTTCCTAATAGCCTATCAGCCCATCAATAGAAAAGTGAAAACTATAGAAAGAGAATCTAACCTAAACATCTTTAACATATGTCTCACATACATCATTTTATAAAATATATTGTGCCATTGTCTCTTAAGTGCATTTTTAATCTATTCTTCCACATTTCTGAACAGCCTTTCTCCCTGGTCATCGGTCCTGCCTTCTTACTGCTACCCCTCGTTTTATACAAACATTCACAATTACCTATTTGAGCTATTTCAAAATGAGCCAATTAGCTGGAAGGAAGCACAGGCAAGGGTCCCAGGATTTTGGGTGCAGGTAACAATGAAATGGGACCAGATTCCAGGTTCAAACAATGGAAAGCAGCGCTGAGAGCTCTAAATGGATGTTTGGAGAAAGCAAAAAAGCTGAAGTAATGGGCGGGGGTGGGGGGGGTGGATCTGAATTCAGTCTGACCGTGGAAATAGAGAAGTGTAAATTGAAACTTGATTTGACCCAAGAATCTAGGCAGAGGACTCAGTGTAGCAAGAGGGAGCCGCCAGCTCATGCGCCAGGTAGCTGCAGAGAAGATGCTTTTAAATGGACTCAGAAGAGGTGCTTGTGACTTAAGAATGAGCTTACTTGTCTCAAGGCCAGCTGCCAAGAGAAGGAGAGGAGTTAAGCCAGGAGGAAAGCAATGTGGAGGAGAACTGCCAATGTGGTAGAGTCAACTTCATGACGATGCCCTTTATTACATCTGAACAGGAGGTAGACCATTTGTCAGGGAGGGCTATGCACAAGTAACACCATTATCCTGATAGCTTTTTATTTCCCAGTTGGTGGTAATGGCAAAAATCTTTGTGAATGTAGAGATTCCCCCAATTAGTGGCAATTTCCATTGTGGTTTTTGACACAGTCATTAGTCAATGTACATTTCCTTAATATACCTTTCACTTCCTTTTCTTCATCCTCCTTACCTGCTTATATATATATATATATTGGTCCTTTTTTGTCACCACTGCCTTCCATGAGGTGCCCAGTGACCTCAGACCAGCCTCCAGATGTCCTTCACTGCAAAAACTCACAAAGGGAACAGAATCAGTACTCCAAATGATAGCTATGTTTCAGCAGCTTCCCTGTGGGAAGGGGATGGGGGGGGTGATTTTCTGTTTTCTATTCCTGCAACGCCATCACCTTGGCTGGTGGAGTGGGGAGGACCAGAGGTTTTTCACACTGAGCTGGGTTGAGATATCAGTTGCTGAGGAAGTCCCCAGAATCCAAGTTTCTGGATCTGTAAAATAAAGCAATAATGATCTCTTCTAGGCTTCATAGGGATACTCAGTGAGAGAAAGTGTTTACTTTTCATGGTCCTGGGTGAGTCTGATAATTAAAAGGATCCTGCTTATCTGATGGTCCAGGCATGTGATCCTAGCGAGGCCCATTCAACACTTCCCCCCCAGCACTCTGAATTTTGAGTAGAAAGAGGCCAGAGTCCCACACGACTGTCCATTAGTTGCAGACACTGAGACTCACCAAGACTTTCCCTATTGGGGATGGGGAGAGAAGTCCAGAGGCAAATTAACTGCTAATACAAAAAGAAAACAGGGCCATGTTGCCTGGGCCGAAAAACAACAAACGCCCGCTATACACATTCAATCTCAAGTAGTCAAAAGTGAGAAAGGAAATAAAAGAAGGAGCTGACTGTCATTATGGAGAGATTTATTGAACACATAGGATGCATGTTGTTGACAGAACTATTTACGTTCTTGTGTGTGTAGCATGTATGTGTTTATTGCAAACACGCACATACACACACTCTTCACACTCATCCTGAAAGTTCATTTGTGTGACGGTTAACATACTAACATAGTGTTAAAGGTTAAGCCAGTGGCAGCTTTCATCACAGATTTCATATAAATTAATCTAAAATTCCCAGCTGTTGGCTCTAAGGCATTAAATTCTCTGCTATCAGGCAGACTTGTAATTGGGTTGTGATGTATTTTTAATGATATTTATTATCTTTCAAGTGTTTCTAGAAAACTAAATGAGACGTGTAATTAAATTTGATTCAGATCTTCTTGGACATTTTCTACTTCTTTACAAGCACCAGTGTTAGATGGAGAAGCAACCACTCTTATTTTTTTACTACCATTTGTTATACAAAAACGTGAGAATTTTGTTGTGCTGCTAAGAGGTATATACGGTCAAATTTCCTTAAAAAGAAAATAAGACTGAAGAAGTCTGAATTCAGTTTGAAAGTACACCTTACATCAGAGATTCTAGAAAGCTCATTGGTGTGCTTGGTTTTCCTAATGACAATGAGGGTTAACAAAATGGAATATTCTGATTTTTCTAACTATAATGTTTGTGTTGAATATGATGATTTATCTTTCTTTATATTTGCGAAGGACTTTATAATTTACCAACTTTAACCTGCTTCATTTCACTGAAATGGACTAAGACATTTAAAGAGTTACTACTGGTTGATTTCTTCTGAGATCTATGTCCGTTTTTGTTACCAAGGGAACCATTTCCAAATTCAGCTTAGTCTGAGCCTGCCCAGCTGTACAGTTCTTAACTTTGATTTAGCTAGTGTTTTTCCATTCTCATGAAACTGTGTACTTCAAGACAGAGAGAAGGTTAAAGGGTCAGCGTAAGATGGCTTATTCCTTCCTCAATCATTTCCTTTTTGGTAATGAAAGCTAGTCTTGTTTTCTGAAGCTCAGACATTTGAGAGGTTGTCCAGTGAAACTCCCTTTGATGAAAGGCTGAATTAAATCTGTCACACGACCGCTGGCTGACAGCTGTGGCCATGGATACAGCTGTGTGAGCTCTCTCCGATTTTCTCATTTATTTTAAACACAAATAGTGTGGAAGATGGTTCCGTTCCAATTGCACTAAGGCCAAAGGGTCCTGGATTAAGTTAAGGTCTCAAGAATCCATGTGTCATTTGTATCTTTATTTCCTCTAAGAAATTTAATCAGTTATCTTGATAACACTTAAATTAGTTAACAGCTGTGTTGTTTCTAATTTGTTTTGGAGATCTTGAGATTGGAATTCTTTTTAGGGTTTCTCTAAAAACCCTGTGGATCTTCACTGTTAGCTTTTTGCTTGTCTCTATGCCAAGATGTGAAGGGGATGTTTAAATAATTGGCATGTCGTGCCTTGATAGAGTCTACTGCATTGGTCCTGAAGTAAATACCAATTTTTACTAGTTTGTTCTCCTGGATCATTAGCCAAAATGAATGGTTTTGTAAACTGAAGAAGGCACTCAGATATAAATTAATTCTGTTGTGAATATTCAAATTAGAATAAATATTCAGATATCTGGAAAGGACAAGGCTGACTGAGGAAGATTGAGAACGTCTCAACTAGCAATGCAGAGGGTATGCATGTCACAGAAAGAATATAAAAATTCTCAGAAAAAAAGTTCTTTTTTCATAATAGTGTTTCCTGAAAAGATCGGATTTTTCTGGAAAGGAGAACCAAGGGAATAGTACTAGTTCAGATCAACAAACTAGAGTGACCCCAGCGGTGAGTAACCAAGGCCTAGCTCCTTAATTACACTTAAAATTTAGAACACAAATATGTGGCCTCCCCAAATGAAGAATTTACTGTCACGATGGTTCTCCATTCTTCATCCCATCAACCCCTTTCCCTGATTAGTATTTAGTGATCCTATTTACTCCCAGTGCCGAGGAGCCTGACCTGCAAGAATGTAGCTTAGAGCTACAGAAAGAAATTCTATATCTATACCCTGATTGTTCTCTAGGTATTTATATTTGCAAAGCCAGTGAGTTGAACACTAAACTCATCTTAAATTTAATCCCTTTTTTTTAAATCTAGAGGTATAAGTAACTGAAAATATTTTCTAGGTTTTCTCTCAAAGAAAATAAAAGGTAGAATTTCAAAGTCACCTTCATTTGCTGATATATGTGATTAGGTAGATTTCCTTTCTTATTTATTTGGGGGGTAGAGCAGCCAGACTTCAGGCGATTCACAGAAGAGACACTGCTCTTTTATTAAAAAATGTCACTGTTTTCCTTATGTTATTACTTCTATTGCTTCCACAGAATCACTAGATATTAAGTCTTTTTTTTTTTTAGGAAATTTAGATAATAAATATAGAAACATGCACCACAGTTTCTGATACATGAAGATAAATTTAGTGTAGTGAGTTTAATTGGTTGGTTGATTTGACTTGGTTTTGGTATACGCTTTTGAGTAAAACATGTGGGGTGATTTTCACTCCTTTTCAAATAAAGACAAATCTATATTTGTCTGGTATTTTGTGGTTCACTTAATACCCCCTCATACTTCATCTCCCTGATCCTTGTAATAACACTGCCACAAACAGAAAGTTGCCCTTTGACTCATTTAAATCACCCTCACTCAGGTGCAACTTAATACCTTGTCCCAGTTACATAGCTGGTAGGTAAAATGCTGTGACCCTCCAACTAGAGATTCCGACTTCTCATCTTTTGCCATAATGACCAATGCACAGAGTTGTTTAAGTAACTTAGCAGATGTCTGTGGTTCCCTACAGAGCTCAGAATACTTTAGTTAATACATTGCTAATTATTCTTCTCTTTTTTGCTGACATTAGATTCTAGGACCACATACATAATCTGTAATTATTTTCCCCAGTCTTCTTTCCCCAGTGTTTTATGTATCTTTTTTTTAATTACTTGAAGCTGTTCCTGGTTGAACTTCCATGTAAGGTCCCCACTGTGATTTTTTTACGTTTCCTCTCTGGTGGATCTTCAAAGGGTAAACAGTTTTAAAATCAAATAATTCCCCAGTGTTTCCATAGAGGCATGATAGTTTTGAAAGACCAAGTTCATTTTTTCACCGTGATGAAAACAATACATGTTCGTTATAGAAAAATTTGGAAAACGTGAGAAGTCAAAATAGCAAAATCCTAAATGTCATATCCCATCCAAATATAATAACTGATAATATTTAGATCAATATCTCTAATCTTTCTTTAAATTGTTTAGAACTTGTGCAGATTAAGTTTACATTTAAATTTAAATCCTGGTGTGCAATATTTATTCCCACTTTTATTTAATAATAATACATAAGCGATTTTGCTTGTTATTACCAACTTCCCAAAACTCCAGTTGTAATGGCCATGTACTGTTTCTTAGAATGGATGTGCCATAATTTATTAATCATTCCTTAACCTCAATGATTTACTATTTCCCATTTTTAGCTGATCTTGTCCTTCAGGCCTCACTATCCCTTAGAGATGGAAGTATTTTGGATTGAAACTTTCAAATTGAAATATGTGTGCATCTAGAATCATTGTCTCTCCTTTTGTAGCCATGCTTGCCATCTTGGACATCTTGATCATGGACCCCAGCCTCCTCATATTTTCCCCCAAAAAGCCAACCATATACAAAACATTGTTACTACCTTTATTAAAGAATTGAGGAGTTACAAGGAGGAAACCATGGCAGGCACTACAGAATCATTCATTAGTGTGTTTTAACCCATATCCTATTTCCAGTGTTCTTCCCAAAGCCCACTACAGCAGTAGACCTCTGTCTACCACACACAAGTCTGAAAAATATCAATCACTGGTTTTCTTAAATTTTTTATTTAAATTCAATTTAGTCAACATATAGTATATTGTTAGTTCTGGGGTAGAATTTAATGATTCATCAGTTGCATATAACACCCAGTGCTCATTACATCAAGTGCCCTCCTTAATGTCCATCACCCATTTACCCATCCCCCTCCAGCAACCCTCAATTTATTCCCTATAGTTAAGAGTCTTTTCTGGTTTGCCTCCCTCTCCATTTTTATCTTATTTTTCCTTCCCTTCCCCTATGTTCATCTGTTTTGTTTTTAAATTCCTTATGTGAGTGAAATCATATGGTATTTGTCTTTCTCTGACTGGCTTATTTCTCTTAGCATTATACCCTCTAGTTCTATCCACATCATTGCAAATGGCAAGATTTCATTCTTTTTGGTGGCTGAGTAATTTTCCATTGTATGTATATACCACATCTTCTTTATCCATTCATCTGTTGATGGGTATCTAGGCTCTTTCCATAGTTTGGCTATTATGGACATTGCTGCTATAAACATTGGGGTGCATGCGCTCCTTTAGATCACTATGTTTATATCCTTTGGATAAATACCTAATAGTGTAACTGCTGAGTCATTGGGTATTTCTATTTTTAACTTTTTGAGGAACCAATGTTTTTGAGCAGCAGCTCTAATATCTTCACTTTTGGGATATGACCTCCACCACTCTGCCTGACTCTTATCTCTCTTGGATTAAGGTCAATATTTTTTCTCCAACTTGTTCCAAAGATAATATTGCAAAGACATCCTTTTATACATCTTGGCTTATATGTGTAGTTATTTCTTTAAAATAGAGTCTCAAAAAAGGAATTCTTGGATGAAAAGATATAAACTTTTTTACTCAACAAATATTTATTGAGTGCCTCATCTTTGCTCTTTGTACACATTAAATTTACAATTTAAGTGCTTTAAAATCATGACTAGTAGAAATTTAAACTCACAGACCTTACTTAACACCTATGGAATTAGTACTGTGGGTTTGGTGCTATTCTAAAAGTATAACATATATTACCTCATTTAATCCTATAGCATAGCTCCTACTGAGATGTCCATTTTACAGATTGGAAACTAAGGCACAGAGATTCTAATTAACATGTCCAATATTCCATATCCCATAAGTGGCAATTCCAGAGCTAGAACCCCAGGAATTCTGGTTCCAGAGTACATGTTACACTCTCTGTTCATCTCAGCATAGAACACCTATAATCACACTCTCCCTTTTACTTTGGACTCCCCTAAAGTAAGTCTGGGTAGTCTAAGTTATTTCTTAGTTAGATTTTACTTCTATTCTGGAGAAAAGTCTAGGTTGATAATTTAAGCATTTAACTTGTCATTGTTACACACTTTCAAATGCCGAGATCCTCAGTTGTCATTTTTTCACCCATTTGATTTTGAATTATAATTATGAAATTAATTCAGATCCTTGCAACAGTATACTATGTCCTCGAAATTTGCATCTTTAGCTAAGACATGTACAATCTGCTCCTTCAAACCAAATCAAACGACTCTTGACAGCCTGGGTTGTTACTAAGATGACAGGTTTACCAACTCTAGGGCTTAGATACTGTGTTGGCGTTCCCTGAGAAGTTGTAGAATAAGAAGAAGGAAAGAAAGCATTTGTTTTTGTGACAGGAGCCCATTCTTCTGCTGTGACGTTGAATTGGAGGAGAGCTGTGGATTTGGGAAAGTAGATCAAACAAATCTCTCAATATTTATGAGAACAACAGGGCCTGTTACCACTATGGAGCAACACAGCTCCGCTGCATAATAACAGGTACTGGTGGGTGCCTTTTCCCATGCCTGGAGCGATTTTAGAACAGCTAATGAAATTCATTAGTCATTTGAGAGAGAGCAAGAGTAAAAAGCACTATAAAAATCTGATCCAATTCAGGATAATTTTGGCACATGCCTTAGCCCAGTTGGTGTATTTCCAAAAGAAAGAGGCACATTAAATTCAGGAGGGAAAACCCAACTGTTCTAAAGCTATAAATCAATGCTACTCAGCTCTCATTTTCACTCAACATCTTTGCAAGGAGCCATAGTGAGAAATTAACTGATTCTACCATGCTCATATACATCTGTCTCTTTGACCGAAACACTGAGCAGACAGCTCTCTTGCTCCAGAGAGAACTACTGGTCACAAGACCAGGATCCTCACCATCACAGATGCATAAAGCATTCCTGCCAAACACCACCAAATCCCAGGCCCTAGGTGCTACAGAATGTATCATTGTTATTTTTGCTTTTAAACCTCATATCCACAAAATTATGAAACACTGGATGTCTTGAATGCTGCACCTTGACTAACACATTCCCTGGAAAGATAGAACTTTACTAAGCTATCCCTCAGAAGTCAAAAAATTAATGCATTATCTGAGGCATCTCTGCTAGGTTTTGCTGCCCTGTGTCAAAATAACCTCAGTGCAACATTTAAACAGGAAAGGCTTAATAAATGTCATCCATTGATTGGCTGATATGTCCTAGCCTGAAATGAATTAATAAAAATATACCTTCCAACAGATGTTTACAGGCTATGCCTTTTATTAGGTGTATCAAGGAGAGTTGGGGATTTAATTTTTCTATGGTTTTATTAATACCCTGTGACTTGCAAGCTCTGATTTTCCTATTGTACTAATTGAGGTGGGGCTAATTCTAGGTGGAGTGTGGGCCCCGGTGAAACATCTTCCTCAAAGGTCTTGTCTCCAGCTTGATATTACTGCTCACATTTGCAACTAAGGGAGATAAAATTAAAAGGATGGTGAGAACAGGATGGGAAAAGGCCCCCTAAAACATCTTATGTCATTTGCTTTTAAACCCATAAATTGCAACACACACTAATCTCACAATCCTGTTCATGTCAATATGAGGACGGGGAGAAGAGAGAAAGTATTAGTAGTTACATCATGGGCTGTTGGTATATGAGTGCTGAAGGGTGTCACCATCCTTAAGCAAGAGAACCAGTCAGGGAAAGGGGCATAACCAACCAAATCTATGGTTCATTTGCTACATTTCATGCACAAACACAATATAAAAAGAAGGAGAAAAAAAAAAGAGGTTCCCAAATAAGCCACATGTTTCAGACTTGAAGGTCTGAGGAAGCAGTGTGTGACGTTCCAGAGTAAGAGATCCTAGAGACGGAGCCCTGAGGTCCGTAGCTGAGATCCAGTGAGTCACGGCTACTTAAAGACATTCAAAGCCAACTAAAAATAAACTAAAATAAAGCCAAATCTAACATCTGGAGCCTGCATTTGCCTCTTGAGCCATCAATTTGTGGTCCTTTAGATTAACCTTGGCCTGGGAAAATAGGGAATTGGAACTTAAAATAAGTCTACATAGAATAATCATGTCAAAGGCAGGGATTCTAGGACTTTTTTTTTAATTCCCTAAATCTTGCCATAGTGTCTCTGTGTCTTCTGCAAACTAGTGAACATTTCACACGGGTCTTTCACTTAAGAGGTTGTGCTGGACAACTAAACATCTTTTCTCCAAATATTACATGGAGGCCTCTGTTTTTATTTGCTAAATCTGGCAGTCTTACTTGACGGACCCCTCCAGAGAGAATATTCACCTTACATCGTCTTTAGTTCACTTAAGCATTTGTAAGATGGGTTTGTTCTGTTTCATTTTAATGCAGAAAGTACATGGAAATCCTTGTTAGCAGTCCATGGTGTCACATCTTATTTTTAGTTTTGTTTATATTTAGAAAAAACATCGACTGCTACTTTGAGGAGTCAATTAGAAATTACTAAAATTTTTTGGTATAAGTTTCTGGGGCCTCACCAGCAGAGATCTTCCAAAGAAGGCCATAGAAATCAAAACTAAACCTCTGTGCTTTGCAGACTGGGGAGGGGTGAGGTCGACAGGAAACTGTTGATGTCACTGACGTGCTAGAGAGAAAAAAATTTTTTCCATTTATGAGATTCCCCTTAGCATCCAAAGTTCATGGTGACCACTCCAGCTTCTGAGAGCCCCCAAATAATCTCAAAGACCATCTTTTTTCATTTAAGTTGTACAAATACTTTATCAAAGGGCTAGGGAACTCAAGAATGTGCCCTTGGTTTTCTGTTTTGTAATGTTTTGTTCTTTATTTGGGGACCCATTTTTCTCACATGTTTGGCATAAACGCATCAACCCTGTAATGTGACAATCACACCTTTTTCCCCACTGACATTCATCATTTGGTGCTATAGGCTGTTTCTTCGAGGGAAGTGCCTCTCCTCTTGGCTTCAGGATTTTAAAGCCATGTGGTTATCTGGCTAATTTTTCAGACTCTTCTCCATGTTCACCACACTGCGTCCATAATAGTTGCGTTGTTCTGTTCTGTTAGAGAATTACCCAGCTTCTCTCTGTTGTGGCAAAGAGGCTGAGGGCCAAGCAATTAATCCTGACACAGGATCCATGTTTCAGTGACAACAAAGACAACCCATGATACTTTGCTTGCTAAAAGGGAGCCAATATTTTAAAATAGAGCCAAGTAAACCTCACAAGGAAGAATCTAATTCAGCAAAACTGATGATGATCATAATACTACAGCAAGCAAGCAGAGGACCTTTCTTCAAATTGACAGGGTTAAGGTTTACGTGATTCAATGGATGTGTTTGGCTGAATAGCATGAGCTTTGGGAGCTCAGTGAGAACAGCTTGAATTACTGAGCAAGATGTGAAGTATTTCAAGATCTTCTCATATTATTTCAGGTCTGGAAATAATAGTTATGTGGCTTTGCCCTAAATGCCTGGAGTCTCTGTGACTCCATTGGAAGGCCTGCATCATGTCAATGGTAATGCTAAGAGGTGAAATCCAACCAGGCGTTGAGAAGAAACAAAATTATGTGTGTCAGTGGTTAATATCATATTTTCTTTTTCCACAGCAGGAAAAGCCCAGGCTCCTCGAGCCTTTGGATTATGAAACTGTCATTGAAGAACTTGAAAAGACCTATCGGAATGATCCCCTTCGAGATCTTCTGTTCTTCCCCAGTGACGACTTTTCAGTAAGTGTTATCTTTCCAAGCCATCTAAGTTCGAGAAGGCCTCACTGGTGATAGAAGATCCTCCCAAATTGGGTCACTGTCTTCCCTTATAGATTCAGGTTGTGCAGCACTCTTTCCTGTGGCCACCCTACATCACAGTCACTGCAGTGGGAAGCCACATCCACCAATAGAGAATGGCCAAGGTCCTCTGACAGCTGAAAGTACCACAGTGGCCTTTTGGGACAGGAGATTCCCAGGGTGCTGCCTGGTTCCAGGTGGTACCAGTGTCCCCACCAATGGCTACATTTCTAACTGATGCCTTACCTAGCCTCACAGAGCATTTCCTCCCTCGCACATTTCTAACTGAAAGCTTCTGAGCAACCGAAACCAACCAAAGGCAGAGGCAGGAATCTCTTGGCACAGAACGTGCAATTCTTAAAAATCACCCTTAATCTGGCTGTCCTTTTGTAAGGAATTGTTGAGGCTTGTGGGCAAAGAAAGGTAGGCCAGCACATCTTCATGGAAGGATTTATGATCTGAAGACAGTGCTCCCTGGCACGTGAAATGCTCCTGAAGGTCGTAGAAAGAATGAATAAAAAAGCAATTCATTGTGGAATTGGAAACAGACACCGTAAAATTATGGCTGATGAGCACCCGTGTGTCTCCAGCATTTCATTTGTGGTCATCTCAACCATTTTCACATTATTAGGAAATATCTGCATAAACGGAGATCTCAGTGGGCAGACCTTTTCTGTTTTTTTCCTAAAAGAAAGGTAGTCTTAGACATCACAAATGAGTATCTTAAAGCCGATGAAAAGGCAGCTCCAGGGTAACCCTGGGAAGTAGCCACTGTCCATGGAGACCTCTGCTGAGTTGCTCTGGCCTCATGCTCACACTTCCACAAACAGCCTCACACTCCCATTCTCTTCTCTTCTCTTACCTTTGGCTTCTGGTTTCTAAAGGTGAATTATTTTCACCTTCCTCCATGGATTATTAAGAAAGAAAGTATATGGAAGTTCACCATTTTCTGTTCCAAGTATAGAGAATGAAGGAAGAAAGGAGATAGACTTGTAGGAAGGAAAAAGGAAACTCTTCCAATTTGTTTTTCAGATTTTTAAATGGCTCCTACTTTACTGGTTGACACACTTTAAGAGAGGTTTATCTCATACAGAAATGCCATTTCTGTGGTTGGACCACCAGGGCTTGAACTGCAAGCATAAGTTGAGCCACATTTTTTTTTTTTAATTTCCACATCCTCACTTTCTTTCAGACTGAAGGTAAACCTTTATGAATAGCCTCTTTCTGTCAAACAATGCAAAAAGCCTTGAAACTTAGAGACCTTTTCTTCTAGCACTATTGTCCAGAAATATGACAAAAGCTATTCCAAATTCCCCCTGCTCCAGAAGAGAGTAGAGGCATGCAGATGGGATGTGACAATTGCACTGAATTTGAATTCATTTTTTAGCATCTTTCCACAATCATTTAAGTTAAAGATTGTCTGATTACTCCAGGACCTTTGCCATCCTTAATGGAGTAAACAGCATATGACAGCGTACATACTTCCTTATTTTCCAGTAAATACACTGAATTCTTTCCTCCTGTGCTTTGCTTAAAACCCTTCTGTGGCCACCCCCATTGCCTTCAAAATGAAGGGCAAACACCTTAGCATTGCTCAAGAGTCTTTCCAAAATCTAGTCCTCGTCCATCTCAAGGTCATAGTCTTCCTCCCCCACCCAACCCCTAACACTGTCATCAGGGGCACCTTCATTCCCAATGGGTAAAACACTAGCACAATCCTCAATATAACATTATCTCACCCCTCAGACCATTTCCTTCCTTTATTCATTCACCAAATATATAACATGTACTACTAACTGTTAGGCATTAGTCTCAGACTGGGGAAGAAAACAGCAGTGATTAGACAGAAACTGCCTGGTTTTAATGGAGCTTACCTTTCAGTCAGATGAATCAGGCAAAAATAAGTAAACAAGTTAATTAACCAGATAATTGGGATAAAACCAGTCCTAGGAAGAAAATGAAACAGGGCCAGGTCATAGAAAAGAGGTGACATTTGAACTAAGTTCGGAGTTCCCAAGGAAGACCAACCATGCTAAAACCTGAGGAAGGATGGAGTGTCCCGGGCTGAAGGAAGCTGCCACAAAGGCCCTGGACAGCTCTGGACAGAGGGAGTGGTCAGAGATGAGGTCTGGCAAGGGCAAGATGAGGCACTTGCGTCTTATTCCAAATGCAAGTAGCAAGTGGCAAGTCACCAAACTGTTTCGAGAAGGAGAAAAACTGACGTGGCGTATGTTATTGAAAGCTCATCTGGCCTCTGCATGGAGAACATAAAACAGAGTGTGGAGGAAGCTAGGAGTCCAGCTGGGAGAGTAGCTCCCAATTAGCAGGTGCTCAAGAGATATTGGATGCCACCTAGTCCTTATTATCAGAAAGTGCCATATCATACAGACAGCTAAATTGTCATGTGTATCAAACATGTGATAAAAAAAGTTTTCAATAGGGGCGCCTGGGTGGCTCAGTTGGTTAAGCGACTGCCTTCGGCTCAGGTCATGATCCTGGAGTCCCGGGATCGAGTCCCGCATCGGGCTCCCTGCTCGGCAGGGAGTCTGCTTCTCCCTCTGACCCTCCTCCCTCTCATGCTCTCTGTCTCTCATTCTCTCTGTCTCAAATAAATAAATAAAATCCTTAAAAAAAAAAAAAGTTTTCAATATTATTACCACATGAAGATGTCAGTTTTTGAACAAAATTTGAATAGATTGTTTTCCCTCTTTTCTCCTCTACAGAGTAAGAGTTGACAAGCCATGGCCCATGGGTGGCCTGCTGCCTATTTTTATCTGTCCCATGAAACAAGAATGATTTTTATGTTTTTTTTTTATACTACCTTGTTTTATTTTCTACACAGAACTGGGTAAATCACTGAAGGAAAAAAAAAGAATATTTTGTAACCCATGAAAATTATATGAAATCAGGTTTTGGTATCTATAAATAAAGTTTTATTTGAACACAGTGATGCCCATTCCTTTACCTGCTGTCTGTGGCTTCTCTCATGACACACCACAGGAATGCAGCAGAGATGGAGGGCCCTAAAATATTTACAGTCTGACCCTTTACAGAAAAACGTGGGGCAGCCCTGCCATCACGAAGGACACTGGGTTCATTTGGGGGCTTTTTCATCTCCCTCTGTGTGGAGTAAAGACCCTTCCTTAAACACCCTCTGCCACTGCCTGCTGCATCCACAGCCCATGTCTCCTGTCAGGGTTGTTACTCGCCAACAGGAAGCCCCCTGTTCCCCTGCTAGAGTATCATTTCCCAGGCTCATTTCTGAGCAATGGGTAGGGATTCTCTGGGACGTGTGTGGACAGTCTCTGCTCACCCAGTGGGAAGTGATAATAGAGTGGCCACCCCATCCCCAGGGCATCACAGAATGGAAGGAGGGGAGCAGCTCCAAACCTCCCACCTTCCCTCCAAACTCCCCGAGCCCCGGTTGTGCCCTACGGATGAGAGAATCCAACTCACTTCCTTGTTTCCGTGTTACCAAGCAACCCCACTTGAGGCAGACGTGATTCATTACTGAGTTTGTTTAATCAATATTTATTCAGCACCCACGAGGCGCTGAATATAGAACAGCACTTCCCAGACAAGTGAGGCCGACAAGAAAAACAAAAGCCCTATATTTAAGGAGTGTGTGCCCTAATACGGATGAAAAATAAAGTTGATTAAGAATCCTGGCTTCTTATGGTTAAGACATATCAAGAAACAGGGGCTTTAACTGCTATTTGATATACCTTAAGGGAGATTATTTTTTACCAAGCAGGATTCCTGCAGTGTTTCTCCCTATTCACCCTGCTGACCCGACCCACCACATCCCTTTTTGCTTAGATCCCCAAAAGTAGCCTTTAACCAGTCTTCCTGCTTCCTTCTTTGCCCTCATTTAAAGGAAGCTTTAGAAATACAAATCACAGAATGAATGCAACAGCTCTAGTTAAAACTTTTCAGTGGTGGCCCATTGTCTTCGGTGTCAAAACCAGCTTCTTTTTTTTTTTTTTAAAGGTTTTATTTTTTATTTATTTATTTGACAGAGAGAGGTAGAGGCACAGCGAGAGAGGGAACACAAGCAGGGGGAGTAGGAAAGAGAGAAGCAGGCTTCCCACCGAGCAGGGAGCCCGATGCGGGGCTCGATCCCAGGACCCTGAGATCATGACCGGAGCTGAAGGCAGTCGCTTAACCAACTGAGCCACCCAGGCACCCCTCAAAACCAGCTTCTTGCCATTGTCCACATCACCTGGTTCTGCATGACCTCAGAGCCTTTATCTCCTTGCCCTGTTTCTCTTGGTCACTGCATGGATACCTAACATTCTCTCTGGTTCCCCGAATTTGCCAAGCTCATCCCCTCTGTCAAGGTCAGTCTGCTCTCTTGCACAACAGGTCCCTGTTTTTCATTCAGAATTCAGTTCAAATGCTCCCTCTCCAAAGAAGCATCCGTGCCTCCAGCCATGCTGTGTCCCTCTGTGACCTCACCCTCTTTTCTTCTCTTTCTAGCCCCGTCACTACCTAGAAAGACCTCAGTTTGCTTCTTCTCTCCGGTCACTCGTTCCTCACCATGAGGGCGTACCCTCGAGCAGGGCGGGGATGTGTTCTGTTTTGATCAGTGGGAGACCCCCCAGAAACTAGAGTGGCACTTGGCACAAAACGGGTGGAAAATGAACAACATTTATTTCATGCATTATCTTTCAGAAACATATTTGAGTATAAAGAGAATGAAGTAATTGGTTTTGCTTGATGAGGAGGAAAGTGATCATTAATACGATACTTTCCTCTTTGACACAACCCAACATATCACCTTAAGAAAACAGCACTAATAAAAAATTTTAAAAAAGAAAAATAATTTAGAAATTTAAAAATTTTAAAAATTTTAAAAATTTAAAAAAAAAGGAAACAGCACTAAGATCATGATCCCTTTCTCCAGAAGCTCATTTGGCTGGTCTGATGCCTGCCACATAGCCACTCTCAACAAAGGCTGATTTCCTCTCCGTAACCCTTAATGTACCTGCTTTCTGTTACTAGGCATGGGAGAAATCACTTTGCATCTGTATTTCAAGTACCCAACGCAATGTCAGGCTCGTGGGCTTTCAGTGAAGATTATGGAACATTGAGTTACAATCGTCTTCTTCCTGGTGAAGGAGCTGAGGTAGAAGCATTTTCCGTTGTCTTGGCACATCCAGTGCGTGGGTCCTGGGAGCAGGCATTACCATCTTCGGGACCACTTGCATCATAATGAACCACTAGGAATAAGGAGTCTAGATGCAATTCTTAACTCATTCATTTCAAAAACATGTGCTACTTCACTCATTGTATTTGCGACTCTTGCTTTTCTCATCTTTCTTTTCGAAGCAGTTAGTAATAGAAACTTAGGACCAAAAAGTAAGGAACTTAGTCACCAAATTGTGGTTTCGTAAAATAGGCAAGGAGAGTAAGGAAGGAAAAGCAAGAACTAAAGAACAGTTTCAAGGACACACTGAATCATAGTGTTGAGTGATTCAGTTTGAGAAGAGACTGATTTAAAAAAAAAAAAAAAAACAGCAGAACAAAAAATGAGAAAGCCAGAAATGAGTTTCCTGCTGAATAACAGATACAGAAAGCCTGAGGTGGAATCACCTCTGGACTTACAAAACCTTAAATAAGAATGTTCAGAGGTCTGCCAGCTAGGACGCTGCGGAAGGCCACCCAATCACCTGCATTTCAAGCCTGCCCACGCCAGCCAAACTGCTCTACTTCAGCTCAGCTCTATGGCTTACCTTCTGTGAGTTAAGCTGCATGTATCAACAGCACCAGTATGAACAAGAAGCAGTGCTTACACATGAAAGGTTATGCTTTTGACACTGGGCGGTGCCATTTTCCAAAACCAAATGTCTATGTTGCGCATGGGAAATGGCCTGCCTGAAGAGTTACACAGTCTTCTCAAATCCCCTCTTCATCTCAGTCGTTCGGAATTAGTGTCTCCCGGTTCCCCAGGGTATCCTGCCGTTTTCATTGGCTCATTATTATTACTGAGTGAATCGTGAATTCTTAACATACCACTGGCTTATTCTTTCCACAGTATGTTTTTAGCTATAAAAAGCAACTGGTGTATGGGGACTTCCAGACTCAACCGCGTGGGTCATTTTGGTGAGAGGAAGCAGAAAAACCTCAATATCTTTTCAATTGAAAAGCAGAAAGGTTCTGAGTCATTTGTGTTTTTTTCTTCTTCTTCTTCTTGCTTTACCTAACATTTTATAGAACTCTCAACCTCTTTTTGGTCCTTGGCTTCTGAGCCTGAAAAGTAGGCTTTAAGTGGCTCACAGTGTTCATGCAAGAACATTGTAATTGCAATTTAAAAGCTAAGTGACAGTCTTTGTCAAACTAGATTATTTCTAAGTTCTAATATTCCTCTCGTTTATAAGCTAATGAGGCTGAGATTTGCAAAGGCTCTTGTTCAAGGGTGTAGAGTATCTGTGAGGACAGAAATCAAACACGAGCACCTTGACTTGCTATTTGCGTTTCTGTCTACACAGCATGTTTATGGTCAGCTGCTTCTTAGAAAAATAAGATGCACGATTAGGGGAAATATTAATTCCCTGAATCCCACAATCGGTACCATCAGAAAATTGATATGGTAGTGAAGAATTCTAGAGTGCTTATTTCAGTTGAGTAAGAATATGTGGGGACTTCTCTGGGCTTGATCGAACTAGGAACATAGACACAAAAAGTGTACTTAAAGGCCAGTACATAAATATTCATAGCAGCATTATTTGTAAGAGCCCAACAGTGCAAATGTCCACCAACTGATGAATGAATAAATATAATGTGGTCTGGGGCGCCTGGGTGGCTCAGTTGGTTAAGCGACTGCCTTCGGCTCAGGTCATGATCCCGGAGTCCTGGGATCGAGTCCCACATCAGGCTCCCGGCTCAGTGGGGAGGCTGCTTCTCCCTCTGACCCTATCCCCTCTCATGCTGTTTCTCTCTCTCTCTCTCTCTCTCTCTCTCTCTCTCAAAGAAAGAAATAAAAAATAAAAAAAATAAAAAAAATATAATGTGGTCTGTCCACGCGATGGAATATTATTCAGTCATAAAAAAAGAATGAATACTGATTCGTACTACAGCATGGACGAAAACTTAAAACCACTATGCTAAGCTCAAGAAGCCAGTCACAGAAGACCACATATGGTATGATCCCAACTGAAATGTCCAGAATAAGCAGATCCATAGAGACAGGAAGTCAGCAGTTGCCAAGGCCTCAGAAGAAAGAACAGGAAGTAACTGCTAGTAAATAATGGAGTTTCTTTTGGGCATGATGAAAATATTCTAAAGTCAAAAAATGATGATGGTTGCACTACCCTGTGAACATATATAAAACCACTGAATTCTACACTTTATTTTTTTTTAATTTTTTTTTTAAAGATTTTATTTATTTATTTGACAGAGAGAGAGACAGCTAGAGAGGGAACACAAGCAGGGGGAGAGGGAGAGGGAGAAGCAGGCTTCCCGCCGAGCAAGGAGCTCGATGTGGGGCTCGATCCCAGGACTCTGGGATCATGACCTGAGCCGAAGGCAGATGCTTAATGACTGAGCCACCCAGGCGCCCCTGAATTCTACACTTTAAAAGGGTGAACTTTATGGCATGTCAATTGTGTCCTAATAGCACTGTTATTTTTTAAGAAGGGATTTTTTTCTAGGCATTAGATAAAGGTAATATAAGTGGCCAGAGATAGGGTGCAAAAAATCATAATACAGGTCTATATTCAAGTACTTCATTCTTTAAAAGGAATAAAGAAGTATACCAAAGAGACAATAAAGAACATTGGAAAACATTTCATTTATTGTCATCTTTTATTCCCAAGGAGGATCTAACGTGGCTTCCTTATATACCAGCATATATATATATATATATATGTATGTATATACACACACACTGAATTAATCACTAGCAGAGCTTTTGGATCTAAAATACTCCAGAGTGAAGCTGCAGACTTCATGTATGATACAGACAGTAGATTTCACAGTTCAGAGAAGAGAAAATGTATGTTGGATAAATTAGGAAAGATTTTCAAAAGGAGCTGGTACCTATACTAAGCCTGAGGTTAGGAAAGAATAGGGAAAGGCAAGGACTTTTCTGAGAGGAGGAGGAACATGGACAAGGCTTTTGCAGGAATGAGTCCAGCGTGGAAGAAGGAACGTGAGCAGCCATATGGAAAGATGTGGGGCAGGTTGGATGTAAGCGGGTTGGCTGGTGTCCTAGGCCATTGCTCGTCACGGGGCCATGTCCGCAGGCCTCACACTGAGCAGACTTCTTCTCTGTGCCTCCCTGGAAAGTGAGCTCAGACCACAGCCTCCGAGTACTTGCCGAGGGAAGGTGCAATAAGTATATTGTTGGAGCACTGCGCTCTATGAATGTTCACATTTTCCCATATGTAAAATGTATCCTCTTTAGAGGAGGCGAGACACATTTTGGAGCCTGGAAAATGAATCGCAAAAAAAAAAAAGAAAAGAAATTACTTGCTCAGTGTTTTACCAATCCAAGAGTAAAAAAACCTTAAACCAGGTCCCCAAACTTCTCTACTTATATTCTTATTTTATTTTACTTTATTTTACTTATTTATTTGAGAGAGAGAGAGACCAGGGTGGAAGGGCAGAGGGAAGAGAATCTTAAGCAGACTTCGCACTGAGCATGGAGCCCAACATGGGGCTCCACGCAGGGCTGATGTCACAACCCTGGGATCATGACCTGAGCCAAAATCAAGAGTCAGACAATTAACCAACTGTGCCACCCAGGTGCCCCCTTACTTATCTTCTTAAATACTGTGATAGATAAGTCCCAGTGCTTGACTTGGCTGGATGATGACAACTGTCCAATTATGGGCAACTGCTCAATTTTTGTGCACATCCTGTACACTTTAAGTTCAGCAAAACAAGAAGGACCTCCCGCTTAAAGCACGGTGAATAAGTTAACAGGGATAAAAGGTACAGCACAGGGAATATAATCTGTGGTGTTGTAATAGTGAGGTATGGTGACAAGTGGTAGCTATGGTGAGCATAGCATAACGTATAGAGTCGTCAAATCACTATGTTGTACGCCTGAAACTAATGGAACATTATGCATCAACTGACCTCAAATTAAAAAAAAAATAATGGATGAATGAATAAAGAGGAAATTATTGAGAGGATAAGCACAACGAAGGTATTAAAGTGATATTCTCGTGTACTTAAAAAAATAAAACAAAATCACAATACTCTTCCGAATGTGATAAAAAGTGTTTTTCAAACAATTAATGCAGCATAAGTGTCTACTCTACTAGAATATAAGGCCATATCAGTGTCTTAATCTGAAAAATTCGGTGAAGACCACTTTTAAACATATGCTTAGGTTGGAATTGATCCGTGAAATGTTTGTTAATAGTCTTAACTATAAGGCTTATTGAATTCTCCAGCTTCAGACTGATTGAGGACTATAAACACCATCATTTTTGTCCTTCTTTTTAAGCAGCTGGGATCTACAGTACTGTCAAAGGAGGCTTTTGCTCAGCCCCGGGATAGGAAAAGCAGCCCTTTTCTTAAGACTTTGACCAGTGGCCTTTGGCCAATTGAGAAATGTCCATGATGTGCTTGGAATGAAGTCTTCTGTGGTCACTTCAGCCAGCAGAATGGTGGCTGTGTCCAAGCCACAGAGACTACCCACAAAAGGGTGGAAGGAACCAGACAGTGACAGGGCAGTAGTTGAAGATGTCTGAGTATCATGGACCTGAAATTGCAAACACAGGCCTGCATGGCTCGTTTCATAAATAAAACGACAGTTTTTATTTCCAAATGCCTAATCTCTGGACAGTAGGCCCCTTATAAAATTCCACCCCCTTAAGAGGAGCTCGGCCGAGTTCCAGTGCTGTCTCGGATCTGTTTCATGCAATTGAGCTCTACTAATTGTCGACCAGAAGGTTTGTAAAAGAGAACAGGAAGTCTGCTGTGGCCAAGGAAATTTGTAGTGATCTGAAAGCATCTAATTCTCAGAAAAGAAGTTCTTCGTAACCATATTAATACCCTTAACAAATATGACCGCATCCTTCTCTTCTTATTTGATCAACTTACCTTTGCTTCAGTGGAGACACATTCAAGAAAGAAAACATGAGTGGAAGGGTCACAATTCTTAAAGTTGAAACTTTATGGAGGCCTTCTGCTTTTTCAGCCAGATTCTCCAGTAGCACAGCAAAATACAACTGAGATCAGTAGATGTCATAGGCATTCATTATACACGTATGCCTTTTCTTGTGCCTTGTGTATTATGTGCAAATGGGAAATAATGCAGCTTGTAAAATAATGTTTTAGATTTATCACATGGTTACATGAGGGTGATTCAGACTCATCTGTCTTATTTTAAGAATCAACATCATTTCATAACCAGAGGTCATCAGGAATCACTCCTAGCCATTATACACATGGTTATACACACGATTCGTTTTTATAAGCTCCAACCTGAATGAATTTCCAGTCTCATACATTGCATATGTATTATGCATTTGGGGCTCTATCTTTACTGTATGACATTCATAAATCAAGTGGCTGTGTGATTATCATTACTGGAAACTGGAGTCCGGATACCAGAAGCTTACCATTAAGGAAAAAAAAATTTCTTAAACCAGCTCAGTCTTCGCCTGATGGTATTACACCACAGAGCCGTGATCTTAGTGGAACACTAGGTAGAGCTACAAAAGAAGTTTACATCTGAGTCATGCTACTCTACTCTCCATCAGACGTAGAGTATTTTAGAGCAACTATTATTTTTTAAGAGCGAAGAAATAATAGGAGACTGCGCAGGATAATGAGAAAGAGGAATGATATTTTTGTATAAAAATGTATTATAAAATAATGGGTGAAATATATAAAACTGTTTTAATTAGAGAGAAAAAAATCCCTAATCTTGCCGGTAGATTATAATATGTAATGTTCCCTGGAAACACCAAAGAGGTTGACACGGTGTATCTGAGAATTATCTATCCAAACAGGAAATGAATTCTCCCCAGATAATTGAAATCTAGGAAGAATCTCCAAAACTCAATTTTAGCATGGATTTTAATCTTTTACTTCACACTTTCAATAGAGTTTATATACTGTTCATCTTCTAACAGAGTGTACAACATAAAAGAAGCAGGTTGAAAGAGACAATTCAAAAGGAATCAAAAATGTAAAATCTAAATAATATGTCCTAAATTGGTCCTATCATACTTGACGTAGGTGTATCTACACTTGACTTGCATTGATAGCCATGGCCTTGTAGCACTTCCAGACTCTGTTCACAGAACTGCAGTGAAATCCTCTGATCAAGGGAACTCAGTCTACAGCTGCATTTTAGGATGGGCATTGATTTTTACCGTATGATCTATCTATACATACATATGACATATCTAGAACTTAGTTTTCTCATTATTTTTTATCCTCTGATTTTGTCAGACTCACATGACATTCTTCCTCTTTCACAGTATCTAAACCCCATGCTCCAAAATATGCACATGCGGGTGCACACACGCACACGCACACACTCAAACAGAGCACACCATCATGCATGATCACATACCCCCGCACACACACTCACAGACACTCCTGCAATACACCTAATCATGTATGCTCATGCGGACACATACCAGACACACACACACACATGCATAGAACCCACATATCCACACTCACACACACTCAACACACTTAACAATATTTAAATACCCAACTAGACACTGAGGTTATAGTAGGGAACAAAAGAGACCCAAGTTCTTGCCCTCAGGGAGCTTATATCAAGAGTGAAGCAAAAGGGCAATTTGAAGAAAACATGAGTCTCGAACTGAAAGAAAAGGTCTGATGCTGCCGTTGGTGGTAGATCTTGTTGCCGCTCTGTGACCTCAGAAGACCAAATTCCCTTAGCCCCTTCCCTATCCGTCTTCTCCAAAACTTAGGAGGGGTTTTGAGATTCTCATCTGTTTCCTTAATTAGTCTAGAAAAAATGCCCTTCATCCAGAACAATTCAAATGAACTTTAGTTTGTGTTTTAGAAACTCTGATGAATCATTTGTGGATTTGGGGATATGCAAAGGAAAAGACCCCAAATGTTGGTGCTATGGATGTTAACAGACTCATCACCCCAGGGCCACTGGAGCCACCAAGTAGTACTGTCTAAAGAAAGCTGGGGGCTGGTGAGGGAAAGCTACCGTTTATAGGGTGTCCCACACTCCCCCCAGCTTGATGGAACTGAAGACTCTATGTCATATAAAGAAGAAACAGTCTATGAAATTCTGTTTTGGATGTTTTATTTTAAGATCTTTTATACTTTTGGGCACCTGGGTGGCTCAGATGGTTGAGCGACTGCCTTCGGCTCAGGTCATGATCTCAGGGTCCTGGGATCGAGCCCCGCATCGGGCTCCCTGCTCCTCGGGAGCCTGCTTCTCCCTCTGTCTCTCTCTCTCTCTCTCTGTCTGTCATGAATAAATAAATAAAATCTTTAAAAAAAAGATCTTTTATACTTTTAACTTACATCTATTCATTTAATGCAGAGTTGTTTGTTGACACTGAAGTTGAAAACGTTTTGTTTATTTTAACAGAAGTAATGACACCAAAAGCGTAAGTTATTTTTTTCTTCAAGATCCAGGTTTACTGAACTCCCTTGCTTTCCTCCCACCCCTAAAATTGTGACTACGCACACACACACACACACACACACACAAACACTCAGAGCTTCTAAAAAGGATTAACTTTACCTTGTGGATCTTCAAGAAATTATTTACAATATGATTAAAATCATGATGCTTTTGTAAGTTTTCTCTTTCACTTCAAATTTATTTTAGGAGCACAACAATAACAAAAAATAGAATAGAAGTAAGCTAGTCGAAATATATAGATGGCCCAAGTGTTGTTTTCTGCAGCCAAATGAAACAGCCTCAAATGATGAACTTCACTGATAGAGAGTAACATTGGGGAGCGATCAGAGAGTTGGCTCTTCTCTCCTAGAAAGTGAAAGTTTCTCTGTCTTCTTTTACTGTTAGATGCTAAGATCTAAGGCACTTTTCTTTTTTTTTTTTTGTATGGTGGGCTGCTCAGTGCTTCTAAGTTGAAGAACATAATTTCTTTTTATTGTTCTTCCCAGACGGCCACGGTGTCCTGGGATATCCGGACATTGTACTCCACGGTACCTGAAGATGCAGAGCACAAAGCAGAAAATTTACTGGTGAAAGAGGTAAATGTGTGCTTCTAGTCCTTTATAAAGCTTTGTTTTCCCCTGGTGGTGCTCAATACAACTTCCTGTTATTATTGTCTTCCTCTATTTCTCAGTAGAGAATTCCAGATGCTATGATTGATTGATGTCTTTCAGCTGGCGTCACCTGTAGATTCTTTGCATTTTCCTGTTAATCAATTTTTCATTATCCGGTGACTCTTCAGGTTTTGGACTTCTTTTTCTTTTGCTTTTACATCACTTAAAATCCTCATATTGAGGAGCATTTCTGTATTCTTAGTGGAAAGACTTGATTTTATTTTGCTTACCTAGACTGAGTTGTTGGCAAGGCCATAGGATGTGAGAATTTTGGATAACAGAGTTTCTATTTTAAGAGATAAATTTTCGGGGTGCCTGGGTGGCTCAGTCAGCGAAGTGTCTGCCTTCGGTCAGGTCATGATCCCGGGGTCCTGGGATCGAGCCCCACTTTGGGCTCCCTGCTTCTCCCTCTCCCCTTGTCCCCTGCTCTTACTCTTTCTTGCTATTTCTCTCTCTCTCTCTCTCTCTCTCCTTCACAAATAAATCAATAAAATCATTAGAAAAAGAGAGAGAGATACTTTTTTTTTAATACTAACTATGGAAATAGTTCATGGTAAATCCCTGCAGCTATGATAAAAATCTGTTATTATAGCATTTGCTTGCATTTAGATGGTAAAGAGAGACCTACAAAACTGCTTCTTCTTCTAACCAAACCTAGGATGCTTTAGGGCAGCTACTTAGAAGATGCTTCTGGAGTGAATAAATGAAGCTAGCCCTTCCTTTATAGAAAATGCAGTGGGAAAATTTAGCACAGGTCAGACTGAATCCTGAGAGAAAATTGTGTATCCCAGTTAGGATTTAATTAAAGCTACATTCCATAGCAAAACCCTTTCTTAGCTCTTAAACACATGTGCATGAATATAAGCTAGCTTTATTAGCATATGTATTAATATCAATCTGTATTAATCATACATGCTTTATGTTATACACTTCAGTCCAAATCTTTTGCCATAAATTTACGGGTCTTTTTTTTTTCCAATTCAATATTTTTTCCCCAAAGTTCACATTACATTACTGCCTTCTAAGGAGTTAAAAAAAAAGGGAAAAGTACAGGTCCAGATAACATCAGGATATCTGGGTGTGCTATTTTCATATTTACTGATAAAAGGAATAAATGTGACATCAGTACCACAATATTTTGTTTACAGTCACCTTAGAGGAAGTTTTCATATCTGGTAGGGCATCACAGTTTAAAAAAGAGTTGGCAAATCATTTTTTACACAAAAAAATCAGAACCGGTGAGACAAGGTCTACAAAAGTTCTTACGTAAATATGTAAATAGGTGTTAACTTAGGTAGGATTTGAAACATTTATGATATTGAATTCATAACTGGGAATTTTTAACCAGTTCTTCCTGAGTTTTTTTTTTTTTTCCCTGAAATACGGCACTTTTATGTAAAGGTCTTTAACTTGTTGTTAAATTTATTTCTTTATAGTTTATAAATTTATTTCTTGTAGTACTTTATGCTTTTGTTGTAAATGTGAGAATTTTTTTTAAAGATTTTATTTATTTATTTGAGATAGAGCGCGCATGAGGGAGAGAGAGATCATGAGCAGGGTGGAAGGGTAGAGGAAGAAGCAGACTCCCCAGTGAGCAGGGAGCCCGATGCAGGACCCTATCCCAGGGTCCTGAGATCATGACCTGAGCCAAAGGCAGAAATTTAACCAACTGAGCCACCCAGGCCCCTGCAAATGTGAGAATTTTTTTAAAACAAATTCTTTTTCTTACTGTTCATTGCTGATATTTTTGAAAATATATTGACTTTTGAATATGTATAACTGGCTCACTAAACTTCCTTATCCAAATAGTTCTTTTGTAATGTTAATTTTTGTTTTCATTTTTTACTTTATTTTTTTGCAGATAGAGAGACACCACTTATGGTTCTTATTTGATTTTTAAGTATGTATCATATCATCTGCAAACAATTAAAACTTTCTTTGTTCTTGCCTTGTTTTATTATCTGATATCTCTGAAACAATGTTGAATTATAATGCTCATATTGGACATCCTGTCTTAATTTTTATTTTAGAGGGAGGCCTTTAGCATCTTTGATGTTTTATGAAATTTGGTGTTATGACAGTTTCTGGCATAAAAGAAATGTCTAAGAAGGATCTTTCTTGGTCCCTTTAAGTGCTTCTAAAGATTGGCTACCCCATAGTATGAAATCCATATGCAGTCTTTTGGTATAATAGCTTTACCACTTGAATATGAATATCCTGTGGATCCATATTTGTATTTCTGGTGTAAACTTCCTTGTTCAAATTGTATTTTTACCTTAATACTCTACTCCATTCGAATTGCTAATATTTTATTTCATACTTTTGCATTTATATTCATGAGTGAAATTGGCTCTAGTCTTCTTCCTCACTTTGGTATTAGACAAATGCTAACTTTAAAAAATTGTGACACTCTCCAAATTTTTCTATCTTCTGGAATAAAAAAATAAATCAGTGAAATGAAACAGAGTATCTAGAAATATATCCAAGTAAATACGGTTACTTAATAAATGACAAACATGGCATTTCAAATTCTCAGATATCTCTCAAGGGTAGGTAATTTCATAAATACCACTTGGTTATTCATTCTGGATGAAAATAAAGTTCTATCTCACATTAACACAAAAATTAATTTCAGGTCAATAAAAACAATTTTAATTTTAAAAACAAAAATATTAAAACTATAGGAGAACATTTTTAATCAGAAATTTAAGGGAAATGGACAGATTTAAGCAAATAAAAATCTTTTATATGATGAAGGGTGCCATAAATAAAACCAAAAGAAAATATTTAATCAAAGCAGTTATTTGTAATTTATTATATCTTTTTGCCACACATACACATACTCTTAATTTTCAAAATCCTACAAATTAGTAAGAAGAAGATAAATAACCCAAGAAAATATGAGGAAAAGACAGGAGCAGACAGTTCAAAAAGAGGAAATGCAGTTGGCCAAGGGGCACACAAAGTTGCCAACATTTACTTATAGTCATGAAAATATAAATTAAAACAAAAATTATGTGTAATACTTGTATGAAGAAGAACTTTAAGATGAATATTATTTAGTGACAGTAGGAATATAGGAATTAAACATTATCACACAGTGTTTGTAATATTTGCATGTCTATAACTTTTTGAAATGTAATTCCAATGTATCTTTTAAGTAGTACATATAAATGTGTAACATGCATATTATTAAAAAAAACACTAGAGCATAAAAAATACAATTACAAGCATGAGTATTGCTACACTGAACAATTTGTAATATCACTTGATAAGGGTGGGGTTGAATAAACTTTGGCACATTTATATTTTATAAAAATATATAACCAATAAAAATGACATATATTTAAATGTATTAGCTTGGATGCCATGATATGTTGTTAAGAGAAAGAAGTAAGTTGCATAATATATAGTATGTTAGCTTGAAGGTATAAAACCTATAAATATATACATAAATATGGTTTATTTATATAAGGCTAGGGAAGTATTAAAATCTGTATAATAAACTCATAACATTGGTGATGTCACAAGTTTGGGATTGTAAGGGGAAGGGAGAAATTGGTTTTCAGTTTATATGTTCCGTATTGTTGTGTTACGAATGTATTTTTTAATTTAAAAAAATGTTTTGGAAAAAATTAGTTAGAATATATCTTAAAATGCTTTCAGAATTGGAAGCAACCCAAGTCTCTCTCCTAAAATTCTCTGAAGTTAAAATCCAACTTTATTCTTTGAGTCATTAGTTAGTTGCCTTAAAGATTACATCAAATTTTTTTATTATTATTATTATTTTACTTTGATAATGAAAATATCATACAGAACGATCAGAATCCCCTATGTATTTTGCTTTATGATTCCACCTGCTGGGCTTCTCTGTCCCTCATAGAAGCCAATTAAATTCATCCCTTACAGTCCATTCATAACCACTTGTAATAGAACCACTATGGATTTATAAACATTTCCACAATTTTAGGGACTTTTCATTTCATGGTCTTTCTACCTCTTTCTGTGTGCATTGGGTATTTGTCTATTTCTAGGTTTTCAGCAGTTTGCTTTAGGCTGTGAAAAATAGCTCTCACATGAACCAAGGGTTCTTAGCTGTCTTAGCTGTGGGTCTCTGGTACCTGAGGCTCTGAGACCTTGGATTTGGTGGCCAGCCTGCTGCAGCCCTTGGCTCTTCACACCTGCTTGTTCTATTATCTGACATGCCTTCAAGGTGGGGCCAGTCAGCTCAAATCCTAAATCTCAGGATGGATTCAGAAACCCCACCCCCAATCTCTGGATCCAACCACAGTGTCAAGTTTAGCTAGGGGAAGGGCAACCTAAAAAGCAGACCAGTACAACACTGGGGACATGTGAACATATTCTAGGGTTCCTAGAGACCTTTAGTTTTGTTGTTGCTTTCATGAACTTCTGCACCACGACTTCCAATGGCCGGATTGACCCCTGTATTTCTATAGTTTTCTGAGAATGTCAACTTCCGGGAAGAAGAGATTGACCACAAAATTTGCCTTTGTCTTGCTATTTCTTCTGGGGTGAAATTTCTCGCCTTTACCTTGGTTCCTACCTTTCAATTGCTTCCAGTCTGGGGTTATTCCTGCTTTCCTCACTTCCACCCTTGGCTTCTCCTCTCTCCTAAGAACTGCTCCAAGGAAAAGTCAAATACAATGTCTTTTACCTTCGATCCCAGGTATCTGCCCAAAATTTTATGTTGCAAGTCTCAGGACAGAGCATGTGTCTGGGCAACATGAATGAACCTTATGCTTTTCTCAACTGCATGGATCTAAAGTAGAAAAAGGAAAAGAAAAGAAAGAAGAGGAAGCCTGGGAAGAAATTACTTTCTTCCCTGCTAATTTTTCTGTATCACTAGCTGTGAAAACTGCCAGTTTGCTTGGTTTTAAGGATGGGAATAAAGGGAAGCCTGTACTTACAGGATAGGAAGAAGAGAAACCCCAGTGACAAATATCACGTGATAATAATAGCCCATGAATAGTCAAGCCTGGAGACAGCAGATAAAAAGAAAGGGTCACCAGAGAGCTGGGTCAAGGCTGAGAAATGATCCCAGAGAATTATGCTGGCCAGAAGTCTCGACCCCAATAGGTAATAGCAGCGAACCTTTATCGACGACTTTCTTTGTGCCAGATACACTTCTAAGCCCTGTACTTGCAGTGATTATAAACATATGCTGCTGCAGCAGCAATTTGTAATGACGAGGGAACTTTTATAGAAAGATTAAGCGAGTATTCAGCATCACACAGCTGGGACAGATCCAGCGTCCCCACCCTTGCCGTGCAATCACAATGGCCTCTGGCCTCTTAACCATGATGCTAAGTGCCCAGAAGATGCTTTACTACAGCTGTCCTCTGGAAGGACTACGGCCCTCAGCCTCCTCCCTGACAAACCCACTCCTTTTGGCCAGGTAACTCTGATGCATATAGTTAATGACCCACACTTTGAGAAACGTTGCTGGATTTTTTTTTTTTAATTTTTTATTTATTTATTTGACAGAGAGAGAGATAGCGAGAGCAGGAACACAAGCAGGGGGAGTGGGAGAGGGAGAAGCAGGCTTCCTGCCAAGCAAGGAGCCTGATGTGGGGCTCGATCCCAGGACCCTGGGATCATGACCTGAGCCGAAGGCAGACGCTTAACGACTGAGCCACCCAGGCACTCTGTTGCTGGATTTTTGAAACCAGATTAAGCCAGCACTGAAATGAATTCATTGACGTTTTGCAGAAACACGTGTTTCCCTTACAGCCTCTGCATCACTGCACTAAGCAACCTTTGTGGTCCTCTCTGCACTAAGTGCCCTGTAGCTCCCCACGGGGTGGCGAGGACAAATACCGTGGTTGCTAAGCAGTAAACTGGCATGAATCCAATTTAAACATATCCAGTTCAATACTGATTTTGAATTATCTCTCACTTCACTCCACCTTGACAATTCTCAGTACCTTTTGAAAGGCAGCGAGCATTCTTTTCTTTTTTTAATCTGGAATGACTTCATATTTTTAGTAAGAGTTTAAATAAAATGAACAGTCTGTCCCTTTTCTGTTTTATCTGTTATTAATTTTCTTCCTTGTCGATTCAATATAAGTCTAAATATTCCCCGCACAAGACTATAGGTTTATTTCACTAAAGCACTTCACAAAGTTATGATAAATTATCATCAAGCCATCATTGAGCAACATAGTACATATCCGTATATTTTTGAGCGCTTTGTGTAATGGGTCTTACTACCTCACTTTATAGCCTAGAAAACAGGTTCTGAATGATTGATTAACTTGTCCCACTTCACTCAGAGTCGTTATTAAGGCCCTACTCTCTCTGACCCCCATGCTCCATGTCCTTACCAACTTGGCTACCTCTGACCCTTTGAGAAATTCCTTTAAACCATGCATTTAACAGCCTGACTTGATGAGGGTATTTCCACTGTTCACAAGGGAATATGTCTTTCCTTTTGATACACATTTAACTTTTTCTGCCTCAGTTTCTTTATCTTTAAATAAGCACATTAATAATTCTAATACTGTGTTCTAAAAATAAATACAGCAATGATATGAAAACACTTGGAGAATAACAACTGGGGAGCAGCGTCTTTATCTGATTCTCATAAGTGACTTAAAATCAACATCTATAAACATAAAAGGAAACCAAACACTTCCGTGATAAAGCAAGCACCACCCCTCCCACTGAGGGTTGGGGGAGCAATTAAAGAGATCTATAAATAGGATGCAGACTTCTTAAGCAAAACTTCTATAGCAAAGTTTTCATTTTAATATACACAATAGAATAATATAAAGTCAGTAGCTCAGAACACTAATTAAAACTAAGCTCTTGGTCAGGTCTCTCTTAACAAAGAGAATGAAAGCAGAGAATTGAGAATTGAGATACTGTGGCCCAACAGGGGGCAAGGGTCTAGGGACCACCTCACCTGAATGGCTGAGAGAAATACTGGCAAAATATTAAGGTATAGCAAGTTACTCTGCCAACAAAGCCCTCTCCAATTTCTGGAAACCCATCTGCTGCAGGAGTAGAATAATGATGAAGTAAGAAGTAAATCATGAATTCAAGAATCCAAGCCTCACTTCGGTCAAGACATAAAACACTTGGGGATGTTAAGAGTCATAGAAACATTAAAAGAATAGAAGCAAAAAAAAATTAATATTAAAAAAATAAAGAATAGAAACAAATATCTATTCATTTTTTTTTAAGTTTGGAGCCCAATCCAGGGCTTGAACTTGCAATCTTGAGATCAAGACCTGAGCTGAGATCGAGTCAGATGCTTAACGGACTGAGCCACCCAGACGCCCCTACATTTACTTCTATATATGAATACACACACACACACACACAATTATGTACTCTCCTCATACAGACAGTATTAGGTTGTTAGGGCAAGGAAAAGTTTAGATTTTAAGCAGGTTCTAGACCATAAATACTGGCTTCTCTAGGAAAAAAAAATAATGAAATAAGACCCAAGACTGAACAGGAAGTACAAATCAGACTCAATGCAGAAATCTCTAGGCTTTGGTAGAAAATCCACACTAAAAACCAACAGAACAAATGGTTGAGATAGAGTAGACACCAATTTCACAGACGCACAGAATGTTCTGCAGAAAGCCAGGTCTGCAGGATGTCCACAGGACACACACACACACACACACACACACACACACACACTCAGTCTTTAACTTGCTAATATCCATGGAGATTATCTCAGAAGAGAATATGACATGTAGTATTTCCCATATTTATCTGACCATGAAGAAATTCTGTCCATTATCCCCACATCTCTTGAAAACCATCTGAGAAATTCTGATGTGAATCTGAGGGAAGGAGATCATCAGAAACTAGGAACACAGTACAGCTCAAGTGAAACAGATTCTATTAGGTGAAAGGGCGCCTGACTCGCTCAGTAGGTTAAGTGTCTGCCTTCAGCTCAAGTCCTGATCTCAGGGTCCTGGGATCGAGCTCTGCGTCCAGGTCCCTGTTCAGCAGGGAGTCTGCTTCTCCCTCTCTCTCCACCTCTCCTCCTGCTGATACTCTCTCTCTCTCTCTCTCATAAATAAATAAAACATTTTTTAAAAATCTTTAAAAAAATAATCTATTAGGGGCGCCTGGGTGGCTCAGTCGTTAAGCATCTGCCTTTAGCCCAGGTCATGATCCCAGAGTCCTGGGACCGAGCCCCGCATCGGGCTCCCTCCTCAGCGGGAAGCCTGCTTCTTCCTCTCCTACTCCTCCTGCTTGTGTTCCCTCTCTCGCTGTGTCTCTCTCTGTCAAATAAATAAATAAAATCTTAAAAAAAATCTATTAGATGAAACTTGACATGCATTTCATTAAGGCAGATGGTGGTGAAGAGAAAAGGAATACTACAGCTCCCAAAAGATCAAATAAATTATTTCTTTCTTTTCATGGACAAACCTCTTACCATTTGTATCAAAAGTGTCTATCTTTGTCCAGAGGGTAAACCTCTTGGAATACTAGGACACAACCCCAGATACACCCCACGTTTTGGTTGTTCTATGGACTTGTCCTCATGCAGCAAATCAAAAATATACACAAGGTTAATTTCAAAGTTTGTAGTAAATAATAATAGTCAGAAAGTTCAGAGTAGCACCTTTTTCCAGCCCTTAAATTTCTCCTCTCAACCCCTTACCTAATTATGGATTTTTTTTTTTTCATCTAAGAAGCAAATGGGAACTCTGGCTCAAACAAGCTACTCTTTAGAGTTCAGTTGGGTGAAGTTGGTTACCCTGTCTTTACAAAGGGTTAAATTCTTCACATAGAAAATTCCTCTTCCACTGATTTATGCTGTTACTATGGATCATATACCAAGTGTCTGTAGTGAAGGGCCTTGTCCACTGCACGGAAGATTGGACTGGGTTTATTATTCAACAACAAGCACTTACTAAGTTGTTGATACCAAATGGACATAACACAGTCCTTGCCTTCAAGGAGCTTACCACCAGGCAAGAAATAACAGACCAGTGATCAGATTTTTCCAAAGCAATCTTACAAGTACCCCTGGAGTATTACTATAAAATGGAGAGACGAGGTCAGGTTCATATGGTAGAAAAAATTAGCTAAAAACAGACCAGAGAATGGGTTGGCTTGCTTATGTGGGAGGGATGAATAAGACTGAAGAGAAGCTGGACAGATGGAAGACTATTTTAATAGTCCAGCTGGGTTAAAGACCTACACTAACATATGGCAGTATGATAGTGGTGATAGTAAAGGGCTATTACGGAGATGGAATTGACAGAAGTTGGTGACTGAAAAGAAAGCAAGGGAGAGGAATATGGTGGCAACTACTCCCACATGTCTGCATTGGGCTATTAGCTGGATAGTTGTGCCAGTAATTTAAATAAGATGCCCAGAAGAAAGTAAAGATTGCTCAAGCAGGGATGGAAGAAACAAATGAGATAATGTCACTGGCCATCATGCATATAGAGACAGAGATGCCCAAGAAGGAGATAAATAGGTAGGTCTCAATGCAGGAGGAAGGGGTAGGCAGTTGGTCTGGATTTGAAAAGTAGAAGCTTTGAGCCTGGGACAGTTCACCAGGAGTACCATGGGGACTTGGCTGGGGCTGAGGGGAAGGTCCTTGGGCTACACTCTCACTTAAGGCGCTAGTAAGGAAGGCCCTGCTCAGGAGGCGGAGATGGAGTGGCCAGGGAGATGAAGAAAACAAGAAGATATTGATTTCTCAGAATTAAAGAAAAGTCCATAGCAACCATGAGACAATGGTACAAAATGCCAAAGAGGTATCACATAAGGAAGAGCACGTTGGATTTGGTAATCAGAGTCATTGGCAGTTCTTTTTTTCTTTTAATTTATTTTATTTTATTTAAATTCCATTAATTAACATACAGTGTATTACTAATTTCAGAGGTAGAGTTCAGTGATTCATCAGTTGTGTACAACACCCAGTGCTCATTACATCATGTGTCCTTCTTAGTGTCCATGACTCGGTCATCCCATCCCCCAACCCCGCCTCCCCTCCAGCAACACTCAGCCTGTTTTTTATGGTCAAGAGTCTCCCATGGTTTGTCTCCCTCTCTGATTTCATCTTCTTTTATTTTTCCCTCCCTTCCCCTATGATCCTCTGTTTTATTTCTTAAATTCCACATATGAGTGCAAGCATATAATTATCTTTCTCTGGTTGACTTATTTCACTTAGCATAATGCCCTCTAGTTGCATCCATGTCATATATATATACCACATCTTCTTTATCCATTCATCTGTTGATGGACATCTGGGCTCCTTCCACAGTTTGGCTATTGCGGACATTGCTGCTATGAACATTGGGGTGCAGGTGCCCCTTTGGATCACTACATTTGTATCTTTGGGGTAAATACCTAGTAGTGCACTTGCTGGGTTGTAGGGTAACTCTGATTGGCAGTTCTTTTTTTTTTTTTTTAAGATTTTATTTATTTATTTGACAGAGAGAGAGAGAGCAACAGCAGGAACACAAGCAGGGGGAGTGGGAGAAGAAGAAGCAGGCCTCCCGCCGAGCAGGGAGCCTGATGCAGGGCTCGATCCCAGGACCCTGGGATCATGACCTGAGCTGAAGGCAGACGCTTAACAACTGAGCCACCCAGGCGCCCCTGATTGGTAGTTCTTTAACAGAACATTTTCAGAGGCTAAGAGCACAACCTGATTACAGTGGGTTAAACTCTGAAAAGATGTGTAATCTTATCAAACAAGGTGTTAGTACATTGTTGTCTCTTTATCTGCAAAGCACTTTGAGAGTAAACCCAAGAAAAGTACCAGAATCCTTCAGTCAAAATACTCTATGAATACCAAAGTTAAAAATATTTCAGTAGGCTGTTACATTGTATACTAAAATATTGCTTAATTCATTAAGGGAAATTTTATAAACATAAAAAATAATATGATAAAATGAGTATAATATTGAAAAAGACATTTCTTCCTCTGCCTCTTCTTCCTTTTCCACCATTGGGACCCAGATAGATAGCATTCACCTAATTCAAGAGAAAATTATAAACATTCAAGGTAGAAGCTGCATCATGTTGAGAAGTAAAGGATCTATTAAAGAATTTGGATCCCAGACATGGGAAAGAAAATTCTGGGGAGAGGAGGATTGGCTATGATTTAAAACGTATTTCATGCTGCCCATTTTTGTTAACTAAAAGAAACATATCTAACTAGAATGAAATGTATCCTGTTTCAAGAAAATAAGGAATTCCATTTCTCACTTTTATGGTTAAAATAATTTTATGTGCTTCATGTTTAATTTTGAACTGCATATTATGGGCATTGATAAAGAAACCATTCTTTTAGTCAAAGTGCCTTTGTACTTTACACAAATTGTTTGAATCTCATATGTAGAAAAATGTGCACTCAAACTTACTCATAAATAAGAATAAGTATTTTAATAAATGATTGGGGGCTTTTTTTTTTGTATGTATAAATTAAGTAAAAATGAGTGCCATTTTCTGATTCTGAATCATTAGGCAGCAAATGAATGATTCTAAGGCATTCATTCACTTTCCACCAGAGCACAATAAGCATGGTTTTCCTCACTGTAGAACTAATTCCTTTGATATAACATCAGAACTACCTGCACAATTTAAATTACTGAGAGCTATTGGGGACAATGTAACTAAAAAAAAACACACACACACACAAAAAAACAACTCTCCAGATTAAAGAAAAAACATAATCCTCTCTTTTTTTTTCTTATACTGTACATTTTTATTAATGTTTCTGTGGCAGTTTAAAAACATGGCCCTTATATTCTTTGGTAATTCTCCTATCTAGCGGTAGTTTCTATGTCCCTCCCTTTATTTTTTTTTAATTATGTTATGTTAATCACCATACATTACATCATTAGTTTTTGATGTAGTGCTCCATGATTCATTGTTTGCGTATAACACCCAGTGCTCCATGCAGAACGTGCCCTCTTTAGTACCCATCACCAGGCTAACCCACCCCCCCACCCCGCTCCCCTCTAGAACCCTCAGTTTGTTTCTCAGAGTCCATAGTCTCTCATGGTTCGTCTCCCCCTCCAATTTCCCCCCCTTCATTTTTCCCTTCCTACTATCTTCTTTTTTTTTTTTTTTTAACATATAATGTATTATTTGTTTCAGAGGTACAGGTCTGTGATTCAACAGTCTTACACAATTCACAGTGCTCACCATAGCACATATCCTCCCCAATGTCTATCAGCCAGCCACCCCATCCCTCCCACCCCCCACCATAATCCTTTCTTAATAAAATTAGTGTGAATAGAAAAAAATTTGTTTCTGTTTTGAAGAACGGGGCCCTTAATTCACTGATAAGGCTGTGTTGGAGGTTACGGGACTTTTCATTTTGTGTGTACCTTTTAAAAGTGAACTTGTAAGTTAAGCTATATTTATTTTGCAACTTCAAGTAATGGAAAAATGAAATCAAAATTTGTTATTGTCCTATATTGGACCTATCTTATTTATGTATAATAATTTTGTTTCTATCATGGCCAGAACAAAATGGATCACCCATTTTATTTTTTACACTACATGTATAACACTAAAGATAATAAACATACAAAAGTTGATAAAGGTAAATTCAAATGCATTTATTTTTTAGTGGCATTGGGATATAATGTATATAGAAAACCCTGATGAAAACAAAATAGTTTTGAGTTTTACATTAACGACCTTGAAGAAATTTATTGTCTTAATGTCTCATCACCAAAATCCCTAGAATAATAGTTTTGCTTCCAGATATGCAAAACTGTCCAAGCTCTAAATTGGCTTCCTCTTCTCTACAATAAAAATCATCCTATAATATTTAGTGGCAAGTGGATGGAAACACAGAAGTACAAGTTTGAAACCCTGACATATAAAAATGTTTAAAAAGAACCCATTTTAAGTTTGAACCTAAAAATTTCAATCATATTGAATTACAACCCAGATTTTATGCCTTACATGAAAAGAATGATTTCGATCATAATATTACCAAGGTTTTTAGTACTATCCATTATTCATGTCTTGACAAATTACTTGTGAGCTCTAGCTGGGAAATTAGAATGTATGTTCCCGGGTCAGACACAGGTGTGATTTATGAAAGTCTAATTTTACAGTTTGTTCAACTGCCTTAATACAATGCAGTTTAAAAAAACAAACCAAATATTTTGATTCGCTTCCAATTTAGATAACAATGTAGGCTGCTCTATAATTCAAAGTAACAAAATAGTTGAAAAATGATTCTCATTTATGGTTGGCATTTGATAGGACATTCTGTTTTTACATTGTACATGCATATTTACATCCATAGTAACACGGTCTAGTATCAAGCAGTATTTTAAAAACTCAGACCCCAAATCCATTATTCTTTGGATTGTACCATGATTTCTGAAACGGAGTCATATCTATATTTACATCGCTTATTTTGTCCGAACATTTTTCTTTCTTTACCAAGACTGTAGTATAAGTGGTAAAAAATCATTGTGTTCAACTTATTTTTGTACCATAAAAATTATTTCCTTTTAAAGGAATACCTAGATGTGATCCAACTAAAGAAAAAAAATATATTTTCAGTGCTTTTTCTCTTTTTCTCTAAAATATCAACATATTGAGTGACCACGTGTCTTGGTTGCAGGAATAATCTCATCTTCTACCTGTTGGCCTGGCTAATAGCCCCTTCTCTCATCTCTCACTTTGTAGTGTCTCAGTGTGGACAATAAATTATCCAGCCACATTTTCAATATATAATTTGCTTAAATTCACTTAATTTCATGATGCTACATTTTCAACATTTATACAATAGGCATAATTCTTCTCAACTTAATAAAGACTGGCATGAATGTGAAATTACCACCATCATTTTACAAATACAGAATTAATCCCAGTTTTGACTCAGGGTCAAAACGAACGCCTTTTGTGGTTGCATACATCTTTCTGGCAAGAAACTAGTCATGTAATTAAATAAACCTCTACAGCCAGAAAGAAAAAGAATTTTGCATCTGAAAAGCCATTTATTACCTGCTTATTACTCTGTAGCCAGAATCTAATAATCAGCGCTTTTAAGAGATGGACAAATTACATTGCCAAGCCCAAATTGCTATTTGAGGTAAGTAACATGATTTGAATTGATTCTGATGATTCTCTAAAGAGGAAAAAATGAAATATTTTCTTTATAGTATTTTAGGGTGCCCTTTACAATTGCCCAATCTTTTCTAAAGTATTTAGATTTTTAGAACTTCCATAGTGTCATGTTTAGTTATTTCTAAAAGAAAAAGGATATAGGAAATCCATTCATTCAAATAAATATTGAATGTACCTTATAAATAAAAATGCCATGCTAGAGATGATATGCCCCCTGGTCTTTCAGTTGAAGGGTAACATCAATTACTAGAGCCCACTGTATGAAGTCAGGACCCTAATGCTTTCAGTTCATAGGCAAACAGCACAAGGACCACATTGTCACTCCATGGAATGACATGGAATGATGGATTTGGGGGCCCCCCTAAAGATTCTGATTCAGTGGATCTCATGGGACCCAGGAATCTGCATTCTAATTAACAATCCTTAATAATTAATGAACACAATGCAATTCAGGAAGCATTATCCTGATGGTATAAAAGCCTTCAAGCATGTTGACCTTGCTCAGCTTTTTTGTGTCTAAACGTGTTAACAGCAGAGATAGCAAGTATAAAAGCTGAACAAGTAAACATAATAAATGAATATAATGTGAATTGGGGCATTGCTATTCAGAAAAATTCACCAGCTCAGCACACTTTTGCGAGATATTCACAGTCCTCACCTTTGAAGTAAATGGGGAAATGGAACCCCTACAGTAACAAGCAGAGTGGTAGCCTGGGACTTTGAATTTGCAACAGGTCCTTTCAGCTTAGTTTTCGGACAAAGAAGAGTTTTAGTCATAATTAAAATAGTTCTTAATGAGAGTGACTGTGTGGGCTGGAACAAAGAATAGAGAATAATTTTCTATGCATAACATTTCCAAAATGCCATTACTACGTAGGAGAAACATCTATGTGTTTGTAAAGAGCACTGGCTTTCTCAGAATCCAAGAAATCACAGATTTAGAAGGATTTTTAAGGGTCATCTACACCGCCCCTAATCCTCATCTACCCACCACCAGATACATGAAACATAGCAAATAAATTCAGAAGGAATTTTATTAAAGCCGATTTCTTTGATAATCAAAGCTAATATGTCTCTCCAAAACTGTACTTCATAAATCAAGGAAAACTAGTTGCTATTATCAACTACTGTGAATGTGAATTATACACTGAGTCAAACATGCTAGGAAAACTGGTGATTTTTAAAGCAAGTATTTATTAAGTACTTACCCTATGTTGGGTGCTTTATAGGAAGTATTTTATTAGATCCTTATGAAGTTGGTATTACTTAAACAGATAAGGAAATTTAAAGATACTAAGTTACTTCACTGAAATCCCACAGCTAACACCAACATTCAAAACCAGGTCTGTCTGACTCCAAGACGGAAGCAGAAATGCCATATAAACATCTGGAATGATGGTCCAGATGTGCCTAAAAGAAAAAAGATGTCTGCAATCATCAAACAATTCATAAATTAGCTGAATGGACTTTTAGAGTCAGACAAATCCAATTTGAAATCCTACTTCTATCATGTGTAGGACCTTTGGTAATGATCTGAGCCTCTCTTTGCCTCTGTGATTTATAAAATAGAAATAAAATCTCATAGAGTTCTTATTAAAATCATATGTAAAGCACCTAATAGTGTGATATCTGACAAGTAGGTGCCACTCCAAACCAGAAAACAAGTACTTCTTTGCTAGACTATAGTAATATAAGAAAGCTCCACATTCATTTTGTGTCAGTGGAATTCAGGATATACACATCTCGGATTCAGGTAAGCCTGTGGCATATTGTGATTATCATGTGAAATACTCAGGAAGTATACATGTTTATTGTGGCTAAACATAGATACTGTCCATAGCAAGAAAGGATAATGAGTAAATCAGTGCATCTTTGTCCCATTAAACCTCCAGATTAGGGAGTGTAGAGATGGGTATTATGGGACAGAGATTTCTCAATCCAGTCTGATATTCTGATGGTTCACTACCTAAAACTGAGATCCTAATAAATGAAATGATTTGACCAAAAGTCATGTTGAAAGGCAGTATTAGTGGGTTAGTTCCAGAACAAGAAGAAAGCTATATAGCTCCCGGTTCAGACCTGTACCCTTGATTTGCCTTTTTCTTATAACAAATATACATTCTTTGGGCAGTTTTTTTACCAAGAATCCTTAAAATACTTGGAGTACTCTGTCCTAAGAAAATAACCCCGAAGGGGTGAGACTTGGGGGAGGATAGGAGGACCAAATGCATGAAGAAATACTCTGAATATTCATTTTTTTTAAAAATTCTCATTTTTTATAAAAGACTTATTTTTATTAAAAAAAAACATCATATTTCCTACAATGGCACAAAATTTGAAGAGCCGTAATAACTGTTCACTCTGTCCTGTTCTAGAAGTCTTTCCTCAAATGTTAGCCCATCTGAAGTACCCACCCTAAACATTCTATTAAATTGGCCCCCTTCCCCCAACTCTATCCATGTTCCTCTTCTGCTTTTTTTTTTTCACATGACAGTTACCATTTTCCAGCATGTACACAGTTTACTTATTTTGTGTTTATTGACCACCTCTTCACAAGGGCATAACTTTCAAAAGGGCATGCATTTTTGTCCCTGGTTCACTGATGTATTCGCATCACCTAGATCAACCCAGTAAGGGTTCAGTGATGTTTGTTGAATGAATGAATGACCTCCAAAACTAGGAGACTGGGTCAGTAAATTACGGAATGATATTTTATTCTACTTAAAGTGGTCATAAAATTTAGAAAACCATTGTAAAAATATCTAGAATATGCCATTAAGTGAATAAAAAAAAAATTCAAGTTCAAATATGCACTCAGAGGGGAACCAGGTAAAACTATGGACCAGAAAAAAAGATTGAAAGGGAATACAAAAAGGGAGTGGGTTTTATGCTCTTTGTTTTCCATTTTTAAATATATTTTTTCGCATTTGAGAGCTATCTCCAGGAATAGAGAAAAAGCAGGAAGAGGAGAAAGAACTGTGATTGTGAACGTTCTGTCCCCATGGCTTTGGGATGCCTCAGGCCCATATGCTCCTTGCCTGAATCCTTGGCATCTTTATCTAAAATGAAGATGGAACTTTTTAGCCAAGGAGCCTATCAGGGCTTAGTTTTCCTCTTATTTCCAGAAACATGTGATTTGCAGAATTGGCTCAGGAATCCCAAGTTAAGTAACTTCATTTTAGCTAAACATTCAGTTTTGTTCCCCGTTCCCCTCTCCATCCACAGTCCATCCCAATCTCCTGAATTCCCTTTGCTGTTATCCACATCCGTTTGTCTTGTTGCTGTTTTTCTCCACTACTCTCTGCCAACATCCTCCTACTCCAGTCTTGACCCCAGGCTCACGCCTTGTTTAGCCTCTGTCCCCAGTGTGAGGGTGGGTGCTTCCCTGAACAAATAAAGTCATGGCACCGAGAAAGTTCAAGGCCAGAGAAGTCCAGAGAGGCTGATGACATTCAACTACTCTCCCCTCGCCCTGCCTTTCCCTGCATCTTGAGCCAGGTACATGCACCCTGTGCTTTCCATCAGCCTCTCTGCAGCAAGCTCTGGGCCCTTCCCTCCCACTTTCTGTTTCTGCAGACAGTGCCCGTGTTTCCCTTGTTTGTAGCACTTCGACACCCCAAGTGATTCCTCTTACACAGATCTCCTTGCGTGTCCCCTTCCTGGGTCCCAACAACCGTAGGTCTTTATTTCTCACATTGCAGGATGCTCATTGCTCCTCATTTTCTCCACTGGAGAAGACAAGATCTTCTTGTAATCTTCATGTCAGCTGCTCAGTCCCCAGGTTCATGTAATTTTAGGATCAAAAGGAATCTTAAAAGCCACCTAGTGAGGGGTACCTGGGAGGCTCAATGGGCTAAGGATCCGACTCTTGATTTCAGCTCAGGTCATGATCATAGGGTCATGAGATCCAGCCCTGCTTGGGGCTCCACCCTGGGCATGGAGTCTGCTTAAGATTCTCTCTCTACCTCTCCCTCTGCCCCTCCCACCGCTCTGCCCTTAGCCCCCCTTACCTCCCCACCTCAAGTGCGCGCTCAAAAAAAAAAAAAAAGCCAGCTAGTGAAACCCCCATTACCACTCCATGGTCAGTACATCGCTAGGTACGTGGTAGATGTTTGGGAAATATTTGCCATCAATAAATACTGAAAAATCAGCCACTATGTACCAACTTTTTGGTCATCTTTTATTCATATATATTTATAAAAATCAATGAGTAATCATGGAGAAGCCTGGACCCTAGAAAGCATTGAGGTAAAACTGAAAAACTGATTTCAAATCAACAACACACCCGACATAGGAGAAAAGATAAGTTACTGACAAAAGAATGAGCAGAATTATGATGAAAAGATCACATAGAAATAATAATATCTTCTACCACTAAGAACTGTTAAATAATGGAAGGATGCTAAGGAAAGCTGAAAAATGACAGTACTTGAGGTTAGCAACGTATCTGGGATGATTCATTGGGTGATTAAATTGGGCTTTCCTTGATGGCATAAAATAGAATAAATATGTTAAATAGTTCCTCCTCCAAGAGTCTGGGAAAGGTTTGATTTCCATTTCACTCAAAAATGTGAAATGATTATAACGAGCAAGCCCCCTTACCTACCTTAAAATCGCTAACATAGCCACCTTAACATTACCCCTGAGATTACGAGAACTGTATTCACTGTGCTTTTTGCCAGGACAGCTGAATTTTTTAATGATAATTTTTAATTGTCTTTTTTTCTTCTTTCAGGCTTGTAAATTTTATAGTTCCCAATGGTATGTGGTAAACTACAAATATGAACAATATTCTGGAGACATCCGACAGTTACCCCGGTAAGAACCTATCAAGAGTACTCCTTGGGTTTTTCCATATATAAAATATGATTTATGTTTAAGTCCTACCATTGTTTACAAATACATGTATGTTAATCTAGTATCAAGGTATATTTTACAAAATTTAAAAATAAGTGTTACGATAGAACATTTTGTTCAACAACATATATTTTGTTGTATATGCACAGAATCGATTGTGAGATATAAATTATCCTTATTTAATTTTTAGCAAAGTCTTAAAGTATCATTATACCATTCTTTTGTGAGCTGTCATTTCAATAGCAGATATAACATGACTAGAAAAGAACAGTTTGGACCAAAACATTTTTCTGATGATATTCTGTATTTTGCGTTCAGATTTGCCACTGGTTTCATGTGTTTTCATACTGTGATATCAAAAGTCATGTAAATAAACAACTTCCACAGAAGTGACATATGTTTAAGAATAGTAAAAGGGGAAAATAAATAGCTATTTTTTTTTTCTGGTCTCTGGGGAAAAGAAGTCTTTGGGAAAAGGTGTCTTTGTTCTGCACCTGTTCAAACGTCACCTTCAGGGACAAGCTCGCCTGACCTACTACCTGAACTAGTCATTTATTCAGTGTCTGTGTCTCCCAATAAAGCAAAAATCCCCAAATGGTGGGGCTTTTCCTTGCAGAATCCCCTGTAGGCTAGGAGAATGCCTGGCCCGTGGTTAGTGTGCAATTATTACTTATTGGATAAATAAACTAAGTACATGGCACATTTTGAAATATAACATTCCTGGATGGGATTGGAGTGGCTCAAATTAAAGAACTGCAATGAATTGGAATCTCCTAACACATTGCGTCATCCATCTAAGATGATGCAAATAATCCAGAAAAACACAACAATCAAAAGTGAAGTTGTTATTAACCCTCTCCTCAAGTGAAGATGTCGAGAAGATACACATCATGCCTAAGTTTTTAGTGGATACATGGTTTAGATTTGGGCACTATTGGCCCAGATTTCCTGTGCTCCCAGAAACAACTGTTCCAGACTCGGATACTTGGAAAGGCTGCTCTGAACTCCTGAATGCGGAATTTTAAGGAGCTACGGAATAGCTCATAGAAGGTGCCATTAGAGCTCAGGGCTGAAGGAATAGTAGCTACCAGCACTCTGAACTTGAGAAAGGATTCCCAGAGGAAAGAGCAAGGGCAAGTGCCCTGTCTTGGGAATCAGCATGATCTCTTGAGCAGAATGGGGAGGCTTGAACTGATGGTTAGAAAAGCTGGAGTAAGATGAAACCACAGAAGGAGACAGGGGCCTGGTGGGCCCCAGAAAAGAGCTTGGATTCATTCTACCGCAACGGAAGCCTGGGGAAGTTTTAACCTAGTGAGACATGATCCAGTTTCCTTCTTTAAAAAATCACTTGAGCTACTCTAAGGAGAATGGATTGTAGCAGTGAGTATACAAAAAAAAAAAAAAAAAAGAGGTGGAGGGAAAAGAGGCCATGTATTTTTCAGTTACATTACTAAGAGCAAAACAGTGTTCTTCCAAAACAGCAAATTTTTTTTTTTTTTTTTTTTTTGCAAACCAGTGAATATTAACTTTTACCAAATCTCTGAACATCCCTTTAAATTCAGGTTACTCCTGAGAGTTAACTTCCTATAACTTTGTGTTGGGAAGGTCCCACCGCATGCTAGGCTTTCCTGAGTAATTACTATATTTGGAATATCTGCATGTTAGTCACACGCTAACATGTGTGGTTTTTTTTTAAGATTTTATTTATTTATTTGACAGAGAGATAGAGAGAGAGAACAAGTAGGCAGAGAGGCAGGCAGAGGGAGAGGGAGAAGCAGACTCTCCACCGAGCAGGGAGCCCAACGTGGGGCTCGATCCCAGGACCCTGGGATCATGACCTGAGCCGAAGGCAGCCGCTTAACCGACTGAGCCACCCAGGTGTCCCTAGTCACACGCTTTTTGTAAGCACAACTAAAAAGCAAAGCATTTTTTTAACATCGAGACTTCCTCTTTCTAAAAACTGTTCTGAGAAGCGGTTACAACTTGGAAGCTGTGTCCAAGCAGTTGGAGGACCTCATATGAAGTGAGAGATTGTAGAAAGTGGCATTTAGCCATATGACTTCCTGCTGACTTCAGGTCTGTTGAAATCTTTGTTGTTGTTTTTTTAAGATTTTATTTATTTATTTGACAGAGAGAGAGCACAAGTAGGGGGAGCAGGAGAGGGAGAAACAGGCTCCCCATCGAGCAGGGAGCTCAATGTAGGGCTTGATCCTAGGACCCTGGGATCAAGGTCTGTTGAAATCTTTAATGGCTTTGCCCCCACACACTTTTTCTTATGTCCACGATGCCATCAAGCAAAATAAATATGTGAAAGATTTCACCTTCGTCGTATTCATCCCCTATTAAAACAACAGAGGAAACATCTCCACTGAGAACAGGGCCTGGATATCGTTGAATTAGAATTTTCATGGAGCATGAGAAGAAACGTCAGGAGAAGCAAGACAAATGTAACTGAAATACTGTTGGGAATTTCCCTTAATTGACTAAAGGAAGTGGAAGTTGATACCAAGAAGGGGAAGAATAATACTACCACAAAGTAGGAGATTTTAATGAACTATGTGTATTCAAAGTGAAAATCACAAGTTCCAGAATATAATCCTCACACATCTCCTGAAATAATGAAGACCGTAACACTGAATAGAAAAATTATTTTTAAAATGATTTTACAAAGCCTAAGCACTCCCCATTAAAGACTGTGCATATTTAGGTCAGTAGTGGAAACAGATAATTTACTTGGCCTTCAGAGGCTATTAGAATAAATCATGTTCATGCCTCCTGGATTAGAAGAATTCTCCTATGTCTGCTACTAATTTAAGCTGATCATTTCTTTTTATGAGTTCCTGAGGGTCCAAAATAAAAACTTGCAATTATGGTACAGTGAAAAAAGAAGCATGTGTTTATCTCCCTAATTTTTATTCTTTAAATTTGAAATTGTGTTATTATTAATGCTTAAGAACCTCACTTTTTTTTTAAGTGGTGTTCATAGAAGGATACTAGAGAGAAACATTATTTCAGGCTAGAGTGTAAAATATAAGCCTTCACACATAAAAATCAGCACTGAACTTGGGATTCACAGGAGACAAGAATGACAAAAAGTACATGATGCCAGAGGAGCCAAGAATATACCGTGGGGAAAGGACAATCTCTTCAATAAATGGTGTTGGGAAAACTGGACAGACATATACAAAAGAATGGAACCAGACCCTACCTGACGTTATCCACAAAAATTAACTCAAAATGGGTTAAAGACTTGAATGTAAGACCTGAAACCATAAAACTCCTAGAAGAAAACATAAGTGATAACCTCCTTGACATCCATCTTGGCAAAGATTTTTTTGGATCTGACTGCATTCAAGAAAAAATAAACATGTGGGACTACATCAAACTCAAAAACTTCTGCACAGCAAAGGAAACCATCAGCATAATGAAAAGGCAACCTACTGAATGTGAGAAAATATTTGAAAATCATGTATCTGATAAGGGGTTAATATCCAAAATATACAGAAAGCTCATACAATTCAATGGCAAAAAAATAAAACAATCCAACTAAAAAATGAGCAGAGGATCCAAATAGACATTTTTCCAGGGAAGACAGACAGTGGCCAATCAGTACATGAAAAGTACTCATCATTAGGAGATACAAATAATCATCAAGAAAATACGGATCAAAACCACAGTGAGATATCACCTCACACCTGTTAGAGTGGTTAGTATCAAAAAGGCAAGAAATACCAAGTTGTAATGAGGACGTGTCAAAAAGGGAACCCTCGTGAACTGTTGGTGGAAATGTAAACTGGTGCAGACACTACGCAAAACAGTATGGAGGTCCCTCAAAAATTTAAAAATAGAACTACCATGTGACCTAGCAACTCCACTTCTGGGTATTTATCCAAAGAAAATAAAAACACTAATTCAAAGAGATGTATGCGCTCCTCTGTTCACTGCAGCATTATTTACAATAGCCAAGACATGGAAACAGCCTAAATGTCCATCGATGGATGAATGGATAAAGTAAATGTGAGATAGGTAGGTAGATAGATAAGTAGGTAGGTAGGTAGGTAGGTAGGTAGATCGATGGATCGATCACTGAGGAACATGACCACTACTGTGATCCACAGTTACCAAGAACAAATGCCTGTCAAATTGGTTTTGTAAGAAAGAGAAGAAAGGGTAAGTCAGGCTGGCAGAAGAGGGCAGAATATGAAGTTCAGAAAGGGATAGAATAGTGTCAAGGTCAAAGGGAGACTAACAGGAAATAATTAGCATATAGCATAGGACCATCCCTGAGCTAGATGTTGACATCCCATGTTCAAGTTTGTCTTTGCTGCCTCTCCCTGTTTTCCCTACACATTCTTTTATTTTTCACTCAGGATGTTTTCTTAATACCCCCTTTACTGCCCTGCCATCATTTTAAGAATCCTGGAACACTCATGTTCTCTTCTCTGCAGACAAAATACTTGGAGTAATTGCTCTGAAATCAACCTTATGAATCTGCCTCTGAATCTCAAACAATGTGTTGCCTCATGCAGGATGAGGGAGAGAGGGAAGGGTTGTGTTTAGGGGCTTTATTTTGCGTCAAATGAAAAGGTGAAAGGGACTGCTCTTTGTTCAGGAATGTCAAAATATTGTTAAGGAGAAAAGGGATATTTTGGGTAGGACAGGAAAAATTTCCCAGTGGTCCTAAAATAACACTGTCCTCGGCTACTGGCTCTGTCTTCACATAAACTTGACCCTAACCCAAAGAGGCAGAACAAGTTAACATTAAGGGCAATAAGCATAGATATGCTTCAGCATCTCTAAGGCTCTGTAGGAAGGAGAAAGGAGTACAGATACACCAAGATCCTTTGGAAGAGAATAATGGCTACAATCTTAACATGCTTATTCAAGATGGTTTGGGTTCATTTATCCTACATACAGCAAGTAGCATTTGGAAATAGGGCTTCTAATCCCACCTCTTCCACTACGTGTTTATGTGAGTAGCTGTTACAGACTTCACTTTCCTCTCAGTACAACAGTGAGACTAGACTAGACTGTGGAGTTCTAGCATTTGTGTGCAAATGTCTGATTACACACATATATAATTTAATAAAAAGCAATATGCTGCTTAGTACATATTTAGACTTCAGTGCAAATGTTCTCTTACCTTGGTAGAGATTTTTGGACTTCTTTGAAATTGCAGATAAGTCATGGATGAAGAAGGTTATATTATGTATGTATGAATATGTTTCTGGAATTTGGAATAATGCACACCCATTCGAGTAAATTAATATACGTCAATGAACAAATATTTATTATGTTCTTACCCTGTGCCAGAACCTATGGTGGAGGTAATCTTAAAATACACATTCCCTATAACCATTCTTTCAAGCCTCTGGCTTTTTAATAAACCTGTTACCATTTACAACTACTTACCTATGGACTTTGGGATTTCATATCAAGACTGTGCAACAGATAACAAAATAGATAAATAAATCGAGACTAGGTCTGAAGTGAGGCCCCAGATATCATCTTTAATACCCAATATCAACTACTGTGTACCCCAGAATAGCTTTATTTTTCTTCATTATTGATTTTGATAGCAAGTAACTTACATTAATTTGAATTTATAAAATAAATTCACAATAGTAATAAGATCATTTTTAGAAACCTGTTTAACACATTAGAGGTGCCTCTTATGATGTTGATCGCCAATGAGCATCTCTACAGTAGGAAAAGACAAAGCTGGGGGAGGTGTAGATGGGACTTCATTGGAGCCCTGGCTTTAAGAAACATGTCATCTGGCACGCCTGGGTGGCTCAGTCGGTTAAGGGTCCAACTCTTGGGTTTGGCTCGGGTCCTGATCTCAGGGTCTTGATCTCAAGGTCATGAGATCTAGCCCCGTGTCAGGCTCCACGTTCAGTGGGAGTCTGCTTGAGTTTCTCTCTCTCTCCCTCTCCCTCTGCCTCTCCCAATCATGTGTTCTCTCTCTCTCTCTCTAAAATAAATAAATAAATCATTTTTTTTAAAGGAAGAAACATGTAATCTGGTGGAGGGTAAGATAGGTGCACACACAACAGATTTGGGTAAGAACTGAAAGAGATGCGTGTCTGGCATCTACAGGGAGAAAGTCCTCATTTGTAGAGCCTGGGATGCCTTCGTAGAAACCACTTTGGGGGCACGAACTCTTTTTAGACTACCATAGAATATTATTTAGCTTTAAAAAGGAATGAAATCCTGAGACATGCTATAACATGAATGAAACCTGAAGACATTTTACAGTAAGTGAAATAAGCCAGACACAAATTGACACATACGGCATGATTCCACTTACATGCAGTACCCAGAATAGTCAAATACATAGAGGCAGAAAGTAGAACAGTAGTTACCAGGGGTGGGGGAAGGGAGAGATGGGGAGCTGTTGTTTAATGGATCCTGTGTCATTTTGGGAATGAGAAAGGTCTAGAGTTGGGCAATGGTGATGGTTGTACAATAATGTGAATGTACTTAGTGCCATTGAACTGGACACTTAAACATGGTTAAAATGGTAATTGTCCTGTTATATACATCTTACCACAATTGAAAAAAATATTCTTATCAGGTAGAGAGAATGTGGCTCTGATCTCAGGCTTTTCCATTTTTAAAAATGAGGTCAGTGTTCTTTCTCCACCTTGCCCTGCTGTGAACCAGGAATGGGCATTTTCAAGTCTTTCAGAGGGAAGGTAAAGAATATTATGAACCCACTTGAATGTGTTTCATCCCTATGTGAATGCAGTCTGGTAATTGTATGCATAGTTAAGTATAAAGAGTCCTTGGTCATGCCCCTTCTTATATGGAATACCATCAACATAGGAAAAGATTTGTGATAGGAATAACTGAATGAGCACCCCTGGGCTTTTTTTTCTCAACGGTCAGATTCTGGGGTTGCTTCTACACAATATAAATCACCTTAAAGAAAATAAATATTCCATGCAAATCCTATATGTAGGATTTTCTAGCTAGGTGTCAAGGGATGCTGTTGATCACTTTCATTCAGCCGTGAGTTGTGAAATAGAATCAAGCCAAGAGAAGTTTATTTTTGTCCTATTTGACCATTCGTAGTACCAGGTGCACACTCTTGCTGCTGTGGGCTGGTCAGCATTCCAGTGTTACCACGGAAAATGCACCAAGCGAGGACAATTCCACGAAGTCAGGTTGGGGCGTTCTTTGGCGGAGGCCACGGTTAGGAGAGCAGCGCACCCTAGTGGCCAGAGATCAGACTGGTTTTCAGGAACTTGGTTTTTCAAGTGTCCATGTAGGACCCTGAGGGCATGTCATTGAAAGGCAAAACAGAAATGAAAATATCACTACTTCAGATTCCACTGCAGAATGTGGACAAAGGAAAACATAAACCACCAAACCTTTAAAAGTGTCCTGCTTGCCTTCATCTCCTTCAAGAAGACATGTCAAATCTGAATAAATAGTAACTCTGTGGTTTAAAAAATAGAGATTTCTTTGCAAGAGATAATGTGCAATGGTGTAAGGGAAAGTTAATACTTCCAAAGGAAATAGGGCACTCACATGATTACATTACTTTATTTAAGAAAACACAATAGTTGTTACCTAGGAAACAGTGGAAAACAAAAGCCATGTTTCAAATGACAAATCAGAAACTGGTTTTGTTTGTTTGTTTGTTTTTAATACCAGAGCAGAATACAAGCCAGAGAAACTTCCTTCACATTCCTTTGAGGTTGACCATGAAGATGCTGATAAGGATGAAGTAAGTACATTGTTGAAAGTGAAATGTTTAAAGCGGAGGATACTTTGTTCCTGTCTTCCACTAGAGCATTTCACATTCCAACCAGATTAACATAAAAGCAAAAGTAGCTACTTGTGGAAGGGCTTTTTGTCAAAGGGAGTCACATTTGTTTTGAAATTGAACATAATTATTTAAGATGAGTCCATGGAGAAAGAGGAGTTTCGTTTTTAAGTGCAAGGTCAAAGACCCGGGATTCACAAAAGATTGCAGTCATGCCAATGATGCTTCTTCTCCAGGATACCACCTCCCACTCGTCGTCTAAGGGCGGTGGGGGAACGGGAGGAACCGGAGTTTTCAAGTCTGGCTGGCTCTACAAAGGGAATTTCAACAGCACAGTGAACAATACCGTTACTGTTCGGGTAAGGAGACATCAAGACTCATCTTTGTTTCTTCCAGTATTCCTGACACCCCCTCCTTCGGTCACTGCACAGAGGAGAGTCATTTGCATTGAGTTTATGTTTCGTGTCATATTTTATTTATGAGACAGGACGATGTTGTTCTCTAGAACGGTGCCTTAGAACTGTGGCACTCCTGAAGGAATTAGAAAAATTCTAATTTCTCTAATAGCACACCGCAATTGGAACTACTTCTGTATATCTTTTCCTTTATTTAGTCCTTCAAAAAGCGCTACTTCCAGCTGACTCAGTTGCCAGATAACTCCTACATCATGAATTTTTACAAAGATGAAAAAATATCCAAAGAACCCAAAGGCTGCATCTTTTTGGATTCCTGTACAGGTGTGGTTCAGGTGAGTGGAAATCCCTCCTCCTCCTTGGGTTTTTTTTTTTTTTCCTCTTGGGTTTTTTAAATCAATGAGTGCATTCATCCACTCATCAATCATTCATTCTGTAAGTGTTTATATAGTATCTGATATGACCCAAGAACTGTTCTAGACCTTATGGATTCAATGGAAAACAAGGCAGCCTCGATTTCTGCTTTCACAAAACTCACTTTCGATAAAGGAAGAAAAACAGAAAATAAGCAAAGAAAGAAATGAACAGAATGGAATCCGTTGGTGAAATCTGGAATAAAGAAAATAAGTAGGGCTAGGGAAGGGAGAGGGGAAAATGGTAAGGTCAGAAAGCAGTGTTAATGCTCCAGAAGTGAGGAAAAACGTTTTCAAAGAAAAATTATTTGATCTGAAAACTAAAGAATGAGCAGGGAAGCAAGTGCAAAGGTCCTGAGGCAAGAGCAAGTTGGGTGTATTTAAGGGGAAGGGGAAAATGACCACCTGTGTGGCTACAGTGTAGAGAGCCACTGAGCTAAAGGATTCAGTAAGGTAATATATAAACCATGTATTTCACTATACTTCACAAATACTATCTTTATTATTGGGTAATAATGAAAGAGTAACTCTACAGTGTACATATACATCATCTTCCTTCTGAGAGGAGGTTTCCTTCAAAGACAAGGATTACATCGATTCCCAAAGACTTAATTTCAGAAACAGGACACAGTGCTTTTAACAGACAATGCTGTTACGCAAGCTCTTGGTCTTCAAACTATTGTTCTTAGTATTCGATGTGACATGGACCACTGGGGCAAAGGGAAGCAGAAGAATTCTGTAGGCTTCATTTGGACATCTTGCTTTCATTTATTCTTTTCGCTCTGATGAGGTAAGTATCCTTTTTCCTTCTTACATAAAAATTGAAGCAACCAAATGTTATAGCAAACTCTTCTTGAATTTCACAGAAAGATGCTGGCTCATTGATCTTGGGGACTGTGTTTCTGGTCACAGGCCACTAGGAGCAGACCCTTCTCTTCTCACTAAGCCACAGGCATTCACATAGCTTGCTCCATAGCTGAGATTACATCTTGGATTAATACCAGGGGCACTTGGATATGCAGATGCAAAATGAAGTCTTCTCCAGCCTCTTAGGCCTAGCCTTTTTCTGGATGGTTTATCTGTTAAAATCTGGAATTCCTCCAGAAAATAATAATGCTGAACCTTAAAAGGAAAGAATTAATTAACTGTTGCTGAGCACTGGGTTGGAAGTGAAAGATAATTGCGTTTTAACACAGACGCCAACTGTCCATATGGAAAGGGCAATAAGGGTCTTAATGGAGGGTGGAGATAGTTTTTTATTGTTGATCACAAAGGAAACTCTTTGGCTTTAGAAATAATCAAGTAAAACCTTAGTAGCAGGTTAAAGATCAACGATTACATTTTATAGACATTGAACTAAAAATTTTAAATATTTTCTTTTCCATTTTTTCCTTCAAAGCCTGCTCTAGCAAATGCATTATCACCTTTTAGGAAGTATCACTGTAGCCCAACATATCAAGCTTGCAGAGATACGTATTAATATGACATTGTTTCTTCAAAGAATCCTATAACTCCGGGTTGAGTGCACCCCTTTGTGCTCGAATGTGACCTTTCACTACAGGAACCTCTTCACCTTGTTTTAGGCTATGCTTCAGTTTCTGCTTAAATGATGCCTTGGAGCTGGAGAGTGTCTTCTAGGAGAAAACACAGCTTGGGGTTCACACAGATCAGCATTCAAATCCTGGTTTCACCATTTACTATCAGAGGCTTCGAGTAAGTTACTCAAGCTCTGAGCTCAGGTTCCTCATCAGTAAAAAGGAAAAAGGATCGGGGAGGCAGTGTGTCTTCAGTCACTCTTCCCTAGTCTTGTAACCAAACTAACGTGATTTCACTCCCTGGTGAGTCACAGGTAGAAACACACCAGGTGAGTTGTCACGCAAAGGAAACTTTATTTGCAGCAAATACAGAAATCATGGGGAATAACTTCTAAAGCCATGACTCCTCAGCAAGAATGAGTGGGTTTCCTTTACTTAAGGTTAGGATGAATATTTAGAAAGAGCAGCCTTGCCGATGTATGTAAGGTCATACATGTGTCTTATGGAAACATGCCTATACAGACAATGTATGTTATGTAAATGAGGTTTGTGCTTCTCTTTGGGCAGAGATTTTAATATTATAATGAGGTAAAAGTAATTGTTGGTTACTCCATGGGTCGCTCCATAATCCATCCGCACAGGCAGGAGTGGGGGTCGAATTCAAACTGGTCTGGGCATTCCGGGCCCCAGAAGCTCTTCATATGGGCAGTTACGCTTGAGGAGTAGTTTTGGTTTCCATCATGGGATGCTGTGCCCTTCAGGTCTTTTGCCTGAGTTAAGAGATAAGCCGGAAAGAAGAACTTAAGGAAAAATGTGGGACAAAAGTCAGTGGGCACAAGCAAGTAAGAAGTGAAGGTCAGATCTAACTGGTGATAGTCTTTCCATTAAGTACAAAGGTCACAACTTTGAGAGATAGACATTCAACTGTGGAAAGGCCTTCCTAGAAAAATTCAATTCACCTTCCTGAAATTTCTACCTAAATATGTTTATTTATTCATTCATTCACTCATTCAACAAACTTATTTAGTCCCTGTGACATACTAGGAACTGTGCTCAAGCATCGGGAACTCATAACCAGAGAGGGACACAGGCTCATTCCTAACTATTACACAGTGTCACAAAAGCTGTAAGAGGCAACTTCTGTTGAATGTTCTAGGAGCACATAACAGTGATGAACTCTTCTGGGTCAGCTAGCAGGATTCCCCAAGGTAGATTTTACACATTAAAGCACAAATGAATAATCCTACTTCATTTTCCAGGAGAGAGCCATTCAAATATTTGGGAGCCTTTATTACATATTTTAAAGAGTTCAGCTCTCTACCCCCTCATTTCTATTCCTGTTTATCAAGACCTTATAACCCTTTGAGGAGAAAGGACCTCCAGCTTCCTGAGATCACTTTGGGGAGATAGACATTTGGGTTACTTATCACCTTGTGTCTGGATCCTGGTTCTTACATATTTGTTTATAGCTCTTTCTGACTTAGGAGGTCTTACAACTGGAAGGAAGATTCTCAATGAGATACTGCAACTTTAGTCATTGGTCTGACAAACTCCCAGGTACAAAATGTCCCTGAAGATGAAACGCATACACAAAAAAACACAGAACAAATGAATAATAGAATGAGTCAGACCTATTTTGCCAAGAATCATTATCTGTTTCCCTTGAATAAAACAGAAAAAAGGAATAAAGACCTTACCTCAGAAGTGATACCTACCATCTGGCATTCTAAGGAAGTCCAAGCTCCTAAGAGTTTTAGTAAACAAGCCATTTTCATTTGTTTCATTCAGACCCAATCTATATCATTGTGTTCTAAGAATAGCCCTTGGAATTCTTAGAAATATATTTCAAGGGTGAGATCAAGTAGAGAAAAACTCCTACCCACCCAGTAAATTTCTCAGAGATTTTTGGTGATGTTTATGATTAGAAGTTTTCTGGATCTTAGTTAAAAAGGAAAAAAATACAGTAGTTTTCCACTTCATAATATCATCAAACAGTAATGTGGATCTGTTTTATCCCCCATGCACTCCCAATCTGGAGCAGAACTTCCAGTTTTTGCTGCTTCCATTTTGATATGATACAAAGAGATATTGCAGCCTGTATGATCCTATTTTGTTCCTTCAGAGTCTTACTCATTCATCTACTGGCCCATCCATCCACTCAAGGTTCTGCCATTATGGAAGAGAATGAATAGTCCAAGAATCCCATCTGTTAGGTTTTCTACCACAACATTAATAATGACCAATGTCACTTGATACAGGCTTAAATGGGATGGGGGGGGGGCAAACACTGCTTCTTTCATCCCAGGTGCCAAATCTGCCACCTTGTGGATATGGGTTCCAAGACAATGGCCTTGGGGTGCCTGGGTGGCTCAGTCAGTTAAGCGTCCAATTCTTGGTTTCGGCTCAGGTCATGATCCCAGGGTCAAGAGATCAAGCCCCGGGCGCCTGGGTGGCTCAGATGGTTAAGCGACTGCCTTCGGCTCAGGTCATGATCCTGGAGTCCCGGGATCGAGTCCCGCATCGGGCTCCCTGCTCAGCAGGGAGTCTGCTTCTCCCTCTGACCCTCCCCCCTCTCATGTGCTCTCTCTCATTCTCTCTCTCTCAAATAAATAAATAAAATCTTAAAAAAAAAAAAAAAAAAAAAAGAGATCAAGCCCCGTGTGGGGCTCTGCACTTAGTGCACAGTCTGCTTGAGATTCTCTCCCTCACCCTCCCCCCATCCCTCCCCCAACTCACATACACACGCTCTCTCTCTCTGTCTCTCTCAAATAAATAAATAAATAAAATCTTAAGAAAAAAAAAAAAGACAATGGCCTCCTGTGCTTAACCAAAGTCTAGAAACTTGGATGCATTTGCAGATCAAGCAACCCACCACATGAGGGAAGTAGGGCCAGGTGTGAGACACCAGGGAGCAGCTTGGGCTGTGTAGACTTGGAGTGTGCTCACCCACAGAAGGGGAGTCAAATTGGGAAGGAAAACAAAGGGTACTTGCCAAGGAAAACAAATCTAGAAACTACACATGACCTATAAACTTCCCATTAGCAAACTCTGGCTCCACAGAATCTCATTTCCAATGATAACAATAAAAACCAGAATGACACTTTCTTCATCTAATAGATTATTTGACAGCAGTTGATGGAACGTGCATGATTATTGTCCCAGTTTATTAAAATAAAACTCACGGAGCTAGAGTGGCTTTCCCAAATCACAGAGCTGGTAAATAGCAAAATTAGGTTTGAAGTGGAGGGACATCCAAAATCACGGAAAGATGCCCAAGGAAATGAGTTGGTTATCATACATCAGGTAGGCATACATACGTCCATTTATCCTGCGTAAGCCACACGGACAGGAGAAACACTACAAAGATATGCTCACATGTTGTTTTAAGCAGTGAGTTTTAGGTGCAGGATTTATTTCAGCAAATATATGTTGAAAATTTTGCTGTGCAAAGCATTATGGGAAAGCCAAATATGAATCAAATGCAGCTCCTATCTTCAAAGAGTTCCCAGCCTGTGGGAGGATGCACAGGCAAAAAACAAAGCAAAACAAAACAAATATAGCACATGCAGATAAAATTAGTGACACATCTGAAACAATAGATTCTGATATCATGCAAGAACAAAATTGCATTTATCACGGCATGAGGCTTTATTAGATTATATATAGTCATATACGTATATGTCATGTATATGCTATATTTCTGCTTATTTGTTTACTGACACTCCATAACACTGGAATGTAAGTTCAGAGAGGGCAGGTGTTTTACTTGAATTTTTTTAATGCTGTGTCGCTGGCACATAGAAGGTGCCTGGTGCATTTTTGTTGAATGAAATGAATAAATAAACATGCAGAGAATGGGAAGGATTCTATAAATGGTCACCACCAACCCCAGTAACCTGGATGTGACGTTGTGTGTTTCTTTTTAAAACCCTTCTCTTGTTCCTGCAAAATTCTGTAGAAGTTGCTTGTAACACATTGGAACAATACGGCACAATGGAATATTTTGTTTAGGTTACTTCCTTTGACGTTTGGTTCTCCATTGGCTTTGGTGGCTCTGTTCCAGTATCTATTCCGGAACCTTTCCAGAGGAATACTGCAGAAACAGACCAGTGTGCTCGTGAGATACATCAGATGGCATTAGGACATATTCACAGTTTCCTGTTCTTTATGAAGCCGTGTAGATGGACTGTGGTGGGCTTGAGTAGACAAAGTAGTTGCATCTGCCACAAAGGACACTGTTTTCAGGGAAACAGGAAAATTGGGGGAACAACAACAGAAAGAATATGATTATTTCTTGATTACCACCATAATGACATAACAGTTGCATTTTGAGATTATTAAAATGTCCCATGGATTTTTCTATTTTTGTCCTTTCTTTTTTGTTATTTTATATGCCATTATCTTAGAGATCATGGAGAGTGAGATAGAAAACCACTTAGGGCATCATAATCTTCCCCGGCGTAAGCTTCTCTACACTGCAAGTAAGTAGTTCAATTTCACTCCAAATAGAAAAAGGTGATTTGGTTTTTGAGAAGCTGCAAATGGAATATTTATTTCACTGATAAAAACCCCTTTTTGAAAAACAAGGGCTTGTTAGACTTTGCTTGAATTTTTACAAACTATTTTTGAAAATATTGTTGAAGTCGGCAACCATATTCAGTTCCTTTGAAGTACAGAATGCCATTTAGAAAATCAAGTTTTGTCCATGTTTTGTCATGTTTTCTATCTAGAATTCTTTTAGTTCCTTGTCATCTGCATTTGAAAGCAGGTTGTAGCTCGATCCACTTTTAATTAATATAATTAATATAAACATTTTACATAGCTTTGCATCTCCCTGTCCACATTACTTACGGCATGAGATTAGTTAAGCAGATTCTTTCATTTGTTTGTTTTCAAGACAACACTGAGACTTGTTTGCATTTTGTTGTACTCAGATACTTAGCAATATTCTAGCCAAAGCTATGCCCTGAACTCTGAGCATTCCGAGTTCTTTCCTCTGTATCTATTTCTGTTCCTGTTGTTTTGTAAAGGAAAACTGTGTCTCCTTCTATACTTGCTCTCAGCCAAGTTGTCTCTGCCGGTAGACCCACTGTGTCAGGGCGGGTTGCATGTGGCTTTATGGACTTCCTTCATCAGAACCCCAGAGGTGCGTGTCAGGGTGTGGGGAGGGAGTCTGCCCACACCTCCTGTGGAGATCAGAGCTTCTAAGAATTTGTATTCATAAAGAAGCTGTCTAGATGTTTGCTTTTGCACATTCAACTTTGGGGCCATAGCTGCCTTTCTAGCAACACACTGTATATTATAGCCAAAATGGTCTCAAAATGCAGCTCTGGCCTTTTATTAATCAAAATCCGTCTGTCCTCTGCTCTCCTAGAACCCAGAGTGTCCTAGGAGAATAGAGGTATTCCCATGTTGCGATAGGATTCCCATTCTCAAGAAGAATTTTCATACCTTTATTGTATACCTCATCTTCAACACATTTGCATACCTTCCAATTTCACATTTGTATGATTCACTGGTTAGTGCCTGTTCCCCTTTCTGGCAGGGCAGAGACTCTGTCTGCTTTTGCCCAGCACAACATGTGAACACGATAAACACCTCTTTATGAATGAATGCTGTCACTGCACTGAGCACTGAGGATAACCACCCAGCCTCTGCCCTTCTCCAGCTCATAAGCTATTAGAAGAGCCAGCCAGCAAGTGAGAATGAGTCATTACAAGGCAAAGATATAATAATACTTGATGATAATACAAAAGCATGGGCTGGAGCCAAGAGTTGGTCCTTGGAAGAATCTAGAAGATGGCATTTAAGTGAGAATCACTGCTAGATTTTTAGCTAATTCTTTCTCCTTCAGTGCCTGAATTTTATTTTCTCTTGAGGCATATGTGTTCCCCCTATCTCTTCTCAGCACTGAGGGAATCCATGACATCCCAGACCATGACCATTCCTTTGGTCTGGGATTGTGCCAGGGAGGGGGCAAGGAAGGAGAACAGCATCTTTATTCCTGGGTCGCCTCAGTGAGTGTTAGAGTACATAGAGGTCATTTCCCTTCTCTGCCACTTGCTACCTGTGGAATCCCAAACACATTTTAATTTATCTCCCCAAGCCTCCATGTCATTTTATGTTAAATGGAATAATACAATTTGCCTCACAGAATTGTTATGGGATTAAGTGGAATAATGGCTGTGAATGCTCAGCATGGTACCTGGCTTCTAGATGACAAGTGTTTAGTAAGTGTCATATTTGTGGTAGTAATCATGATACTGTGGAAGCAGAAACGAACAAGCTATTTTAGGTTAGTCTCTGAGAACATCACAAAGAAGATATTAACAGGAGGATATTAAAAATTATTTTTTCTTGCCACCAAGAATAGCAATCCCATTGTCAAAAATATTTTATACTTTGATATTTAGCCACAATCTCACACTATAGCGATACTCTCATCTTACAGTTCTCCTATTTGTATTTTACTTGGTTATCTTAAGTACATAGGCTTCACTCAGTTATAATTGTGGGTGCCCAATGGCTTCCTACCAGTATGGGTAAGAGTTGATTACTTGTATCAGAATTACCTGAGAGTGAATTAGAGATGGAATATAAAAGTGCCCTAATAATTTGCTCTTGTATTCCCTCCACTCTCAGTGGGCTTCTCCCATATTGGAACAGTTCATTCATTTGACAGATTTCAACTTGGATGCCCCTTCCATAGAAGACCAGTCTGATGTAGCTACTCAGCCTCTGAGCCCATTTTCACTCTCTGCACAGCACAAAATCTGTTTTCTAGTAGTTTTTTATTCCTTCAATCTTTTGTTCATTCACTGTTCCCTACAAATATCAGTTCCCTAAGAACAGGAACCAAACCTATTCCCTTATAAAAGATGACTGTTTTGAACCCACTGGTCCTGAGCCCTTCTGTGCAACAGTGCAGGGCATAATGGTGAGAAGAACTGGCCCGGTCTTCCTAGAGGCAGCCATGAGGGAGAGATACATGTTGGTCAAAACAAACAAATGAAAATGAATAACTATATAATTCCAAATTGTGGTAAGTGCCCTGGAAGACAAGAAACTTGTCTTAACTGAGGAACTGGGAAAGGTTTACCTGAGCAAGTATAACTTCAATTGAGATCTGAAGAATGACTACGAGTCCCCCAAGTAGATGAGGGGCAAACATGGTGCTGATTGTGTGCAAGCACATGCTTGGGGGAGGGGCTGCTTCAGGCTTGTGGCAGGAACACAGCTTGTGACGGGAGAACATTCAGGAACGAGAGCAAAGCCTCATGTGTTCATCACATAAGGCAAAGTAGATATGTGAGGTTAGAGAAAAATCTGGAGGTTGGTGGAAAAGCCAGAGCCACAGAAAGGAATGGGGTGCCCTGCCATGTTAATGTCATGTCCTTTAAAGCCATTGGAGCAGATGAGAGAGAAAGGAATCTGAGGCAGATCCTCAGGTTAGCATTAGGTTAGCATTAGATGTCACCAAGATAAGGAAGAGCCAGTAGAGATGATTGAAAAGTGGTGGCCAGTGAAGAAGAAAGAAAACCAGAATTGAGTGTGGTCATGGAAACCAGACACAGATGGATTTCAAGAGGAGGAAGTGGCCACCATGTTAATTCTACTGAAAAGTCAAGGAAGATACAAAGAAGAAAATGTCCCTTGGATAATACAGCAGCATAAAGTTTGTTAGTGACCATGACAAGTGCTGCCCTGGGGTGTGATGGGGCCAGAAGCCCAACTGGAATGAATAGTGGGCAGAACACAGGATGAGAAAGTGAAGGTAACCACTCAAATCAACTATGTGAAGAAGTTTAGAGTATATTCCCACAGGTACCTGAAGAAGAAATTTTTGAGCCACCATGCTCATCCAATCAACAAAAACCCAAATAAAATATCTATTCATACAAAAAGCCTTGAAAGAAACCAAATAAAACAATTCATACCCATCCAAATTTTTCTCTTGATCTTTATGTTACCCTCCTGTATGGAAACACTTTGGAAGGGCGACCCCATAAAAAATGTCTCTCGCTCTCTAAGACTTATTGTCTGGTGTTTTTTTTTTTTTTTTTTCTTTCTTTCTTTCTTTCTTTCTTTCTTTCTTTCTTTCTTTCTTTCTTTCTTTCTTTCTTTCTTTCTTCTTTCTTTCTTTCTTTCTTCTTTCCTTTTTCTTTCTTTTTATACCACAGAATAACAGACTAAGAAAATATGCCTTTGAATTGAAAATGAATGACCTAACTTATTTTGTGCTGGCGGCTGAAACAGAGTCAGATATGGATGAATGGATCCACACCCTCAACCGCATCCTGCAAATCAGTCCTGAGGGGCCCTCTCAGGGGAGGAGGAGCACAGAGCTCACAGATCTGGGGCTAGGTGAGAGCACATGCACCAACTTCCCTTCCTTTGCAAAGTGTGACCTGTGCATTGGGTTGATTTAAATTGCTAGTAACTGTGGTAGTTGTCAGGTCTGGCTCACCCATCCCTGAGCTATTTGCTTAAATCTTGACTTTCACTGAATAGTGAAGGTCACCACACATAGGTATGATTTTGAGTTTACTGGCAATGATTTGAGGATGGAAGTCATTTGTCAGCAGTATTAAAAATATACCCATGTGTGATGGGAGGTTACCTTAGATGGGGTAGTTGCTTTTCATAGCTTTAATTTAATTTAATTAATTAAGATAATATTATATAAAGACAAACATGCATTACTTCCTTTTAGTTGAAAGATACCTTGCAAAAAAAAAAAAAAAGAAAGGAAGATATCTGTCATGTATGGCTTCTGGCCATACTAAGATCAGCTTATATGTGAAAGTTCCATAAACTTTGCAGAATATTCAAGATCTTTATAAGATAAAAAATATGTCTTTTTCCCATCCTTATTACCTCTTAAGATTTTAATTCATTCTAGGCAAAGAAAAGAGAGCAAGAGAAAGGAAAGGACAGGTGATGTGAAAGGTAGAAAAACGGGTCTATAACCATGTCATAGACATGTGACATGTGAAAGACAAATACACCTTCAGAGTTGGTCATTCCTCCCAAAGGAAAACTATTTTAAGACCTTTTGCCCAGCACCATGGGACGTTAGAAACCAGTCTCTCTAAATTCTAGTAGTCTAAATAATCACATGCTATCAAGTGAAAGATGCATGTGGTCATGAGGAAGAAAACTGCTGTTGACTTTAATACAGCTACTATATACCATGGTAGAGTTGAATGTTTTACATTCATGATTTCCTTAATAATGATCAACGAGAACATTAATATTTATAGAATTTTAAAGAGTTTAACTAACTGAAGCTAGAATGCAGGTTTGAAATTGATGGTCTGAGAGAATTATCAAAAATATATACACATAAGAAAACTTTAGTATGCATTAGTGAAGTAAGTCATGACAACCCCAAGTATAAAGGTAGTATTAGAAGGGTCAAGAATTCTTATGGGCTCAGGACAGTGTCATGGAAAGAATCCCAAAATGACAATCAGGAGGTCTGATTTCCAGGCCCAGATCTTGTAACAATATGGAGTCCTAGAGCCAGGGTACAACGAAGCATCTGCTCACCAATATCCACCCCGAGTCCAGTTTTGATATGTCACAGCCTAGAGAAATGTGTGATCCATAAGTATTACTTAGTAACCTCTCTTGGTGTATCTTTTCAAGATTCGCTGGATAATTCTATAACTTGTGAATGCACACCAGAGGACACAGAGTCTTCAGAGAACAGCCTGCACCCAGACTTCGCAAAAGTAATAACGCTGACATTTTGCTCTGCAAATAAATTTGAATTACTTATTAGTTATTGCTTTCATAGAAACACTGTATTTTAAGATTGAGACTAAGATAAACAACACTTAAAAATAAAAACATGTTTTGATAAGATTTGCTGAGTGTTAATGGAGGATATTAAAACAGTGATAATAGTAAGGAGCAACCTCTGGGCCATGTGGATGGGGTCATGCTGTGAGTACCTGGATGCTTAAGCTACCAAGAGCTAACACAGCTTTCTCTGTAGTACCTCACAGAAACTGAAGAGACTGTCAAAACAACTCGAAATATGGAGAGGCTAAATCTGTTCTCGCTGGATCCAGATATAGATGTAAGTCGGAATTCTTTCTAAGCAGACATGAACTTGATCCACACAATTGTGGTTTATGATTTAGAATTCCTTTTTATAATGGGTGTTTGTTGAGAAAGACTTTCAACATTTTTTCTTAGACCTTGAAACTTCAGAAAAAGGACCTTTTAGAACCCGACTCTGTGATCAAACCATTTGAAGAAAAAGCTGCCAAGAGAATCATGATCATGTGTAAAGCTCTCAACTTAAATCTTCAGGGATGTGTTACGGAGAATGAGAATGATCCGATAACGAACGTAAGTTTCCCTCTGTTACATCCTATACGCATCAGCCAACTTCACACCCCCCTCTGGCCAAAATCTTTTCTATTGCTGATAAGTTCAGGCACTGAGTTCACACCCTGTAGTCTCTGAGGGAGTACGAATGACAGCATTTTCCACGTTACAAAAGTGCACAAGTTCTGAAGTGGAATTGTGAATATATTGCCATAAAACGTTCCTCTTACCTTGAAGAAGCATCATCAAACGGACTGTATTCTGGGGTCCTTTCCATTAAATCACACAGTGGTTGACAGTTTCCTAAGATATTGTTTATATCTTTTTGGTGGTATTGAGATGGCTTTTAAATCAAGCTTCTTATTTTAGCATTTATATGTTTATTTGAATGTATATTAGAGAATAGTTTAAACAAGCAAGTCAACTCTGTGATTTCATAGCTAATACTGCTTAAGACCAGGCTACATAGTGAATCAAGTAAAGTAATATTAGATAAATATTAAGTAATAGTAGAGGTGGTACATGGAAATGGGAGGGAAAAAAAGGTGCTTCACTGATATTTGGGAACCACCAGAGTGCTCATTAAATCAACACAAGATTCCTTTTCCTACTAAGTGAGCTGTCTTGAGAGTTCTTAAGAGTCCAAGGGACAGTTCTATACCAGTCATGGCTGTATCTGTGGGAAGGGGGCATTTTATGAACATAAAAATTATTAAAAGTTGAACTATAAAGAAGAAAATAGGGGCACCTGGGTGGCTCAGGCAGTTAAATGTCCGAACCTTGGTTTCAGCTCGGGTCATGATCTCAGGGTCATGAGATTGAGCCCCACATCAGGCTCCACACTCAGCACAAGGTCTGCTTGGGATTCTCTCTTTCTCCCTCTTCCCCTCACCCCACTCGGGCATGCACACTTTCTCTCTCTCTTCCTCTCTCTCTCTCAAATAAATGAGTCTTTCAAAAGAAGAAGAAAATAAAAATCACACATAATCTTACCATCAGTAAAAATCAGTGTTATTTATTGCCATGATCCCGTTCATTATTTTGTAATGCACTCCACTCTAATTTTTCATAAATCATCTCTTAATTGTCATCTTTCACCTTAAGGAAGAAAACTTATTTCTAGATCCATGATATAAGCCACATTTGCTTTTAGAAGACAGAACAGTAATAAATTTTCTCTACAAACTGAGCACACACAATCCCACACACGTCTCTATGACACGGGAGGCTTGTTAGTTGTGACAATGAGTGGCTGGCAAGAAGGATGGACTCTTCCAGAAGATTTTCATACCTGCTGCCCTTGGGTCTGTAGGCATCACACCGGTCCTCTGAGCCTCCTTTCCCCTATGATAGCAGGATGATGGTACATGCTATGGACCTCAGATTTAGTGAGGAGAGAGAACCAAGGGACCTGTGCCTCTCTTGGGTCAGAATACCTGACCTTCCTCCCCGACGAGTTCTGCCATCCTGGGCAAGTGTCTTGCCCTCACCCTCCTCTTCTGTAAACAGGGTAATAATAGCAATAACCATTTCAAATGATTGTTGGGAGGATTAAATGAAGTAACATATGGAAAGAACTTAGATAATGCTTGGTGCTCAGGAAGCAGTGATTACATATTAACTGTTATTTCAATATGTGGGAAATGGCTTTGAAATTTGTAAATACTGGGGCGCCTGGGTGGCTCAGTCGTTAAGCGTCTGCCTCCGGCTCAGGTCATGATCCCGGGGTCCTGGGATCGAGCCCCGCGTCGGGCTCCCTGCTCAGCGGGAAGCCTGCTTCTCCCTCTCCCACTCCCCCTGCTTGTGTTCCCTCTCTCGCTGTGTCTCTCTCTGTCAAATAAATAAATAAAATCTTTAAAAAAAAAAAAAAGAAAAAAAAAGAAATTTGTGAATACTATGTAGCCAACGTATTGGTATTTTCAGTGTTGCCTGTGAGAATCTTGTTGACAAGTAAGCTAAGATCAAAAGGTGTCACCTGTAAGAATCTTCCCCCAGAATTAAACTTTCTCCTATTTTATAACTGTAATTGTGCACTAGGTGTGTGAGTAAATGTGATTGCATTGGAGGTCACGTTTATTCATTTCTCAGCCAATACTTAATCAGTGCGCCTCCTGGGAGCCAGACTTGTTCTAGGTATTGGGGGAACAGCGGGGACAAGATAACAAGCCCCCTGCCCTCTTAAAGATTGATTCTCTTTGGAAAGAACAAACAGTACATTAAAAAAAAAAAAAAGGACAAGTAAATTAACACAATAATCATGCCTGGTTCACAGTTCTTTAAAATGAATCAGTATGACAGATGTGATACAGAGGAACTGAGAGATAGTTTCTTCTGGGTGGGGTGCTCATAGGAGGCCTCTCTCAGGAGGTGACAGTTGAAAAGAGACCTAAAGGGTGAGAAGGATAAAAGTTCAGGTCAAGGGAAAATGCTCAAGGCAGAAGAAAGAGAAAGTGGGAATACCTCAAAAACAACTAAGTCTTGGCAAGTTCTAGGAAGAGAAAACAGGTACCGAGGGGAAAGGCAGACCAAAACGATATGGAAGGAACTAGAAAGTACAATAATGTTAAGTACAGGCTGCAGTGAAGAGTTTGGATTTATCCTGAGTGGAGGCTAGAGTAATCTAAAACACTTTCAAATGGTGCGGTTCGATTTCTGTTTTTTAAAGATCTCATCAGAAAAAAAAAAAAAAAAAATGGATTGGAGGAAACAAGAGTTGACCAAGGAGAGTAGATAAGAGGCTACCACCAAAGTTCATTGCATGGTTTAGACTAGGACTGGCAAGGAAGAAGGAGAGAAATGGATGGATTTGACTGATGTTGGGTAAATTGAATGGACAGGTTTCTCTGATCCATTGGATATACAGGATAAGGGGAAGGAATATTTCAAAGATAAGTCTCTGGCTTTTGCTTTGAACACTTCTATGCATGATGGTGCCATTTACTAAGAGGACAAGACTAGATGAAGAGCAGATTTTTGGGATATTGGCTAAGAATTCCACTATGGGCATGTTAATTTGGATAGGCCTACTAGATATCCAAACAGAGATGTCCATTGGGCAGATTCAAATACAAGTCTAGAATTCGAGGGAGTGGCCATGAATGAGACAAACTTAGAAGTCTGGGCCAGACGGTGACCTGGAGGGACATATTTGGGAATTTCTGTATGCATAGAAAAAGCTCCAGAAAACAAATATTTAACAGATCACTAGAGGAGTAACCAAAGAGGTCTAAGAAGGAATGGCCATTGAAACAGAGATAAACAAGAAAAGAGTGGGTCCTAATGCCATGAGAGAAAGTGTCACCTGTGTGGAATAGGCTGAGATGCTGAGAGAGACAGCAAGCCAGAGAGAAGCCCAGCAGCTATGGCCATGTGGAGAATGCGGGGAACTACAGCAGGAGAAATTTCCATGGAGCGAAAGGGTTAGGAGGAGCGATCAGAACATACTTTCATTCAGGATTAAAGTTGAAAAAACAAAAGAAAACAAAACAGAAAAACTGGAAACTTGCTTCTTGAAACTACTTGGAAATATCAGGAAAATGTAACCCAAATCCTACCTGCATTTAACCATCTTATTAAATAAAAATAATTTTTTTTTTTACTAGGCACAACTTTAAGTGTGATTAAAAAGTCCAATTTAGTAACTGAAACTCGAAGATAATGGGCTTTTCTTTCCAGTGCCGGGTAAATGACTCCTTCTACATGGATTCCTTTCTTTGTACTAAAACTCATATTCAGAAGTTTAATACTTGTATTTGGGCCAGTCTCGCCAAGCACGAGAACATGCCCAAGTTCAGAACCCAGCATCAGTATGCCCTTTTACGTCTGTAAATCCAGAGGGACAAGTTGATTTGAGGTGCTTTAAATGCCCATGTTGTTTTTAATTTATTTTAAAGTTGATACAAATGTTTAAAAAAATAGAAAATTACGTGGTAAAAATAATTTCACTGTGCTTATAAACAATAATACAAAAACTAATAAAATAGCCTCACCTAAACTCCACAATAATTTTTTATGCAATGGCATTGTCTTTAAAAATTTCTGTATATTATTCAGTGACACTCTTTTGTTAATGTAGTTGTTTTTAAACTCATCATTTTTAATTCTGTGAGCATATTTTTAAGTTAATCGAAATTTTTCTCCAGGTTGCTGAAGAACCAGCTCCTGTATTTAATGAATGAGCTTCTAAAACGACTCCCTCAAAGAACTTTTCCATGATGAGGAAACAATATTTGACAGCATGTAATCTTTTAGTCAGTCCATTGAAAACCAAATTCAAGTTGATGGTTTTCTAGTATAATATATTTCTTTGAAAATAGCAATTGATTCCAAAAATCTGAACAAATAAACCTGCTTCACAGCAGAGCTACTTTAAAATTTTATGTTCTTGATTCTTTTAAGAAAATACAGAATTCTAAACATAAGAAGCCTATGACTTAATTTGTTAACCTTTCAAGTGCCTGATTAAACAAATCCTTATCGAAAAGCCAGTGATTCAAAAAGTAAGATTTGACATTTAAGTTGAAAAGGTGGATTGGAAGAAATAAATGAATCACCATATGAGCTTTAATTTCTGATGGATTATCAAAGTATGGTAATTTATTTCCATTCACCAAGCAGAATGAAAATCAAAATGCCCCAATTCACGAAAAATAATAGGATTTTTTTTTTCCTTTGACCTTCAATGTGTTTTGAGCTCCTACCTGAGTTATTTTCATGTAATTTTTGCATTTTCAACTCTTGGCAGACAACCACTACTACAAGCCAAAAGTTTTTCTAAACTAAATTAAATTGGTAAAATATAAAACTTTTACTTTTTAATTGTCTTTTTTTTTAATAATTTATTGAATTTCATTTTATATGTGTAGTTCTGTTTCTAACAGTAAGGGAGCTGACAAGTACTGTTATTATTAAGGAATTACACTAATAACCTTGTTATAAGCTAGCCATATTACTATGTTTCAAAGCCCACGAGATACCTACTAAACATTCAGTACAATCCCCAGCATGAGTGAGTCTGTACAATGATGAACATAATGTGATTTTTGTATATAACCTGCTTGTCCACAGAACATATGCTGGTAGGCATCCATTCAAAATTAAGTAGCATAAACAAAAGTAAAAATGTTTTTTGTAAGCATATTCCATTTTTAGAAGCCTGTAGTTAATTATATGTAATTACATCTATTTTCGTGGTTGTAATTATATGTGTATATATGTACATATGTATAATATGTATGGAATTACATTTGCATATATTTATTTATCTCAGTCCTTGTTTTATTTAATTTCTGTTGCATTTGATGGTTTTCTAGTTGAAAATTCCTTCTTTCTTGACTCTTTCTTCGGTTTCTATGATACTCTGGCTGCATGAAAATTGTCGTTTGCTTTCTCTAAATCTCTCTCCACTCTCCAGTCTCCTTTATAAACTGCTTTCCCTTCTCCATCTCAATCCTTTGCATGCTGATATTTCCCAGGATGCCATTCTGATTCTCTTCTCTTTATCTCATGGCTTAGACAGGAGCCTCCCCAGCCCAGCTTCTCTCATTGAGCTCAAAACTCATATCCAACTGTGATTGGAATGTCCTATAGATGACTCTGCATGTACCATCCAGAATTCACCTCTGTATCTTTATCATGTATATCAGTGAGTGTCATTGACATCCCCTTAATTTGTTACATACCCAAACCTAGGACTTTTCTTTTATGCATGTGTACCCCTGTGAACACTTCTCTCCAAGCACCCAGGACACCCAGTGGACCTCTGCATCCTTTGGTTGTACCTCCTTAATGTTCCTTAAATGCATGTCCCACAAATGCATCCTTTTGTGTTCTTTATGTTCTTTCATGACTTTATGGCTTTGTACATGTCACTCAACCGACCATAGATGCCCCTTCTAACCACATCTTTATCTAATTTTTGCTTCTTTAAAAGTCAACCCAGGGATGCCTGGGTGGCTCAGTAGTTAAGCGTCTGCCTTCTGCTCAGGTCGTGATCCCAGGGTCCTGGGATCGAGCCCCACATCGGGCTCCCTGCTCAGCAGGAAGCCTGCTTCTCCCTCTCCCACTTCCCCTGCTTGTGTTCCTTCTCTCACTGTGTCTCTCTCTGTCAAATAAATAAATAAAATCTTGAAAAAAAAAAAAAGTCAACCCAGGGATGCCTGGGTGGCTCAGTTGGTTAAGCATCTGCCTTCAGCTCAGGTCACGATCCTGGGTCCTGGGATCGAGCTCCAAACCCCAAGATGGGTTACCTGCTCAGCAGGCTACCTGCTCAGCAGGGAGTCAGCTTCTCCCTCTCCGTCTGTTCCTGCCCCCACTGCTTTTGTGATCTCTCTCTCTCTCTCTCTCTCTCTCTCATTCTCTCAAATAAATAAATAAAATCTTTAAAAAAGAAAAACTCAGCCAAGAAACTTTCCTTTTCTTTCCCATCTTCCATTCTCTTCCCATTTTTCTCTTTATTTCACATTTTCCCTTTCCTTCTTAGCATGGTGGCGAGAGGGGGAGGAGTAGTCATGCAGAGCCTTGGAGCATGTAAAAACTCCAGGTGATGGGGGGCAGAAAGCCATGTGGAGGCACAGAAACCTTGCACTTGGCCTTGCCAGGATCTGGGGCACTGGGCAGGGTGATACAGAGGAGGCGATTAGAAAAGGTAGCTATGGTTGGGAGACTGGTTGCTTTGAACCAGAAAGTAAATTGATTGAACAAATAATAGGTCAATGATAACAAGAGCCAAGATTTTCACTATTGAAGGAAAGAGTTACATGAAATATGAATAGGGGAAAGGCTTGAAAGAAGCCTCTGGATTTGAATTGGAAATATAAATTTCAACATGAACTTATGAGTTTTTAATAAATATTCATGTACAGGGGCACCTGGGTGGCTCAGTCATTAAGCGTCTGCTGACGGCTCAGGTCATGATCCCAGGGTCCTGGGATAGAGCCCCACATCGGGATCCCTGCTCAGCAGGAAGCCTGTTCTTCCCTCTCCTACTCCCCCTGTTTGTGTTCCCTCTCTCACTGTGTCTCTCTCTGTCAAATAAATAAATAAAATCTTTTTTCAAAAAATAAATAAATACATACATACATATTCATGTACAGATAGAGATAAAGAAATCATTGTAGATGTGAATGCTACGTGTATGGACACGTGCGTGTGTATGTGTGTGTGTGTGTGTGTAGATGTGTAGGTGTGTCCCAGTAACAATGAGCATAATGAGCACCGAGCTCTTGGTTTCTAAATGTCACCCTCACAGAAAGGAAGCAGGGCTATATGGAGAAACGACTGGAGCATTGAAAGTATAAGATGAGCCTAGAACATCTTGTTAAGTAAAGAAGTGTCCCCCCAAATTATGGGGATCTACCAAAAAGACAAAAGAGCTACCTCTAGCCAAACTGGAACAATGTGAGCATCACTATAAATAATGATAATAAGAGACTGAAATATGTTGAATGAAATAGTAGTAATCCATGAGTCTATACTTGTATAAATAAATAAATAAATAGATAGATGGATAAATAAATAAATAAAAAGAAGGGAAAGCTCATCATTACAGTAGAATATCAATGAATAAATGTAGAAAGAATGATGGAACTAGAAAACCACCCTTAGTAGCCATCATAGTGGTGGTTGATTCCAGTGGGAGTTACAGAGGGTAGGTTGGGTTTGGTGAGTATCAAGACATGGGGTAATCTCCGAATATTTCTCCAAAACTGTTGATCACTTACCACTGGGTATATATTATTGATATTAAAAATATTATATATAAATAGTAGTTGTTTATCTACTGTTTTCTTAAAAAGTATACTAAAGGGTAAACTGCAGGTGTGATGATTTTATATCAGAACAATTGGTTCTTTCTTTTTCTTGCAGATTGAGCCTTTTTTTGTGAGTGTGGCACTTTATGACCTCAGAGACAGCAGGAAGATTTCTGCCGATTTCCACGTGGATCTAAATCACACTGCTGTCAGGCAGATGCTCTCAGGGTCTTCCGTGGGGTTGGAAAATGGAAACATTGACCCTGTCACTCCAAGACAATCAGAAGAACCTCACGTCAAAGGATTTCCAGAGGAATGGCTAAAATTTCCAAAGCAGGTTGCACTTTTGTTTACTTGCGATGGCACCAAAAATGCTCGTTTCGTTGTTCTCACCAAAAGATTACATCAGTTTCTGAAATAAAAATTCCCTTAGAGCAGTCCCTTAAAAAAAATGGAATTTTGTAAATGTCTTCAGTATGCTTCCTTACTTACTTATTAGCTGTTTTCTTTGTACACAGGCTATATTTTCTGTAAGCAATCCGCATTCTGAAATTGTTTTTGTGGCCAAAATCGAAAAAGTACTGATGGGGAACATTGCGAGTGGTGCTGAACCTTATATTAAGAATCCAGACTCCAACAAGGTAATGCATAATCTTTTTCATAAATAATTTCAATTGCTTTCAAGATATAAAACCACCCTGCCTTGATGAATTATCAAGCTTGGTACAATGTAGGTCTAGAAATAGTCACTTCTTAGTGAAATGACTATCCCTCAGGAAAATTTGAAAGCATATATTCTTAGTTTATGTTTCTGACTGACTTCTGATAATCTATTAGTAGAAATAAATTGAAATATGGACAAACTTTAACTCCAAGGATCAAAGTATTAGCAATAATGAAAAGTTAGGATTAATCTGACTTAAAAACAAGTGGATACATAGTTTACTGATGATGAACTAAGTGAAAAAGTAAGATAGATAATTCTATATAAAATTATTTTAACACCTAAGTGAAGAAAGAAGAAATACTGAAATTTCTTTGAATGGTGGGACTATGGGAAATTTTTTCTTCCTTTTTTCTTTTTTTTTAAACCTATCATTTTATTTTTTTAGAGAGAGAGAGGGCGCATGAGGTGGGAGGAGAGGGAGAGAGAGAATCTTCAGCAGACTCCTGCTGAGTGTGGAGCCTGACGTGGGCCTTGATCTCACTATCCTGAGATCATGACCTGAGCCAAAATCAGGAGTTGGAGGCTTAACTGACTGAACCACCCAGGCGCCCCTCTTCCTTTTTTTTCTATAACCATATTTTCTTTAATAATCAAATGTTACTGTTTAATAGAAAGTAAATATTAAAAGTCTGTATTTTTCACACAAAAGAAATACATTGGGGAAAGAATGACTAACCATTGAATTTAAACTTGTGTAACCATGTAGTGCAGTGTTAAGCATATTTATGAGATTCAGGGTTTGGCAAACTACAATATGTGAGCCAGATCCACCTGGCACTTGTTTCTGTGAATAAAGTTTTATTTACACAGTCACACTCATTCATTTATGGATTGTCTATGGCCGCCTTCCTGCTAGAGAGGCAGAGAGGCAGAGTTGAGAAGCTGCGACATAGACCATGTGGTCCACAAAGCCCAGTATATTTACTGTGTGACCCTCTGCAGAACAAGTTTGCCAACCCCTGCCATCATGAATAAAAATATAAGACAGACTGTGAGCGCAAATTTGAAAACAGTTTCCATTCAATGTTTTAAGGTCTTTCAAGTCTGAAAAAAAAAGGGGGGAGTTGGCATTAGAAGACAAAGGTATTTTCTATATTTGAAATTTGCAGAGTGAAAATTCCAGAACACAATACAGTAGATCCAACACAGAGAATAGCATGTGGCTCTTTACCAGACAGACTCTGCAGGCCAGTGAGGCAGAATTCCGGGGTTTCAATGTAAGATAATCTGGAAAAGTATGTATTAGCATTTTACTTGGACAGTTTATAAAGAGGTGTTCTAAACATTATTTTTATGTATTTTTCCCTCAGTATGCACAAAAGATACTAAAATCCAACAGGCAGTTCTTCAGCAAGTTGGGAAGATACCGCATGCCCTTTGCTTGGGCGGTAAGGTAGGTTGACAACTACAATCAACAGAACAGTAATGAATTTATAATTTGCATTGGAAGCTTCAGTTTGAACATCTCTTTGCTACCTGGTATACAAGCAGTGGGGAGGGACCCAGGGAGAGAGAGAGTAGACTCCTCGCTGAGTGCAGAGCCTGACATGGGGCTCGATCTTATGACCCTGAGATCATGACCTGAGCCAAAATCAAGAGGCAGAGTCTTAACCAACTGAGCCATGCAGGCGCCCCCACCAGTATTTTTAATATATCAACGCCTAGAAGAATATTACTGTGGTCATCTTCTTAAACACTCAATGCTCCCCAGAAACATGTGTCTTACAGACTATTTAGTAAGACAGCTTATAATAGATTGAAGCTATGACTTGAGTGCATGACCAGATATGCTATGGTTTCTTGGTAGAATCGAAGTCATAACTTGTTTATTATGCATATTTGGTTCAATAAACCCTTGACCTTATATCAGTCCTGAGAGTTTGGCGTGCATAAAATTCAGATGGAAGCATTGTGATTTCTTATGCAGCTGCATATTTTCATCAGATGAAACCATCAATTTGATCATCTAAACTCTCTTTAATTTTGCTACGGATTAGCATAGCCAAAATATCAGTACCAGTTCACTCTCTGTTAGGAATGCTGAGTTATGTGGACACTGAGGGTAGAATCATCCTCCTGGACATATAACCTCTACATAAAGAACAAGAATTGCTTTTTGGATCTGGTTAAAGATCAATTCCTATTGTCCTTCTCAATCTCTTTGCCTTGTGGAATTTCTTAAAAGAGGATTCCACATATGAGTGAAATCATATGATAATTGCCTTTCTCTGATTGACTTATTTCACTTAGCATAGTACCAACAGAGGATCGTAGGGGAAGGGAGGGAAAAATAAAATAAGACGAAATCAGAGATGGAAACAAACCATAAGAGACTCCTGGCTATAGGAAACAGACTGAGGATTGCTGGAAGGGATTGCTGGGGGTTGGGATAACTGGGTGATGAACGGTAAGGCGGGCACATGATGTAATGAACACTGGGTGTTATATGCAACTGAAGAATTACTGAACTCTACCTCTGAAACTAATGATACACTATATATTAATTAACTGAGTTTAAATAAAATAAGATTTAAAAAGAGGAAAAGCCTGGCACAGACCTAAGGAAGAAAGATTAGCAACATATAAACCAAAGAACTTTAAAAAGTTAGTGCTACAAAGTAAGACAACCTCGCAAGTACTCATTTGGGTATTGGTAACATTGTCCCAGTGGCAGTAACTTTAAAATCCAGAAAGAAGGCAGAATTTGTTACTTTTGCCATTTCAGGTCTCCCAATACCCAGGGATGAGCATAACCAGAGTGAATCCACCAGTATTTTTTATCATTTTGAGGTTGTTCCTTGAAGTTGGGGACAGGTGGATGGGAAGGGAAAGGGGGAAACGTGAGCAGACAGACTTACACGGTCTCCAGGAATGAGTTTGCCCTAAGGCAGCCCTGTTGTAAGGGAGAAAGAGACCAGACCCAGGAGTTGGACAGACATGGTCCAAATCAGGCCACCACTTATGAGTGGTAACTTAAGGCAAGTTTTCTCTCTGGGTCTCAGGGTCCCATCCACAGAACGAAGCTGACAGCACCCACTTCGTGGGCAATGGGTGCAATCTCAGATACAAAAGCACTTGGCATAAAGTAGATCACCCATAACACTCTGTCTCTCTTGTGTCTCTCTCCCTGCAGGGACAGCTAATGCCCACATCTAATGCATGGAATAGATAGTATTTGAATATACTGAACGCTTTATGTTGAATTTCATTGTTTTTATTTCTCATGAGCTTCCAGAGAAAAGATAACTAGTTCTAATTTGCTGGCCAAATTTTCTCATATTGATAGGTATTCTCAGTTCCCCCAAGAAAACCCGTTGGGGCATGTAGAGGCAAGGTATCCCTTGGCAAGAGTGAAATATAGCATAATTACAATGGTGAGCATATTTTCTCTTAAAGGATCCAGAACTTTTGTGAGGTTTTAGAAGCAGGCATTTGAGAGCCAGAGCTGGTTTTGAAATCTCAATTCTACTTAGTAGCCAAGTGAACTTAAACAAGTACTCATAGTCTGCCCTTACCTCAATTTTTTTTTTTCCAAATGTACAAAAGAGGACTGATAATACCTAATTTATTGTTGCAGGGATTGATGAGTACAGATATGTACCCAATAAATACAGTCATGGTTAGCAGTCACTATTCTTACATGATTATTATTAAGTTACCTTTGGAGATAATATTTTCGGCAAGTTCCCCTTTCCGGTAAATTCGGGACAGTGAAGAATAATGTGGGGAAAAGAAGGGAAAGAATTACCCCTTACTGAGCTGTAAGGAGAAGTAACAATTGTACTGTGAAGTTGTCTAGTAAAATATGCTGAAAGAATGACAGATGAAGTTTCAAGGGAGACTGACAATATTACTGGCTATCGGAGTAATTATGTCCAGGACAGGAAAGCCAACAAAACCACAAGCTCATGCTACATTAATGCCTGATGAGTGGTTTGGTTGTAGGTTGGGAAACAGGAGACACCACCAATTTGTGTGTATAAACATACAGCTTGCATATACATAAACCTCTCTGACATCTGAGAAAAAAAATGGTTACCAGCACAGTTCTAAAGATTTCATGTCAAACCGCTTGGAAAAACTAATCACAAAAAATAAGTAAAAGATCCAGCCAAAGAAGATTTTAATTTCCTCTTCACAATGTGGAAATTGCTTCAAATGAATGGTGACTGAATCAGAGGAGGGCTCTTGGTCTCTCGAGCCGTTTTGATATAAACTAGCCTGCTGACATATTTCAGTCCTTTATTAGATATGCTGGTTGTCTGGCCAGGTTTTTTCCTTCTATATTTTCTAGACTGCAGTTTGCCTAATAATATAGCTTTGAGTGTACCCTAAAACATTTCGGCCCTTAAAATCAACTGCCATTAAAAAGCATAGAATAGACAATTTAGCTTATGACCATATTTTTACCCAGATCCAACCCATCCCACCCACTACTGCATGCACAGATGTTCATCACTCTGAACATTTTTTTCTGAAATGAATTTGGTGTGTTTTCTTATTTTTGGCACCAGCTGTACTGTTGTTTTATGGTTTAAAAAAAAAAAGAAAGGTTATTCTTGGAGGAAGTAAAGAGAACCTATTCAGATGGCTACAATGGGTATTTTACACTCTTTGATTTGGGAGAAAGTCAAGCCTTACCAATATGTCTTGTTTTTTGTTTTGTTTTGTTTTTTGTTTTTTTAAAAGATTTTATTTATTTGGAGAGAAAGAATGAGACAGAGAGAACATGAGAGGGGGGAGGGTCAGAGGGAGAAGCAGACTCCCCGCCGAGCAGGAAGTCTGATGCGGGACTCGATCCCAGGACTCCAGGATCATGACCTCAGCCGAAGGCAGTCGCTTAACCAACTGAGCCACCCAGGCGCACCCAATGTGTCTTGTTGTTAGAGGAAACTCTTTCCACATATATTGCCCACACAATCGTATGTGCCAAAATCCACACAAGGACTGATTTTTTTTTTTAAATCCCTCTTACACGACATTCTGAATGGACCAGTGCACAACCCTGGATTTTCTTTAAAACTGAACAAAACTAAAAGAACAATTTCATTCTTATATCTATACCTTTAGAGAAGGCGTACAGTGCAACAATTACTTTTATGTTTTATCTTGCATTAACCACAAAAAAATATGCCCTATTCTTTCTACGGGTCACAGCTATTCATGCTGCTTAGGAATGAGGCTCTCGGGGATACCTAAGCCGCTTTTCCTTCAGGCTAAACAGTGCGTTTTCTTCAGTCATACTCCAAATGTCGTGGTTTTGAGACCCTCACCCTATACTATCATTGTCCAACTGTGGCAGCTGGAACGAAGCACAACATCCCAGCCACCCTGAAACCATCTGTGTAAATGAATCAGTTCTCTGTTCTCTTGCCAGTGAGCATATTTATTGAGCAAGGCCAGTGTGTATGGCTCTGTGAGCAGTATTTCTCCACGGTGCTGTGCTCTTCATTCTCTTTACAATGTGTCCAATGTAAGTGAGCTCTTTCCAGGACAGAGCTGTGGCTAAAAGCAGAGTTATACAACCCTCGTTTATTGATACATTTATAGTGACTGGTTAATTAAAACACACACGCATGCACGCACACACACACACTACTCAAGCTCAGTTCAACCTCCTCCTGTGTTGTAAATACATCGTGTTGGTTTTAACATGTCGTGCACACAGAAGCCCTGTATAATATTTAAATAAAAATTATCTTCGAGTTAAGTATTTTCATTCTGCTTCCCCAGTGTTATTTGATACGGCAACTTTTTCCCCTTCCCTGACTACTTAACAGAGAAAAATGAGCAGAAAGATTGAAGCAGTCTAAAAATATCATTCTGGCCCATTTTCTGTATTATTTGACACTAAAGCTCTTCGATCAGATATCTATCTAAATGGCCACTTCAGCCTGTGTATTGAAATCTTTGGTTAATTTAAGGAGTAATGAAATAGTCTAGTCAAGTTCCTTAAGTTAGAAGAAATAAAATTTCAGCAGCTCTCTAACATTAATGAAAAATTAATTACACACAGGTCTAATTTTTTTTTGATAGGCATGGAATATGATTAATTATGGGGAAGAAATAATAACCTTAAGTGTGCTATGTATACTTCCTTGTATTGCCTGATATTACTATACTATTTGGACAGAAACAATTTGTGTGTTCTAACTAAATCTATCTAGTTCCAATGAAATGGACCAAGGAAAAAAATAAATGGCATTAATTAATTTAATACAAAATTCTGACTCAAGTGTTCTTCATTTGATCTTTGTCTCTGTCCTAAAATTTAAGAAAGTGTTTCAGGAGTCTGGCCCTCTAGACCCACACACACACAACCTTATCCCTTTTCCACTATTCGTAAATTCTGATGGCACCACCCAAACTGAGGTGGCCCTGGCTTGCCCAGAAAATAATAAAAAAAAAAAGGACTAACCTGTTCTTATTCCTCCCCTAATACTCCAAGGTTTGATATGTTACTAAATCATAAATAAATGTAATATAAGTGGGCTGCTGTCCCTATAAATATTGAATTGAAAATAAAGAATTAAAGATAACAAAGATAGTGTTTAAATGAAACTTTTGTCTAAGAAGTTTTCTTGTCTTTTTTATTTCATTAGTTCCTGGAGTTTCTTCCACTACAAATGGGAAATTGAATCATTGGTCACCTTAAAAATACAACTTGGTAAACAATTTTCACCTGCCAACCTGAACAAATATCATTTTCTTTCAGATCAGTATTTAAGGACAACCAGGGAAATGTGGACAGAGACTCAAGATTTTCACCGTTGTATAGACAAGAAAGTAGCAAGATTTCAACAGAAGACCTGCTAAAACTAGTGTCAGATTACAGAAGGTAGGGTTTTTGGATACTCTTGAAATTAACATGAATCAGCTACATTGCTGCTATTGATTTATTAACTCTGCATAAACAGTATTTGATTACCTGATTCTCGAATGTCCAAACTCTTCCGGAAAGTAGATGCTTTACAGATGAACTCACATATGCCTGAATGACACAACAAAAGTAAAGTTGCTAGAATTATATGGAAGGAGTGTGAAACCATGTCAGTTAACTATTATTGCCATGTAACAGATCACCCCAAAACTTAGTGGCTTAAAAGAACAACATCACTTACTTTCCAGAGTCCATAATTTATTTTTTTTAAAGATTTTATTTATTTATTTGAGAGAGAGAGAATGAGGGAGCACATGAGAGGGGGGAGGGTCAGAGGGAGAAGCAGACCCCCTGCTGAGCAGGGAGCCCGATGCGGGACTCGGTCCCGGGACTCCAGGATCATGACCTGAGCCGAAGGCAGTCGCTTAACCAACTGAGCCACCCAGGCGCCCCTCCAGAGTCCATAATTTAAACATGGTTAGGTAAGGAGGGCTTGTCTTTTCTGCACATGGCATCAGCTGGCAGAGGTCAACTGGAGACAGAGGATCCACATTCAAGACGGCTCATTCAATGACTGGCAAGTTGACATGGGCTGTTGATTGGGAGCTCAGCTGGAGCTGTGGACTAGAGACCTTGGTTCTTCTCCATAGGAGCCTCTCCATCAAATACTATGGCTTCCTCATGGAAGGATAGCTGGGTTCTAAGAGTAAGTGTCCCAAGGGACAGAAAGTGATCACTACCAGTTTCTTAAGGCCAGGGCCCTGAAACTGTCCCTGTGGCATTTCTGCCATAATATACTGTCAAGCTGTCATACAGCCTAGATTCAAAGAAAGGAGATACAGACACCTCTAAATAGGAGTGTTAAGGAATTTTAGAACTATGTTTTGAAATTCCACAGAGCAATTCATTGCTGTGAATACAATAATTCATACTATTTCTATCATTCAAATTCATTTTGGAAAAGACAATGAAAGTTAAAAGAAGAAAAACTTTATAAAAGCCACAGCATTTTTTAAATGTATCACCACGCATTCAACATCTGGTGATGATAAGATCTCTCATGATAAGCAATTTACCTTTAAACTTTTACTCCCCTGACACCTGCAGGATTGAAAATTTAACAGTCAGCTCTCACACACTGGGAAGAGCTGGGTTGGACCCACCACTATAATTATTCTTCCTGTTAGGTCTTCTAGAAGGGATAACACTTGAAATTGTTATCAGTTTCAAGGAACTTTCACCTTACTGCAAAAGGACAATAGGTCAGAAGGTTTGGTTGGGTAGAGAGGTGGAGAACTGGAGTGAATGTGGGGACAGGGATAGGTGGTGAGAGGGTGTCTGAACACATTCACGAAGCAGGGGAATGGCAGAAGAACCAAAGTCAGGAAAAGGCTCCTTGTCCTTGATTGTTGGTGAAGAGGGAACAAGCAGACTGTCCACTTAGCAACTGTAGCAACGACCAGCCTTGTCCTCAAGACTTCTTAAGAGTCTTCAGGAAAGTAAAATCACTTAAGCCAGTTCAAATACTAGAACTTTTTATTAACAAACGATCTATTTACCGTATTTACTATTTTACTTGTTTGGCCATTTATATAAATGTTACCTGAAATAAGGTGCAAATAAACCTAAAACATTCTTCAGAATATCTGTAACTTGACCCCTCACTGATTTCTGTTTTTATTGGCAATATTACATAAATTTTAGTTTTCAATATAAAACCAGCTAAATGAAATCATTCACAAGGTTGTTTAGGGTTGTACTGTTTACTCTTATCAAGGCTCAGAATTACAGTTGACTCATTTTCTGGACAACTAGAATAATTCAGTATGTGTGTGTGTGTGTGCGTGTGTGTGTTTCTGTTCCCTACTTTCACAGGGCTGACAGAGTAAGCAAAACACAGACCATCCCTGGAAGCCTGGATATTGCTGTTGACAACATTCCTTTGGAACATCCAAGTATGATGATGATGTCATGGTTTGCTTGTAGAGTTCTAAATAGTTAGTGGTCTTTTGGTTGGATGGTTGGTTGGTTGGTTGATTCGTTGGTTGGTTGGATAGTTGGTTAGTTACAAAACTTTGTGAGTTTTTTTCTCAAATTTTGGGATAAGTGGAATTCATTATCTTATAGAAATTTGGGCCTTCTTGTTTCTCCGTTAAGACAGACTATCAGTATGATAGGACAGGAACCATATTCAGTGTAAACTAATGTGTATCTGGTATGCACCATGCACCCGGCAAGGTATTAAATTATGTCATTTAATCCTCAAAACCCTGAAGAGTTGTAAATGAGAAATGTCAGGTTCAGAATGTCAGTAATCATAATGGGGGGATTTATATTCTATCCAGTTCCTCTGACTTAATATACTGGGCTGGTTCCCCCATACTGTGTGCCACAGGATTGCTCTAAACACTATGTGTGGGTAGCCCCCCAAGTGGTCACCTTGTAATTATCGCTGGAATATTTTTAGACTCTGTTATTACACAGGGAGCATGTATCTTTTTTAAAAGTCCTATTTATGTCAGTGAAAATTTGAATTTTAGAAGGACCTTTTATTAACTTATAAATAAGAATTTCAGAATTTATTTCGTAAGTGACAAGATTGGTTTTTTTTTGTTTTGTTACTTCTGATTCTGCCTTTTAGTGACTTTCTTAGTGATGCAAAGAATGAATAAAGGCATCCTAAAATGAACTACAGAGAGAGAGAGAAAAGATTATTACCATAGGATATTTGAATTACCATTAGCACTATTAAGTTTTTCATTCTTATAATTTTTCTACAAATCATTTTAACATGAAATAAAATGAGCATTTTAACCATGGTTCCAAATCACTTTTATATTGATTGGTGTAGAAAAGCAGAGAATAAACTAAGCCATTTCCTCTACCTGATTTGTGAGATGTGTCTGTCTTTTATTACCTACAGAAAAGAAAAATAACGAAAGAGAAAGATAAAATATTCTCTTTGAAATGAATATAGGACATTAGAGAAATTTGAACATATAATAAAAATATTATAATTGATTTGGGGGGGAAAAAAAACTGTAATCTGATTCCCAAGCGTATTTAGCTAACCATTTTGCTTTTCTGAACACAGGAAAATTCCAGATGGGGTAAAGGAAAGTAGAAGGCCTTCTGTCTTCCCGTGACCACAACATCAGCCCCCAAGCTATTTAGTGACAGACGTTTTGATTTACAAACTTCAAATTGTCTTTTTTATTTTCCTTAGGCTGTTCCTATAAGGCTAGATTTTTCAAGATTGTAAAAACTGGAAAGGAAAAATAGAATAAATTATATCAAATAATGCAGAGGGAGGGCTGCAGGCCTGTATCGTGAAATCATTCCATGGGGAAAACTTACTATCAATCCATTAGGTACTATCCATAATAGACCCATTGGACAAAGATTGTTCTGTCCATATCTGTATTATTTTTATAATGTTAGGTAAAGGCCAGTGGATTAATCCTTATCTTGTAATACGTGGTTAGCGTGCTCAGAGAATCATCAGTTGAAATTTAGTTTTCATGTGAAGCTTAATGCAAAAAGAAAATAGTTATAAATCCATCCAAAAGATTTACCAATTTTTTGAGACATCAATTTTGATGTTAAATGGTTTGATTATCTATCATCCCTACCTCCTACAAATTTTTCGTGCTTGCATAATTTAACATAAATTCCTTTGCAAATACAGAGTTTCTATTTCAAGTGGATTCATTTTAAAATATGTTAAGTATTGTTCACCTTAAACAATCACATTAAATGACAAACTCTTATTTTCTGATTTTTAAAGACTGTGTAACATCGTCCTTTATCCCTGTCAAGCCTTTCGATGTGACAGCTCAACCAGAACCCACAGTCGAGGTGGAAGAATTTATTTACGACTCAACAAAGTACTGCCGTCCTTATAGAGTATACAAAAATCAAATTTACATTTACCCCAGGCACCTCAAGTATGATAGCCAGAAATGTTTCAACAAGGTATGGTATGTTTCTGAAACGTTATGCTCTCTCTGCACCCTACTGAGATCATATTAAGATGGATTCTTGAAAGTTCAAATACAAATTATCATAGGTCAACAGTTTGGAATAAAAATCCATTTGCAGAACGTGCTCAATAAGAGGCAGTGAGGAGTTTCACCTTAAAAGTGTTTAAGGATGCACAGTTTATAAAATATTAATAATCCTTTCTAAAGTCAGCCCTAAATTATTTTGTTCTAGGCTTCTTTTTTTGTAGTTTCTTAAGATACTCTGAAAATAGCATATCTACTTCCTTTTGATGTGAGTTTTTTCTTCCCTTTTAAATAATATCTCCAAGTCCTTCTGCTATTTCTGAGCACTATGGATAATGTCACAAGAAAGTGTTGGGTATTCTACATTTTTCAGATTTAATTAGAAGCTACTTATTTTAGACACTAGGATTGTTGGGTTTTTTGGTGTTATTTACCAGGAAATTACAATTTCCATTTTCCCCTCTCTGTAATTCCAGGCTCGAAATATAACCGTGTGCATTGAATTCAAAAATTCTGATGAAGAAGGTGCCAAGCCCATGAAGGTGAGCCAAGTCCACGAGGGAATACGGCACCCAGGGGGGGAAGGCAGGTGAATAGGTTCTCCTCACTGCCAAGGAGCTTTTTATTTGAGTGTGACTGAAAGAGGAGCAAGTCAATACATTTGTGTTAGATTTCCTAAAATGTACCTGATTTAATAGCCATCATTAACCGGATCTATTAGAAATGCAGTCTCATAGTTCTGCTTAGCTTTTCATGACTTGGGAAAAAGGAAACTACTCTAGTGTGAAATAAATGCAAAGATTCCCCTCTGCAAGACTCTGCCCTTTTCAAAGAGCCTGCCTCTCAATTCAGCAGCATGCTTGATTTAAAATGCCACATCCCAGGTGGCCCTCGAGCGGCCTGTGCCGAAGGGCTGCAGCATGTTGGCCCAGCGGCTAGGGCAGCGAGCCCATGGGATGCTCACATCCATGGAAGGAGCATGTGGCCTGCTGCCCAAGGAGCCGGGAGATGGCTCGGGGAAGTTGGTCCCTGTTGTTGATCACATGATTTAATAAAACACATAAGACTACAAGGTTTGTATGAACTGTGTTTTTCAACCTCCAAAAGTGCAACTAGATGTCATTTTTCAGAGTTCATCTCTGATATATACTGTTTTTATTTTAAGGACTTCAAACAACATAGAGTAACCCATAAAAAGAGGGGAAAATTATTTTTAGTGTGCCTGTGGTCAGATCTTCCCAGTTTGAATGAATCAGAGGGATGGAATAGTAAAGGACAAAGCCCATTTCTAACTAAGCCCCACAATTATCTGAGATAATCTCTTAAAGCGCTCTGTCAGGTACCAGTCGTGTTCTCTGTACCAAGAAGGTTCGTAGCATGATTCAGAAGAAGGAGAATCGATCTGAGTGATTGAATGAATCGTGCAGGGGAGAAAGAGTTCTTTAAAATATTCTTGAGCCACTGTCAGTCTCCATAGTTTCCAAGTTCCACAGTAACATCAGTTAGCATCGGAGAGAAAAATTAAAGCAAAATGGAATTTTCAAACAAAGGCAATGACCAGATGGCAAGCACGGCAGGCCTGCTAGTACGATGTTTATGAGGAAAATTCTAGCAAAGAGGAATAATAGCAGGTGAATGGGTCTCCTGTGTCATTGCCTTCTAAAGGATCACACAGAGATACAGCAGACTCCAGAAGAGGGCCCCTGAGCCTTGGGCTAAGGGAACTTTGAAGCTGCGTGCCTAGGAAGTACCATATGACATCCCCTGGCTTGACTGTGGGCTGGGGTAGAATAGCAATGCAATATGGTGGAGCCTGGAACGAGCCCTATCCTTCTAGCTCAGCATTCTTGGTTGGGAGCTGACATGTCAGGGGCTGGGGTCCAACCAAACCTTGTGGTCACCCACGAATGATTGCCTTAAACTCCAAACCAGAGCTGGATACCATGGGCCCCTTTAAGAGGCCACCTTGCAGGAATCAGAATTGAACAATTTAGCTCTTATCTCCTGGTAATCAAAAGTAACAAACTAATTCAGGTTGATGTGATAGCTACATAATAAATTAAAGCCTTCAGATTTTCTTCAGCAGCACCCTGGTATAAGAAATACAAGGCAGTGGGTGCAAGAAGTTCAAGGTTAATTAGATATCAGTTAAGCCTGGCAAGTTATCACAAAATTCATCCTTGTTCCAGGATTGGTAACTGAAGAGTTGTGACTTTTTTGTGTGCTGAGGGTTAATTTCAGACACTCATAATCATTCAACTCATAACTTTTTAAACAGTGTATTTATGGAAAACCTGGAGGGCCTCTCTTCACCTCAGCGGCCCACACAGCAGTTCTGCACCATTCCCAGAATCCGGATTTCTCCGATGAGGTAAGGGCCAGGCCTCCACTGCCACCCAGGATCTCCTAAAAAGCTGAGTGAGTGGGTCAGGTAATGCACAAAGATAAACACTCTCTCTAGACCACATCTCAGACTGAGGACATGTCTTGGGTGATATTTACTGAACTGAGATTTAGAAACTATGTTAATTGACAGTTGCTCCAGGAGTTACGTTGCAAATCCAGATGTTTCAGCACAGGATCACCCTTCAAAAATACAATGTTTTTATGATATCATTCTTTTCAAGTCAGAATAATTTTTTTTCTTTTATTTCATTATTCAATATAATAAAGATTGTGTTAGATAGCTTTACCAATTAATAGCTGCATTTCTTGTCAAAATGGAAAGAACATAGGAATAGACCAAGTATGAACCAACACTATGGCTTATGACCTATCCCCTTGAGTGATCTTGAGTGATCACATCTCTGAGTGTGGCATGGAATAAGACCTACCGTGGCCAACTCCTGAAACTCTCTTATTATGTGCCAGACACCATGCTATATATGGCATATATGGATCATCTCAATTCCCAGAGTGTTCTCCAGAGAAACAGAGCCAATAGGGGGAGATATAGATGTATAGATGGGTGGATTTATTATGAGATATTGGCTCACGTCATTATGCAGACAAGAAGTCCATGATCTTCCATCAGCAAGCCTGAGACCCAGGAAAGCCAGCGGTACTGTTGGAAGGCTTGAGAGCCAGCGAGGTTATGATGTAGATTCCAGTTCTGGTCTGAAGGGGGCACCAAGGGCAGACAGAGAAGATCCGTGTTCTAGTTCAAGTAGTCAGGCAGAGAGAGAATTCAGCCTCCTGCCTTTTTGTTCTATTCAGGCCCTCCTCAGATTGGATGATGAACACCCATGCTGGGGAAGGCCATCTGCTTTACTCAGTCTTCAAACTCAAATGCTGATCTCTTCCAGAAACATCCTCGCAGGCACACCCAGAAATAATGTTCAACTGGGTATTTGGGCATCCTGCTAGCCCAGTCAAACTGACATAAAATTAACTTTCCTGTTTCATGGATAGGGAAACTGGGACTCAGAGAAGTAACTTTGCCAAGGCCACACCACTAATAAGCAATAATCAGAATTCAGACCAGGCCACATGACTCCAGGGCCTCAAGCTATACCACTCTGCTCTAAAACGTGTGAAAAAAAAACAGTCGGGCCAATGGTAAATTACTCTACGCATGTCAGCTTGTATTATAAAGAGATTCAGACAAACAAGTGTTAGTGATTAAATTTAATTTCTGACCACAAAGCAAAAGTCAACTAATGCAACCTGCTGATATGGTGTTGGGGATTGAAAATATCGCATCTTTCCATGAGTTTCCTACGACTGCTATAGTAAATCACCACAGTTTAGTGGCTTAGAAAAACCCTAGTTCATTATCATATAGTTCTGGAGGTCATAACTCTGAAATGAGTCCCTCGGGGCTGAAATCAAGGTGTCAACAGGCCTGCATTCCTTCTGGATATTTTAGGGGAGGCCACTTGCCTCGCCTTTTCCAGCTTCTAGAGGCTTCCACAGGCCTTGGCTGGTGACCCTCTTGCAGAAGTTTCCTCACTCTGACCTCCACTTCCTTTCTCACATCTCTGACTCTGACTTTCCTCCAATAAGGACTTTGTGATTACATTGGGCACCCATGTTAATCCAACGTAATCTTTCCATTTTAAAATCCTTAATTTCATCACTTTCGAAAATCCCTTTTACCCTGTTCACAGATTCTGGAGATTAGGGCAGGGAGGACATCTTTGGGGGGCTATTATTCTGCCTACCACACCTTATTCCACATCAATCATTTTAAAACTAATTAAAGGAACTTCAGTGAAACCACAGACTTCCCTTGACCTTATCTCCCTCCTCCACATCCATTTAATGCTCTTAAACTTTGTTCCCTATAAATTCAGGACAGAAGATGAAAAAAAAAAATTAAGGTACAGAGCTACCACCATGTTATAGAATATTTACTATATTGGTTGACCCCTTGGAAAAGCCCCTCTGAAAGATGTATTCTCTGTAGTCATATAAGATTTTTTTTCAAAAAAAAAAAAAGATATTCTCACTATTAACTCTGGCTTTTAATCTCTCTTGCTCATGTGTGTTTCCCAGAATTCTTATAAAAGCCATGGACTTTTCCACAGGAGAACATGTATATAATGAAAGCCCAGTGAACTCTGCAGTGTAGACTCAAAACTAAGGTTACGTTAATTGCAAAAATTGATAGAAATTCTTTCAAGGCGCTGTTGTAATGTAAATATTTGCAGTATTTAAAGGAAGGATGTTTGCATTCATAATTAACTGGAATTCTTGAGAGCATATTGCATTCCCGTATGCTCTTTATGTTAGCTAAGAAAAAGAAAATTTCTTTCTGGTACATGGCTAAGTACTGTATATTCTTAAATGTACATCAGCCTTTGTTACCAGGTTAACATACTGGTATATAAAGAACATGTAGGCTTGTAAACCATTCTAACTGAAAAGCTCTCTAATTTTACCCTTCATCAGAATTACCCAGAAGGCTTGTTACAACACCAATTACTGTAACCCGCCCCAGATTTTTGGATTCCATATGTCTGAAACGGGGCCTGAAAATTGGCATGGTACTTGTTAGAACAAGTTTCCAGATGATGCTGATGTTGCTGTTCCAGGCATAACATTTTGAAAATCAATGTAATAAATCCTTTCCTGAACAATGTGAAAATATGTGCTGGATGGGTAGATGCACAAAGAGTCTCATAAAGAAGGTGGCAGATAATCTGCATGGTTTTCTAACACCTTATTGCTTGACCATTCTGGAAACTACCTAGTTGTTGATATTGGGGTGAATGCAGCTTACATGCACAGAATCCTGAGATTCCAGCGTGAAGTAGGTATCAAAAAACATGGTTTCTCATCCTGGAAGATTCTATTACTGACTAGACCACACACTCCTAGTGAGTCAAAGCCCTGTAACCATCTCTCAACTCAGTTCCTACCTCTGTATCATCCTACTTCACAACATATGTTTCAGAGGTTTGGAAACTGAAAAGCACTATAAAATATAGAGGTTGTCAAAACATTTCTTCTTAAGAGGATGGAGCAGGCTCCTCATTACGTCTATTTTTTTAAGATTTTATTTATTTATTTATTTATTTTGACAGAGATAGACACAGCGAGAGAGGAAACACAAGCAGGGGGAGCTTCAGAGGGAGAGGGAGAACAGGCTTCCCGCAAAGCGGGGAGCCCGATGCGGGGCTCGACCCCAACACCCTGGGATCATGACCTGAGCCGAAGGCAGACGCTTAACAACTGAGCCGCACAGGCGCCCCCATTACGTCTATTTTTAACGTATATCAATTTTATGGTTTATATTTATTCGGAAGTATTCTTTATGTAGCTACAGCATGACGTCTCCTCAAAACAGCTCATTACTTGGTTACCACAATAACACACTTTATCTATTTTTTGTTCTTTTTAAAAAGGGATAGATTCTGTGCTTAAGTTACATCATTCCCTGCTGCCATGTTTCTCAACACTGTGCCTATGAGTCGCCTGGGCATCTTATTAAAATGCAGATTCTGTTTCCATGTGTCTGGGGCAGTGTCCAAGATTGTGCATTTCTAATGAGCTCCCAAGCGATGCTCATGCATTAGCCCATGAACACACTGCAAGAGGCAAAGGCTCAGTTCACTCAGTGTACGTTCCTTGATGATAGGTCTTCGATCGATGTCTTTTTGACACCCTACAGTTAGTCTGTGTGTGTGTTTGTGTGTGCGTGCGTGCGTGTGTGTGTGTGCTTAATCCATTCTCTACTAGTACATTATCAAATGACAAATACCAGGCATTCTAAATTATCATCACCCACCACAATAAAGAAGTAAAAATATCAGCCCCTTAACACGTGACTGCTAGCAGGACGGATATTCATTGAGAGTAAAATCGGTACCTTTTTTTTCTTTTAAGATTTTTATTTATTTATTTGACAGAGAGAGAGATAGTGAGAGCAGGAACACAAGCAGGGGGAGTGGGAGAGGGAGAAGCAGGCTTCCTGCCGAGCAGGGAGCCCAATGTGGGACTCGATCCCAGGACCCCAGGATCATGACCTGAGCCAAAGGCAGACGCTTAACGACTGAGCTACCCAGGCGCCCGAAATCGGTACTTTTAACACTAACTATGAAACGTGGTCCTCAGTTTCAGTGAAAGAATTTTTAGAAGGCTGAGGTGCCTAGGCTTTGTCTTACCCTACCTGGGGCAAATGAGTTTCATCTCAGTCTGGCTATTATCTCTTTCCTTGCAGGTAAAAATTGAGCTCCCGACACAGCTCCATGAGAAACACCATATTTTGTTTTCTTTTTATCATATCACTTGTGACATAAATGCCAAGGCTAATGCCAAGAAAAAGGAGACCCTGGAAACATCAGGTACTGACAGGACGTGATCTGAGACAGCATTACGTGTCATCTGTGTGACTTGAACTGGAGAGTATTTTAAAGCTCCCATTTATTAAATTTTTTTAGTGAAGTGTTCTATTCATAAGTGACAAGTAACTTTGTTTTTACCCCTCACCATGGAGGTTTGTACTCAGAAGTTTTCTCTTCGTTCTTCCTTTGCACAGTTGGATATGCTTGGCTTCCCCTGATGAAACATGATCAGATAGCTTCTCAAGAATACAATATCCCAATAGCAACAAGCCTGCCTCCTAATTATTTAAGCTTTCAAGACTCTGCAAGCGGAAAGGTACTGAGTGATGTATAATTTAAGAGAAAAAAAAATACATGAGCTAAATGGCATGAGGTTATCTTCTGTCTGTTATTTAAATGAACCCAAGGACTGTAGTGTATGCATCCATTGTAGTGGTGAGTTGCGTACCTACAATATTTCAGAGGTCTTGTTTGGTTTGTGGCCAGTAGAAATGATCCATTAGAATGGCCCCCTGATATCACATTGGTCTCCCTCACCAATATTGTCAAATGTATTGCATCTTTTATTTTGCATCTCTAGGGTCATATAAGGTGAATGGATCAGGATGGCAAATTAACACAAGCTATATAACCTGTTTGTTTTCTTTTCTCCAATTACCGCACTCTTTTTTACAGCACGGTGGGAGTGACGTGAAGTGGGTTGATGGTGGCAAACCACTCTTCAAAGTATCGACATTTGTGGTATCCACAGTGAACACTCAGGTGAGTGTGTTGTCCTGAGATCTCAGCATCTGCTCTAACACGGAGAATCCTCAGGGGGCTCTTGTATTTAGAGGAGGGGACTCACCATTTCCCAAGTTGTCAGAGGGCCAGGTGATTGAGAATTGCAAAGGAAGAATAGAGGCATAACTTTATGCATCTCCCAGGAGAGATAGAATGCCCAACCCTTCAGCCCTGGGGCCATAAACTGCAACCTAGAATACCAGACGTGTATGTCTGTGGATGATGCCCCCCTGGAAATATGGTTTGCTTCCACTGACAACATCCAAGTGTTAAAAATGGGAAAAGTCGGAGTGAAAGACTTTGGATCTTTACCTCAAAATGAAAAACTTTGGATCTTTCCTCAAAACTAAGTCTGAAGGGCACCTGGGTGGCTCAGCCGGTTAAGTGTTTGCCTTCAGCTCAGGTCATGGGATCGAGTCCTGCATCAGTCCCCTTGCTCAGTGGGGAGTCTACTTCTCCCTCTCCCTCTGCTCCTCCCCCCTACTTGTGCTCTCTCTCTCTCTCTCTCTCTCTGTAAATAAATAAATAAAATCTTAAAAAAAAAAAAAAAAACTAACTCTGATTCCCAGTGCCTAACCGGTGCTCCTGATGTTGGTGACCATGATGTTGGCAGAACTGCACTGGAGAGTCTCCTTCACCAAATTCTTCCTCAGTGATCCTGCACAAGTTGCCTCACCCCTGAGGTCTTTATTTTGTCACCAGAAAAATGGTGACAATAATATCTGCCAAGGTTGTGGGAAGGACCAAAATGAGAAACCACATGTGAAAATATCTCAGGAACTGCAAAATGCTACACAAATGTTCTTACTGCTGTTGCTAAATTACCACAGACACACCGCTTCCCCTGCGAGACAGCTGATTTTACCCCAGTGTGAGGACTTTCATGATACCAGTTATAAAGTACAAAGCAAATCATTAAGTACACAAACTATTTCTCCTTTCTTAAATTCAGTGTGTTGCTAATACTCACTTGCTAAGAGAAAAGAAATCATCCAGGTATTACATACATACTGCTTCAGAATTTCTCTCCATAACCTCTGGTGCCTCAAGCCAAATTGAGCCCTCTTCCCCAGAACTCTACCCAAATTCCTCAAGTCCCACAGAATGGTCCTTCCCCACCCAATCCTGCCTTTATATACCTCAGAATACCAATCTGTCTTCCTCACATGCCCAGCTGCTTTCCTCCCAACAGGCCAGGTGTCTCTCTGACTCATCACCACTCACCTTTCTCTGCATCCGCTGCCACTGCCCACAGGCTCGTTGCCCTGGCGGGACACATCCGTCCTTCATTGAGCCCAGTTAAGCTCAGTGATCAATCTCTCTCTCTCTCCCTCCCCTCCCTGCGTCGGCCTGGTCAGGTCCCACCCGTCCTTCAGACGTTGGCTCAAATGTCACTTTCTCAAAGAAGCCTCTCCTATTCCCTGACCCCTCAGACATGCTGTGTCATCTTGTCGTACACCCACGTGGCACCCTGCTTTCCTGTGAAGCACTTACCTGTGATCGAGTAGGCATGTGTTGACATGGCGGTATCGTGCCTGTCTCCCTGGCATCATGGGAGGACCACAGAGGAAGGGACTGGGTTTTCCTGGGCCTCCACGCTGTCCTCCATGCCTGCCAAGGGCCTGGCATGTAGTCAGCTTTCAATGAATAATTGTCAGATAGATTAATAAGTATCACACAAACACACACACACACACACACCAGAACCGAGGGAAACCTAAATCACAGATGTCCTTCTAGAATCAACACATTCCAGAGAAATATCCTAAATGTGTATCTCCACTAAAACTCTGTGTCTCACTTTCTGACTATATAATTCTGACCCTCAGCTCAGATCTTAGAGAATTTCTAAGGTGCCGCCCTCTTCAGGAAATAGCATTAAAGGGCATACTCAGGCCGCTGTAACAAATACCACAGACTGGGCAGCTTAAACAACAGAAATTTATGTTCTCCCCATTCTGGAGTCCAGAAGACCAATATCAAGGTGTTGGCAGGGTTGCTTTCTTCTGAGGCCTCTTTTCTGGACGTGTAGGTGGCCATCTTCTTCCTGGGTCCTCTCACGGTCTCTTCCTCTATGCCAGTACATGACTAGTGTCTATCTGTGTGTCCAAATTTCCTCCTTAATTTTTTTTTAAGTAGGGAGGTCTTGAACTCATGACCCTGAGATCAAAACCTGAGCTGAATCAAGGCTCAGATGCTTAACTGACGGAGCCACCCAGCGCCCCTAAATTTCCTGTTTTATGGAGACATCAGTCATATTGGAGTGGGTCCACCCTAACTGCCTCAATTTAACATAACTATGTCTTTAAAGACCTTATTTCTAAATATGGTTACATTCTGAGGTCCCGGGAGTTGGGACTTCAACATATGGATTGTGGGAGGACACAATTCAGCCCATAACAAAGGATACAAATCGGTTTTATCTCATCAGGTTAGTGTGAACTTTCTAATTTTTTACTAGCTCAGGCATTGTAAGTCTGAAAATATCCCCGTGCATATTAAGAGTACACCTTCTCATGTATGTTAAGAAATATGTAAGAAAAATACATAAAAGTCTGTGGAAAAAAACAGGAAGATGAAAAAAGGCAATTTTGGGGCGCCTGGGTGGCTCAGTCGTTAAGCGTCTGCCTTCGGCTCAGGTCGTGATCTCAGGATCCTGGGATCGAGCCCCGCATCGGGCTCCCTGCTCGGCGGGAAGCCTGCTTCTCCCTCTCCCACTCCCCCTGCTTGTGTTCCCTCTCTTGCTGTGTCTCTCTCTCTGTCAAATAAATAAATAAAATCTTTAAAAAAAAAAAAAAAAGAAAAGAAAAAAGGCAATTTAAAAAAAATGGGGGGGTGGGGAAGAGCCAAGAGAAGTGCTTCTCCAGCCCCTGTCATGTGGCCGAGAAGAAAAGCACACTTACAAAGCCATCACTCGACTCCTTGATAAAGCACCTGCTCATCGAGGCATCTGTCCTCCAGAAATACTCACCCTCCATCACCATAATTTCTATATAGCTTATGTGTCATCAGAATTAAACACTTTCTTCGCTGTTTCAGGATCCCCGTGTGAATGCATTTTTCCAACAGTGCCAAAAAAGAGAGAAAGATATGTCTCAGTCACCTACCTCGAATTTCATCCGCTCTTGTAAGGTAACATGATATGCAAATAGTTTCCATGTTTCTAGGGCAGAAACAGGCAAGCGAGACATTGACAGTTTCCAATGAGTAGCAAACTAAGAGACAATTTTTAAAAGCCTTACCAATGCAGAGAGTGCATGGTTATTTCTCAATTCCTAAACCGTTTCTGCCTGTTGTTTACAAACAAACATCAGGTTTTTTTCCAAAATAAAAATGATTGCAAATCAGAATCAATTGATTTTAAATTAGGTAATTGCATATCGGGGCCTTGCAACTATGTCCCCATGCCGTGTGCCATGCTAAGTGCAATGAAGGATAAAGCCAGGTAGAGGTGAGCTAGAGTGTTCATATTTGAGTTCTGAAATACATCAGCAGAACGTGCTTTAAATTTAATCAGTGCCCTTTTTCTCCCACTAACTTACTGCAGAACTTACTGAATGTGGAAAAGATTCACGCAATCATGAGTTTTCTGCCCATAATCTTGAATCAGCTCTTCAAGGTGCTGGTACAGAATGAAGAAGACGAAATAAGTACGACTGTGACCAGGTATCTCTCCCATGGTCTTAGGAGAAGAGATCTTACAGTTTGTGATTGCACAAAACTGTGATGATAACTGAATGGCCACTCACTTATTCATGCTTGCATTTCACTTGAACACGTGTCTCAAATTTTAAGTATTTTTTCACTCTTGAGTTCTTGCCTTCAAATCTGTTTTTATCATTTGGATAAAGTTTTAGACCTCTTTTTTAACTTTTTCTTTTGTTTTTTAATTAAGCTTTTTATTTTGAGATCATTATAGATTTGCATGCAGTCATGAGAAATAATGCAGAGAGATCCCATGTTCCCTTTACCCAGTTTACCAACGGCACCATCTTGCAAAACTGTAGCACAGTATCACTACCAGAATATTGAAATTGATAGAAACAGAATAGGGAACACTTCCATCACCACGGATGCCCTTTATACACACAATTACTTCCCTCATGTCCCCAGCCCCCACCCTTAGCCCTGGTAACTCCTAGTCTGTTAAAATTTTAGATAGATAGATAGATAGATAGATAGATAGATAGATAGATAGACAATAGATAGATAGATAGATGATAGATAGATGATGTTAGATAGATGATAGATAGATAGATAGATGATAGATAGATAGATGATAGATAGATAGATAGATAATAGATTGATGATGTTAGATAGATAGATGATAGATAGATAGATAGATAGATAGATAGATAGATAGATGATAGATAGATGATGTTAGATAGATGATAGATAGATAGATGATAGATGATGTTAGATAGATAGATAGATAGATGATAGATAGATAGATGATAGATAGATGATGTTAGACAGATAGATGATAGATAGATAGATAGATAGATGATAGATAGATGATGTTAGATAGATAGATGATAGATGATGTTAGATAGATGATAGATAGATAGATAGATAGATAGATAGATAGATAGATA
>NW_023270377.1:13151316-13303045 GCF_011800145.1 Mirounga leonina
GATAGATAGATAGATAGATAGATAGATAGATAGATAGATAGATAGATAGATGATAGATAGATAGATGATAGATAGATAGATAGATAGATGATGTTAGATAGATAGATGATAGATGATGTTAGATAGATGATAGATAGATAATAGATAGATAGATAGATAGATAGAGAGAGAGAGAGATAGATAGATAGATAGATGATAGATAGATAGATAGATAGATAGATAGATAGATAGATAGATAGATAATAGATAGATAGAGCTAGACCCACAGATAGATAGGAAGGACATCTGGGTTTTTTCCAGTTTGGCGTAGATTTTGGGTGAACACAAGTTTTTATTTATCTGAGATAAATGCCTGGTGCCATTGCTGGGTAATATCATAGTTGCATGTGCAGTTTTTAAGAAAATACCGAATTGTTTTCCAGAATGGCTGTACCATTTCACATTTGCTCAGGATTTTTTTTTTCTTTAATTGTTCTCCCTTTAAATTTGTCTATACTACATTCTTCCAACATTTCCAATCTGTCTAGTGACTTTGACAATCCTGATTTCCTCTCTATAGGGATTCTGTTTTAAATTAGGTAAAGCTTGCCTAATGTTTATTTTAAAAAATATATTAGTCACAGAATTCTGGAAAAAAAAGTACTCTTGACATTGAAATGTGTCCAGAACTTTCCAAACTCACCTGCATATTATTAAGCTCTTTCAGAATGAGAGTTTTTAGCCTTTTTTTTTTTTTAAAGATTTTATTTATTTATTTGAGAGAGAGAGAATGAGAGACAGAGAGCACGAGAGGGAAGAGGGTCAGAGGGAGAAGCAGACTCCCCGCCGAGCAGGGAGCCCGATGCCGCACTCGATCCAGGGACTCCAGGATCACGACCTGAGCCGAAGGCAGTCGCTTAACCAACTGAGCCACCCAGGCGCCCCAGCCTTGTTTTTAAAGTAGCACCCTGAAGCTCTGGAAAATTAAAGTATGTCTAACAGTCCCACCGCAGCCAGTTCTGGGCCCAGATTAAAAGTCCCCAACTGTGCCTTCAACTGAGGCTCTTTTCAGCGTTTATATATGGGTCTTTGTGAACAAGACTCCGAACTATTTCAGCGGATAGATCTGCTGAAATTGCAAGACATTCCAAAACACTACAACCATGGAGCAACAGGACGTATTAATGTGGAAATAGTACGACCACTGCTGCTAGAAACACTTCACCAGCTAAGGAGGGAAATAAACAAAACCCTGAATCTTAACCTAATGGCTCTTTACAAAAGCATATATCGTGCCTCCACATTGGAAGGGAAGCCCTCTTTAAATGGACTATGATAATTAGAGGTTAAAGGTCTTCAATTTTAATCAGGTACCAAAAACGATCCTTTTTCCAAGAAGACAGTGTCAGCAAACATGCAAGCCATAACAGTCTCCGGTGTGATTTTGAACCCATAGATATTCCTTGTATCTTAGTGTTTAGAGATTTCAACGCTGGAGATGGTTAACAGGTGATATGGATATTGGGGATCAAAAGGGGGGGGCAGTCTGAAATTGGTTCATGCATTCATTCAGTACCTATTAAACACCCAGTTTATGAAAAACTCCAGTGCCCAACCAAGTGATATTTTCCTGCCTTCTCCAGAAAGGCCACTGAACAGTTTTTTTTTTTTTTCCAGGGTTCTGACCGACATTGTGGCCAAGTGCCATGAGGAGCAGCTGGACCACTCTGTCCAGTCATACATTAAGGTATAAAATCGCCACTTGGACCCTGGGCATATCCCCTTGTGCTGTGTGGTTTGTCTCATTTCCTGTCTGCAATAAGTGGGACGTTTCTCCCGTTAGCTGGATGGGGCTCACCATGGTAATATCAAGCATTCCCCCTAGCTATTTATAATTCCATCTCTTTGCTTTGATGGTCAAGACATATTGTTTGAATGTGTAATAACATGTACCTGTGCAAATGAATATTTATATGGGGAGAAAGAACAAAGAAAGAGAAGAAAAAATGAAAGTATTACCCTCTTGAAGTCCACATTACAAATAAATGCAATTCCTGTGTAAAGTTATGGAATATTTTTCTTGTTGGTTTGTTGAATGCTCTGTGTTTCTTCTGTAATGTTTTCTTAGCTCTTTTTATTGTTTTCTCAGGCATTATTTCATTTTCCCAGTTACTGTATATTTGTACCTGCTTCTGGTATGTTAAGTCCTTTATCCTCGGGCATGATCCACTAGCCCATTCCATCCCTGTGCACTGCTTCTTCCAGTGTCCTTCGCCAAGTGTTCACTCAGACATGTTCATATTCTCATTTCCAGTTGGCCTATGAATTAATGCCAGTGAACTTGTGATGATGTTTGCACATTAGAGTTCCTGCCTAAATGTCATCTTCTTGAATGAAAAGAAAGAATCCATCCAGAGATAAACAAGAGTAACTTGCATTACTTTATAATGCATAAAGGAGCTCAATTTCTATTTTTTTATGTATAGATTAAACCATTGTGAGACACAGAACTTTTTTAATTGAAAGAATTTATTCCATTAATCTATACGAATAGACATATACTCCTATGATTTAGATGTCTAGAAAGGTGACTAGAAAAGAATTTTGCGGTTTTTTTGTGCTAGAAACGAGTAAAAAAAAAAAAAAAAGAAAGAAAACAAAGCTTCCTATGAAATTTCATTCTGGAGTGAATCCCTCTGAGGGATTTTTTACATTATGGTTTTATATCTGCATAGTTTCTAACTGCCTGAAATGTTAGGTATCTTCCCAAATACCCAAGTAAGAGCATGTGCCCTTCCTTAAAATAGCTCATATGCCAAAAATAGTCAGTTATTTCACAATAATTTCCCTATGGTATAATTTTACCCAACGAGATCTACATTTCAGTTGCAGAAAGACAGTTGACCTACAAATGCTTGTTTAGTTTGCTGTCTGTTTAAGACAGAGCGGTAGCGTACTTTAATCCAGTACTGATGAATTTACATTCAACAGAATCATCTACAGAACTTTCTTTCAATGCTTAACCAAGTTTTCCATTTCAATCACCAAAGGGGCTAAGAAGAAAACAATTCCCCAGTCCATATTACACAAAGGCATCTTCATTTCAACACAAGTATTTACCTCATTCCAATGGAATCTTTAAAGATTACATTAAGAACCCACTTATGCTGTGACTACTTTTGTGACAGCCAAAGAAAGTTTCTTATGAGAATCTTAAATCAGCTCTCAGGCTCATTCTGTGATGTTCTTGAAAAGGTGTATTGGAATGTATCCTGGCATGGTCTTTATTTTTAACCAGGATGTTTGAAATCTCCTGATGAGACCATTTGATTTTGCTGTGTAGGAGATTGCTTATTTAGTTTGCTTTGAAGTGGGTAAAATCCAGAAATATACACCTAAGTGGGATTTCAAGCTTGTAACAGTTCCTAAAGATGTTTCATAAAAATGTTTTCACATATCTAAAGTGGACACATCCTAATAAATATTATCAACTGGAATTTTACTCCAGAAAGAACACTAAACTAGCAAGTGGGAAATTAGATTCTAGTCAAGGCTAAATAGTTAACCTGAGCAATCAGCCTCCCTGGACCTCATTTTTTTCTCCTCTGTGAAGGGATGGACCTGATGAACATGATTGTGAACCTATGATTCTGTGATTGGACTCCTATTGCAGTACGTTATTGACACCCTGACCTTGACCAACGAGCCTGATTTTTTTTATTCCCTGTAGGAAGAAGTATTTTTTAACATGTGGATAGATATTAAGCCCCATAACTAGGTGTATAATTAAAACTGATGGTCTGGTACCAGTATATGCTTTGATGTTCTTAAAAGATGTGATATATTCAGTGGAATTTATGTATATTCAGAAGCAAGCTAAACACCATTTCAAGTTCAGTGGTGCTAAATGCTGCTAACTCACCCCATTTACAATATCCAAACTGCACACATACACCATGTCTTTTGCAAAGATGTGTGTCTCTAGTTGATCTAATTAAATGCCGTGGTTTACAGCAATTCATGGCATTGACATGTTCCTGTCACGTTCCAGGCCAAAATTTTAAAATAAGAATATCTCAGAGCCTGTTGTAATGCTACTGGGGCTAAATAACTGTGCATGAGACTAGGTAGTTGGTGATGATATTACCCTCGCATGAGTCACAATTCATGAGGGAAAAAAACATCATATTATTCTTGATTTGGGCCAGTTTTATGCATCTCTTAGCTTTGTCTTTCTCCTCTGGGATGAGCTTGGAGAAGTCAGGCTCCATCAGAGCAACTTAGGTGTTCATGAGTTGCAAAGTCCAAAGAAACAATTATATAGATCCAAATGTGAATGAGCCTCTGCTTTGAGTTTCTTGCCTGCCTTCACTCTTGATTATAGTGAAGTCTGGGTGGTGAAAATTATGAAGAAATGGCCTTCCTTGAGGCAAACCCAACTCATGAAGTAAAATAGTATAATCCAGGGATAAGCATTTTGTATTTAAAATATGTGCATAAATGGGTATTGATATCCTTAAAATCTATGAAGGAATACTGAAAATTAAAACCATTACATGCATTCGGAAAGGCACACCAAAACCAGTCTTTTGAGAGAAAAAAATGTGAGCAGCATTTGTTATCTTACTGATGGCCAATGTTCATGGACCCTTTGATAGCTGTGTCTAAGCATGAGGTGATAGAAACTGGGCGTGTGGGGAGCTCACCTACTGGCCTCTGGAAGGCACCTGCTTCCCCACTTGGCTATTTGAGTGGGTGCTCTACCCTTTCAGGATGAAGAAATGCTACCATGCCACCTGTTACCAGTGGAAGGAAGGAGAAGGGGAAATGTGTCCTAAGTAGGTGGGTCAAAGCCCTCCATGTTTCCTTGAACCTGCTAAATTGCTCTCTGACTCTTTCTTTTGATTTCTACAAAGAGAGTTTCAAGGAGAGCTTAGGTGAGCCGAGCCCTCTCTGTGCAAAGCCCTAAATAGGAACAGTTGTGTACTACTCTTATCATTGGGCCTTCATTGATTTCATGACAAAATCTGGCATGAGCAGATAATTTTGAGACATGAGTTATTTGTGTAACATAATTTTTGAGGCTTTGTTGTTGTTTTTTTAAGCCTTTAACTTTTTTCACTTTCTGGATTTTCTTCAGTTCGTGTTCAAGACCACGGCATGCAAGGAGAGAACAATACATGAGGAACTGGCTAAAAATGTGACTGGTCTTTTGAAATCAAATGACTCAACAACAGTAAAGCATGTCCTGAAGGTAAAGAATTTAAAACAATCCTTCAACTGCTGGCCCGAGGGATTGCTTGATCTCACCCCTGGAAAGGCAGTAAGACTCATTGATTTCCATAGATCATTTCTCCTGTAGTTTCTAGCATAAGCGTCATAAGCTGTATTGAAATTGTAGTATATAAAAACATTAAGCAAAAGAGATCTGTGTCAAAAGAACAGAAGATATAGAATGGACCCAAGTGGAGTCTTTTGACCTAAATACAGAATGAGTAACTATTAAGAATCAACGAGGGGCATGAGGGTGGCTCAGTTGTTAAGCTTCTGCCTTCGGCTCAGGTCATGATCCCAGGGTCCTGGGATCGAGCCCTGCATCGGGCTCCCGGCTCGGCAGGAAGCCTGCTTCTCCCTCTCCCATCCCCCTGCTTGTGTTCTCTCTCTCGCTGTGTCTCTCTCTGACAAATAAATAAATAAAATCTTAAAAAAAAAAAAAAAAGAATCATCTGAAACACTCAAAAGTGTTAACTGTAGCAAAAATAAAGTTTTGGGGACTTTTAGGCATGATAAGAAGAAATGTACCAACAAAAGGATTAATGATGTATTAATGAATATACTGACAACAGAAAGGAAGCAGACAAAACAACCACGGTTTGACCACAGAAAGTTGAAACACATGCATTTGTAGGTACATAAAGAAGAGATGGTGAGAAGCTTATAAAGAGATAACTCTAAATTATTATAGAAGAACGGACTTAGTCCCTAGTTAAATTAATTATCTGTCATGACTTGACAGATGGATGATTGATTAGTATGTAGCTGGAAAGAGAGGGCGGGATCAATAAGCATCAACATGAGTTCCCTAAACTCAAGTTATTCTAGGCCGAGCAGTTTGTTTAAATTAGTCTTATGAGTATATTCATTCTGTTCATGCAACAAAAATGTTCCAAGCACCCCCCATGGGACAGGCACCAACCTCAGCATTTGGCAGGCATCAGAGAATAGAATAAAGATCTCTGCCCTTGGGAAGCTTGCATTCTACTGGGGGATAAAAACAATAAACTACAGACATAATAACAAAATTAATGAAATTGTGTATTAGAAAGTAAGAAGTACTATGGGAAAATAAAATGTTGAGCCAGTAAGAGGAACAGGGAGCACTGGGGGTACAGAGTGAGGTTTGCAGTTTAAATAGAATGGTCAGGATAGAGCTCATGAGAAGGTAATCCTTGAGCAAAAGATGCAAAGAAAGAGGGGGAACTGGTCATGTGAATGCTTGGAGAACAGTAAAGGTAAAGGGGAGACATATATAAAATCACCAGGCAGCAGCATGCCTGGAGTGTCAGAGGGACAGCAGAGAGGCCCGTGTGGCTGGAGCCAAGTCCATTTGTGCAAGCTGGACAGTCACGTGTGTGCAGTTGGCCCATCCATTTCAAAGAATACATTTTAAAATCAAGATTTTATAAAATTACATATTGTAGAGCACAGAATCATCATTATTTCATAATTCATCAAATAAATTTCTTACTGTCTTTTTCTAATAGCACTCCTGGTTCTTCTTTGCAATTATCCTAAAATCAATGGCCCAGCACTTGATTGACACAAATAAAATTCAGGTAAGGTTATAGGTAATACAATATTATCCAACAATTGTGCTGATGAATACGCTCTCATTAGTTCCATTTTTATTTACTTCATAAACCTTAGCAATTTATGTTAATTGCTTTTTAAGTGGGAGAAATGATTGTGTGTCAGTACAGGTCCTTCAGGAGGCAGGACAAAATTAGAAGTGCAAAATGATGAGAGGGAAGGACAAGAGGACCAGGAAGTTTTGACATCTGTGGAAGGAGATGGGGAAGGAAGGAAGGAGGTTTGGCGAAAAATCTCTCTGCAGTGGGAAGATTTTGGCTGGGCCAGTGGGCAATCTGAGAGCAGAGAATGTTTGTTAGAAGTCCTGCATGGGACAGATGGGCTGGTTCTGGTGTCTCTGCAAGCTCAGTTATTAACCTGGAGCAGCCTCGGGAGAGTGTGGCCTTGGCACGAACACTTGAGAGGATCCCAAAAGTTTAGCAACTATTTATGTTCTTCCCAGTAGATTTTTGTTTTGAAGGAACATCGGAGCTGTGCGCATCCATGGCTGCCACAGTCCATGGTTTGGACAACATGGCACACAACTTCCTGAACCTGCTCTTCCACAGTTCCCATGGGCCTCTCTTCCTGAAAGGAAATTGACAAGAGGGAGGCTAATGGAATTACCTATAACTCCTGTCATGGTAGTATGTCTCAGGGCCCTACCTGATCTCATCATCTCCCTCCTCTACTGTCCATTTTTGATTCCTCTCACCCTCAGCCAGCAGCTCTGAAGGTCTTGGTGACTTACCACACTGTGGTGTGACCCAGCCCTCAATCAGAGTGGTCTAGAGTGATCTCAGCCTCTGATAATCACACTCCACTCAGACCATTCGTAGTTACGACTGGGTAAGGAGGATCAAGAAAGACTCAAGTGGATTGACCACCTGAGCTCCACAGAGATTTCTCTGAACTCCCATAGTGGGTAAGACCAAGGGGAAACCTCTGACTCTACCCCTCTGCCACCAAGAGAGTAAATCAGAATATTGCTTGGGGTGGGGATGGCGGTGAATATTGATATCATCTTCATTTACACTGTTGGTCAGGAAGGGGCAGTGTCAGACATTTCCACTTGGCCTTTTACACTAGGAAAGCTCCACAGGCCAAACATCCAGTGTAAGCCTACTCTAAATGCTAATTACGTCAATGCATAATGTATAATTATATATTTGCACCAGGTAAATGACTGTTGGGTGGATCTTTGAAAACAGCAGACCCACTATTAACAGAATTTTAGTCAGGACTTTTATTGATCCCTATAAGTTCTCACTCTAACAGAGTGAATGTGATGATTCTTTAGGCCTTCAGATATCAATATCAACTCAGATCTTGTGTTTAATAGTGCTTGAAATATATGAGTAATCCCCTCTCCCTAGTGTGGTCACCTGAGTAAATGGCTATAGGGTCCTTTGTAGAAGGACTGACAGAATCATTACAGTATATACTTACTGAAGTATTGCAGGGGGTGTCTTTTAGAGACTTTGTCTCTTCTTCAATCAGTGTGTACCAGATCTGAAAATTGACTCAGGTCCAGGAACAGAGAAAGGCATCGTGAATATTTTTTGGAGCAAACGTCCTCATCTTCTGATAGTCCATTCTTGCCCTCTTGGTGGGTTAAACATTGTCATTGTTGGTTGCTGTCTGTTTTTCCCATAGGGCTGCCCCCCCACACACATTATTAACTAGCTGTACAACTCCCTGAGAGTCTAGCCCCCTTGGCTGTCCTCCAGCCTTGCCATCTGTTAGGATAATCACAGCCCTCTGGCTCCTGGAGTTTAAGTACCATCACGTGGCCTCTGTTATTTTGGTGAAGATTATCTGCATGGCTGTTAGCGAGCCAGCACTGTGACTGCCCACCCATCTCACCTTCAGACGGGAGACCACTGAACTTCTGAAGGTCCCAGCACCTTCTTGATGGCTTTGGTTTGGATGGTGTGTCTCCCGGACCTTCCTGTAGAACCTGATCCTCCAGTGGGTCTTCTGATCCCAATATATGCATTCCTACATATCCACTTTCCTCTGGCCTCTTTATTACTTCCTCTGTCATCTGCCAGGGCACCTCAAGCATTCTCGTTTTCCTTTGCTTGGAATGTGCTATCTCCAGGTTCTAAGAGCCATCCTAACAATGAACGGGATTATTTCATCCCAAGTCCTGATAAAGTGCCCCCATGTCAATGAGTTTTAACTTCTTCACTCTCCTTTCTGGCCCCCTTGATCAAAACACATTCAACATTCAATCTCAAAGGAACTGCCATGGCTCCTGCTTGGCACAGGCCAGCTCTTACAGCTCCTTGGGGTATACTCTCTGTCTTATCTTCTTAGGCACAGCAGGTTTATAGCTGGGTTAAGCCGGGACTTAACCCCAGTTATTGACCTGAGCTCCGGGGGAAGGAGGAGGGACATCTCCTGAAGGATTTGCCTACTGCCTTGCAGGGAAAGGTTTTTGCAGGGTCTCCCACCTGGGAGAAATGTGATCTCCTAGTAGGGAGGAGTAGGGCCCTTCTACCAGTGCTGAGGGCTGAGGTCATCCACCCAGATGTCCCCAGCCATGCCTCCACACCACAGTCTCTCCAGCCATGGCTTGACCCAAGCATAACAGATCTCCCTTGGCTGGACATTTAATCATCTCTGGAACTCCCTAACTTAACTCTTAGGTCTTATATTTGCTTTTTAGCTGTGTCTGCCCTCCTTCTTCCAGAGAGAAAAACCTCCTGTCTGGAAGGAAGAGAAAATCTAATGTGAAGATAAGAATGATTCCTATCTCTCTGTTTTTAAGCTGTGTTGGAGTTAGGTAACTTCACCACTCTAATCCTTGCCTTACCACTAACCTGTTAGATGATAAAAAAAAAAAAAAAAAAAAAGACATTTAATATCTCAGAGCCTATTTTCTCATCTGTAAAAAGAACGGGTTGGACTAAAATCCTTTCATTCCCACCAGTACATACCTGCTCAAATAGGTCACAGACGCCCTTGTGAACAGTTAAGAATAAAGGAACTCATTATGGGCCACGTCTTTGCGTCTAACCATTTATCTTCATAGATTCCAGTTGCCTTCTCACTGTCCCCTTCATAGGCAACCCCACACTCCAGTTTTCTTCCAGGGCCCCAACACCCTCCAGTTTTCTAACCATCTCCATGCATCAGAGTAAGAAAGTCCTGACACCATCATTTGACTCAAAAGCATTCACAATAAATACCTCTCAAGCTATCTGCATTTTCTTTTCTTTTTTTTTTTTTCAATTGTGAAGTGGATGGCTTTCCCCACCATTAAAACAGTTTTTGTCATCATGGAATGTGGTAGTTTAGAGGAGGTGAGAAAACATGTCTGGTTAAATCCCCTGAGAGGCAGATAGCACCTCCACATGACCCCGGCTGTCTTGACCAAGGCGAGCTTCTGTTTACTAGGAACTGCTTGATGCCTTCTCTGCACTCATCTCTAGTAGCAAAAAGTTCATTGTACTGGCTAACCTTTTGTTTCCCATCAGCCTCTTGTTCCTAAAAAACTGCCAAATTCCTGAACGTCAGCCCATGCATTCTACGCCTGCCCCTGGCGACATACATGGTATAATAGCCCAGATTCCTCCAACCTGTTCTGGCTCTTTTGCCTGAGATCAGACTATGCCAACCCCTTGCCCCCTTTCTTCCTCTGTCTTGAGACAGAAATCCACAATCACTGGAGCAGAAATTCTCCCACCTCGAGCCTTTGGGATATACTTCTGGAGAACAGTTGAAAATACTACTCGTGTATTAATGAGTCAGAGCATCTTTGGGTTAAGAGTGGGAGTAAGCCATAAGGGGAGTTTGAGAAGAAGACAAAAAGAGAGAGAAACAGAGGGAATCTCAAAACCCAAGTTGTCAACACGTGTCCTCGTGTGAAGAAAATGTCGGTGCTGGTCAGTTTCATGCATCTCAGAAGATAAACAAAAGGAAAAGAGGAAATCTACAAATGTGCTTTGATTATTTAAAAAGTGAATGTTGCTTTCATGTAGGTAAATTGTTTACCCTTGTTTCCCAAGGTATATGGACCAGAATGAAAAATGATGCATGTGATTAAATCACTTAGGTTTATTTGTTGTTAATTTAATTTAATTTCCACACTAAGTGTTAAGTATACATGGAAGGTAATCATAAAAGCCCAAAAGATCTATATAGCAATGTCCTGGTAAATTGACTTAAAAAAATCCAGTGCACAGAAGCACCTGAGGGCCTGGACTTAGTTAAAAAAAAAAAAAAGAGAAGAAAGAAAGAAAAGAAAAAAGCCAGTGCTGACCCACAGCAGCATCCCACGGTGGAACCGCTGTTTGTTCTAAGTGATTCCTGTAACTTCATCCTCCGTAGTTTTTATTCTTGCAGCATGGAAGGCTGGGTGCAGAGAATTTTAGAAACATATAGTTCAGTCGATCTCTAAATTTTGTGTTTCTATCGTGAAATTTTAAATTAAATTTTAAAGCCAACTTGTAAAGATGAATCAAACTTGCCTACCTCGTGCGAAGGTCTGGGTAAATTCACGAACTACAGATAGATGGGAAGACTTAGCTGCTGAAACTTTCCCCTCCTGTGCAGGAGGTGCAACAGGAGGAGTAGATTTCTGGACCTGAGGGTGGTCTTTGGGGACCCAGAGAGTTTAGGTCCATGCATGTATCTGGTGGCACATCTCTTGACTGAGGTCCCACTGGCCTGCTGCTGAATATGCTGGGACTGTGAGGTTAGGATCAGCTTGTACAAACTTGCAGGTACAAGATGAATAAGGGCTGAGCATCTGATGTAAAACACAGTGATTACAGTGTGTCGTATGATTGAAATTTGCTAACAGAGTAAAACTTAAATGTTCTCACACAAAAAAATAAAGATAAATATGTGAGATGATGGATACGTTAACTAGATGGAAGGAATCTCTCACAATGTACATGTGTCTCAAAACACCGTAATATAGGGGCACCTGGGTGGCTCAGTGGGTTAAGCCGCCTGCCTTCGGCTTAGGTCATGATCTCAGGGTTCTGGGATCGAGCCCCACGTCTCCCTGCTCAGTGGGGAGTCTGCTTCTCCCTCTCCCCCTCTCGTTCTGTGCTCGTGCTCTCACTCACTCGCTCTCTCTCTCAAATAAATAAATAAAATCTTTTAAAAAACACACAATGTACACTTTAACTTTCTCATACTTTTATATGTCAATTATAGCTCAATAAAGCTGAAATCAATTTTTCAGAGAAGACCACCTGGAACTTACTAGAGAACATTTCAAGCCAACATCTGTATTCATTCAGTTACTCATTCATTGATGTCATATAGTTGGGGGATGCCTAGTCTTAAAAAATTAAAATAATCGATTTTAAATTAAATAGAGAACTGTGTCAACATAAATCTAGAATAATATTCATTATAATTATTTTTTAAGAGGGAAGGGGAATTAATATGTGAGAGGTCATAGAACATGTTACACTTCTACACTGTTTGAATAGTTTGCAATTAATATGTATTTTACTTTTTAATGAAAAAGTGAAAAAAGATCATTGGCCAAAATAGAAGGAAACATAAAATGAAAATGGTGGAAATCATGATCTTGACATTAAAAGGGTTTCTATTTTATTATCGCTTTCAGGTTTCCAAAAGGACTCTTTTTGTTTGATGATATACAAAATGCAGTCTTTCAGTTTCTTTTTTTTTCCAGGCTTAGGATTTCACATGTCACATTATAAAGAAATGATCCATTCTTTCCTTAGCTTTCTCGGGCTCAAAGATTTCCTGAATCTTACCAGAATGAGTTGGACAATCTTGTCATGGTCCTATGCGATCACGTGACTTGGAAATACAAGGATGCCCTTGAAGAAACAAGAAGGGCAAATCACAGCGTTGCCAGATTTCTTAAGGTACAGTTCTAAAAGTTTGCTGTTCCGTTCATGCCTTCATGATCTTGGATGTGAGCTACTCTAAAGGTTAATCAATTCACATCTCCATTTATGATAGAGTCAAAACGAGCACTATTAGGTGAATACTTCTATTGATGCATCATACGTTTTAATTTTTTTTTCCCATTTGGAGTCACCTAGAACAAATACCAAGTTTTAATAAAAGTATCCATTTGACTATTGTCAAATCATAGTATTTCTAAACATTCTTAAAGAGAAAAATGAGGTTTTTAAAGGAAAAGCTGCACTGTGGCGTATGATTTGGGGCATTTCTGCCTTGAAGTGGTGTTCTGGATTGGCTATAGCTCCAACAATGATGTCAAATAACCACTCTGGGAACTTTTGGTAATTTGGCATTTTTGTTATGCACTAATCACGTTTTAAAAACGATCAATTAAAGTATTGAGAAACTACTTATTAAACTCTACACACACACACATATAGTATTATAGTTATGTTTCTTTGCATTAAAGATAGAATTGAGAAGAAAAATATATGCTTAGTCAAAAAAAAACAAAAACAAAAACAAAGCTAATGTAGAATGATGGTGTATCATTTAACAGATAATACATCCAACTAGAAAGGAGCGCCTGGGTGGCTCAGACTGTTAAACATCTGCCTTCAGTTCAGGTCATGATCCGAAGGTCCTGGGATCAAACCCTGCGTCGTGGAGCCTGTGTCTCCCTCTCCCTTTCTCTCTGCCCCTCCTCCCCCCTCGCTCGTGCTCCTTCTCTCGCTCTGCTCTCTCTCTCTTAAATAAATAAAATCTTTAAAAAAAAAATACATCCAACTAGAAAATGTTTTTCTTCTATTCCTTCTTTTGCCCAGCTATTGACTATTGTAACTTTGATGAAGCCACTTTTCTTGTATCTTTATGATACACGCCAGAACATACCAGATAAGTGTAAGAATTTATAAATAAATACTAACTATATAAAGAAAGCTAAGAGGCCATGGAGGTAGATATAAAATTAGTCCAAATTATCTTTGGTGAGTTTTAACCCAGTTAAATCCATTTTTAATGTATTAAACATCATTTCAAATTATACACTACATGTGGTCTCATCTTAAATTCACTGTTTTTCTTCACTATTTTGCCTCTTCTTTTTGCTTTTTTCTTGCTTTCAGAAGGAAAAAGGGATGGTCAGAGTTAGTGATGAAGAGGGTAAAGAAGAAAAAGTTACTCTAGTTTTCTACCACATTTTAAGACCTGTGGGAATAAAGTTTATTACTATGCTAGTAGTTTACTTGAAGTGTTTGATAGAAGAGAAAATTTGGAAAAAATGATAAACTGTCCAATTTGTAAGCAAATTATGTTTAAGACACATCTGCAATATTCTTCCCTAAATTGCAAAGAATGACGAACAAGCAAGTCTTTTAAAAAGAGAAAAGAATTTTATCTACCTTCCTAGGCTTTTATGCTCTACATTTGTTGGAATAAATGTGTTTCCTTTGGGGCTCATTTATACAAAAGTTGCTTCTTTTGGTACATAAACTAATGTCTCACTTGGGGGCAAGTAAAAAATGTCCAAGATTGAAAAGGACAGGATGGAGTAGAGAGCTAACAGTGGTTAACAGTGGTTTTGTGACATTTGTGGGTAAAAAGCATGGACTGACAATAGATAAACAAATATAGTCTTTAAGTCTACAGTCTTAAAAGTCTGTAAGATTATATAGATTATGTGGACTGCAAATCGAAAGTAATACTCATTCCAGGAAACAGTTTAATATATTGTATATTATAAAAGTCCATCCTACAAGCATGGTTGTCTTTTTTTTTTTTTAATTTAAATTCAAGTAGCCAACATATGGTAGGTCATTAATTTCAGATGTAGAGTTCAGTATTTCATCAGTTGCATTTAACACCCAGTGCTCATCACATCACGTGCCCTCCTTAATGCCCATCCCCCAGTTACCCCATCCCCCCACCCATCTCCCCTCCAGCAACCCTCAGTTTCTTTCCCATAGTTAAGAGTCTCTTGTGGTTTGTCTCCCTCTCTAATTTCTTCTCATTCTGTTTTCCCTCCCTGTTCCTGTAATCTTCTGCCAGGCATGGTTTTCAAATTTTAGTTTTAATGGCATCTATTTGACCCAGAAAACTTTTTTCAGCTTTCTGTAAAGATTATTAGATGAACCTTTTGAACTAGGAGAAGAAAAGGGAAAAGGAGAGAGAGTGATTAAAGTGTAGAGTTGAATGTAGTCATTTGGCACAATGCCTGTGAATTGATGAACTTTGAGCTTTCAGCTGCTCCACATTGCCCACTCCTGCTATTGGCATTATAAATATCTTATGTTCCCAGAAATCTGATAATGGTTATTTGCTCAGTTCGGGCTTCAAATGACTTTTGCCTCTTTTGGTTATTAAATTCTACATTAGTAATCAAATACTGTGAATGAACTGGCTTTGAAATTTCACAATTGAAATATAATTTTCACACCATAGTTGTGCCAGGACTGTTTTCCAAGAATGGAGAGAGCAGTATCTCTGATGTGGGCACATAAAAATGTCCTAGGTGAGAATGTGCCCTCCTTCGTACCATATTATGGGCAAGTGATATTTTTGTAGCAACTAAGCCAAAACCTTGTGCCTTTCTCTTACTATTCTCTCCTGGAAGTAGATAGGATACAAATGGATCCATGAATACCTATGGAGTTTTTGTCTTTTTTCTTTTTACTGCCAATCTGGGTCACAACTCCAGTTCCCTGAGCGAATCCATCTAGGTACTCTTCTTATGCAGGCATAATACCAGGGAGATAAGCAAAGGAAAGTTCAGTGTGATTTGTATTTTCCTGCTTAGACGGACATATCTTTTGACACACGTGCCTGACAAATCACTTTATTTCAGTTAGCTTTGGACAACATTTGGAAATCATCTAATATAGGAGACAGTCTTCGTGTAGTAAAATACGTTTAAAGAAACATCTGTGATATTTCTCTGTAAACATCACAAGAAGGTAGATAAGTGAGTCTCTGAAAACAGGAAGGTCTTCGGGGCACCTGGGTGGCTCAGATGGTTGGGCGTCTGCCTTCGGCTCAGGTCGTGATCCCAGGATCCTGGGATCGAGTCCCACATCGGGCTCCCGGCTCAGCAGGGAGCCTGCCTCTCCCTCTGGCCCTCTCCCCTCTCATGCTGTTTCTCTCTCGCTCGCTCTCTAAAAAATAAATAAAATCTTAAAAAAAAGAAAAAAAAAACAGGAAGGTCTTCATATTTACTCTATTTGACTTAAATGTTCTATGATTTTTAATAAATAAGTGTTTTCCGTGGAGCTCATCCATGCAAAAGTTGCTGTGGGTGGTACCTAAGCTAATGTCTAGCACAGGGGCAAACACAAGTATCCAAGATGAAAAAGGAACTAGTAGGACCAATGGTTTTGTAAAACATATAGAGAAAGGCAAGGACTCTCATCTGATTTGTTTCACAATTTGGGGTTTCATACTCTTCACTGAATGAATGATAAACTAAAATTATCGTTGTCCTCACAATTGGTTAAATAAAATAAATATTCTTTGATGACAACAACATATTTTTGCACATAATTTAAAATATTTGGCTTTTAGTTTATTAAACCAAACTGAGAAAATTTTGATAGGGTATAAGTTATCCTCCAGTTCAGGAATATGCAAACTTTTTTCATAAAGGGCCAAATACTAAACATCTTTAGCTATGCAGGACATATAGTCTCAGGCAGGACTACTCAACTTTGCCATTGTAGCACTATAGTTATGTTAAAAACATAAACCATTCACCATAGACAATATGTAAATGATTGGGTGTGGCTATGTTCCAATAAAACTTTATTTACAAAAATAGACAGTGGGGACACCCGGGTAGCTCAGTCTGTTAAGTGTCAGACTCGTGGTTTCAGTTCAGGTCATGATCTCATGGGTGGTGAGATCGAGGCCCCCCCACCCCCCTGGGGTCTGGCTCCATGCTCAGCAGGGAGTCTGCTTGAGATTCTCTCTCTCCCTCTGCCCCTCCCCCCACTTGCTCTCTCTCTCAAATAAATAAATAAATCTTTAAAAAAATAGACAGTAAGGCAATTTGGGCCAATGGGCCATAGTTCGCCAAAGCTTGCTACAAATTATTTTTTGTTAATATAAACTGTTAATATAGATTATTTTTAAACAAAAGCAGAGAGGCCCCTCCAGACTTCAGCAATGGGCTGAAGAGCCTCTGCCCCTGAGTTAAGCGATGGACCCATGACAGGAGAGACACCTGATGAAGCTTGACCTGCAGGAGGGCTCTCTGCAAGCAGAAGGCTGATTCTGCTGATCTTAAATCCTGGGAATGACCCCCTTTCCTCATCACTGCCCCTTGGAAAGAGGATAACAAACTTACCACATAGGTCTTTCTTCAATCTCAAGAAACCGCAAATGGGTTTTCCTAGATCCCCAGGGCAGGCAGCCTTCTCCCCATCTTCCCTATTCACTGGTGCTGGGGTTTGACCTCCTTCAAAAGCTATCAGGTCTGCTCTGCAGAATAAGCACCGTAGCCCCCCGGAAGTGACAACTGAGTAGGTTCAGGGAGAGAACTCACCAGCCCCTCCTCCACTGAGTCAAAGAGCCCTTGTGTCTTTACCACTGACATCCCTGGGGTTCTTTCTCACCTGATTTTTAATTGAGATGTTTCTAGAGCCCACAGTTTTATTGGATGGTCCTCCTCTCTCTGTAAGGTCACACCCAAATCCCTTTCCAACAGAAAGAAGACAGCAAGGGGTCTTCTCTGGAAAAGCTCCACATTAGGGATATTTCAAGGTTGGGGGCTAACTCCTGCAGCTGGAGAACCGGCAAAGATTTGACATACCTGCTGGGACCCCACGTTGTGCAGAAGATGCAAAAGCCCTCTTTTCCTTCCCTCCTCCCCTATCGCTTTACATCTTCTGAGCCTATAACTATGCTCTGGTGTCTGCCTCTCCCCACTGTCTACGACAGATGGGAGGACACAGGAGCCATTTACTTTTTGGTGAATGGAGAGTTATCTGAAGAACTTAAATTCATATTAAAAATGAAAATATAAATGAGGCAGCATACTACCATATTAAGGAATGAGTAGGTACATAAAAACCACTCAGAAGAAACGAAAGAACAAGGGAAAGGAAAACAAAACAAAAATAGAAATGACCTCCATAACAATTGGAAGAACATATTAGAGAAAATAGTTCTTCTTTATGCCCAGATGTATTTCAGTGAGAGACTATCCACTTGGTATATATACTATCTATGACAAAATTTTATGTCCAGTCCTTTCTGAGAAAAGAGATTTGTTTGTAAAATTGAGAAGAGATCCAAAAAATGCACAGCCTTTGCAATGGACCATCCTGAACTCTTGAGACAAGAAAGAAACCTTCCATACTAAGTGGTGCAGCAGCTGTAAGATTTTCCCATGTACGTTCCCACATCCATGTGGATGACAGAATCAAACCCACGCACACAGTGATGACCTCCATATGGAAACCTTCAGTGGTGCCTCCCCAAGATGGTCTGTACCTCCTACTTCACCCTTCAGTGCAGTCATTTGGCCACTGTTGCTTGGTCACTGCTTACATGGCCACTGGTCTTTTGGAGAGAGCGTGCTGTGCCAACTTGGGATGTTTGCCTGTCTCCTCCCAACCTACCTGCTGTTTGAGACTCTCCATATTATAGTTAAGAGAGTTTGACAACAGAGTAAGAGATGGAAATCTCAGGGTCTCTTACCTTCACTCCTCACTCCAAAGTACTCTGTTGAAGGAAGCCAGAGGTTTAAAAAGGCTTTCCTGACCCACCTCTGCTACCGCTGTTCCTATCCAGCAAAGGATCTTCACCCGGCAAACTGTGGAGTCAAATTACTAAAAAAGAGTAATAAAAGGTAACTAAGTGACTAAAAAAATAAATAGATAAGTAAAAGCTAAAGCCTGTATGGAAAGGAAAGGGGTATAATATTTCACTACAAAACTCTAAGTGGTGTTTTATAAAATTGACAAATAGGGGTTTATAACTTTCTGGTGTGTGCACTCTATCTCACATTTTAATTGGTTGCCATACGTGGATGAATGTTTAAACATATTGTAGAGGTTTTTTTAAACATTTATTACACAACACATTTAGTTAAATGTCATTTTACTTCAATATATTTAATCACCTTTTCTAAAATCTTTAATGACCTTTAAAGTAAAAATGTCTGAATTTACAATTTTATATTTTTTAGCGCTGTTTTACATTTATGGATCGGGGCTTTGTATTTAAGATGGTTAACAATTACATCAGCATGTTCTCCTCTGGTGATCTCAAGGTAAGAACCAAGTGTGGGAGTGGTCGCTTTCTAAACCATTGCATTATAAATAAATCAACTAGTCTCTGTGTTTGTCTGCCTAAAGCATTAGCCTATCCTTTCTCTGCATCAAAAAATAGTTCCTATCCCAATGAGAGGCAGCCTTTTAAAATGGTCCATCTGAGTTAGTCTCCCAAATCCTTTCTTAATGGGGGACTGTGGTGTGTGGAGTGTGGAATGAACATGTATGCTTCACTTCTATTTCCTGTGGGTGGTGAAAGGAGTGGTTCTTTTCAGCTGCAATTCTTATAGTCAGGTTTGCTTGGGATTGTCTTGGATTTAGCACTTAAAGTCTCACTTTTCTGAAATCCTTCAGTCTAGGGCAAAATGGACAGTTGACCCCCCCCTTCCCAAATAGGGAGAATGTGTTGGGAGATAGACTGGGAACAGTGCTGTATAGAGAGCAGTGATTCTCAAAGTGTGGTTCCCAGCCCAGTGATGTCAGAGCTGACTGTGGCAGGTAGGTCCCAGAAATCTCTATTGCCATAAGGCTTTCAGGTGATTCTTACGTGCTCTCAAGTTTGAGGACATATGCTGGAGGGAAATAAGGCTGGAAATGGGCCAGATCATGAAAGTTGTACCAGTTAAGTCTCTTTGGGTAGCAAGCAACAAAAAATTATGCCAGTTTGAGCAAAGGGAAACTATTAGAAGCATTATGGCATCCATGAAAGAGCTGGAGAGCTGAGCTTGAGAAAGAACAGGGACCAGGGCACAAGAATAATTGCAAAGGAAGAACCATGTGGCCAAGGTCTGCAACTGCTTTGCCAAGAACGATTTTCTTTCTCTTAACCCTCTGCTTAAGATTTACATTCCAGAGAGGAAATGTGTGACCAACCTGCTTTGGGTCATATGCCTGACTTTTAAGGAAGGAAGACAGGGCTCCTAAATTAATAGTTCCCCATTAACCTTTGCCCATTGGGAAGAAGGAAAGTCCCCCAGGGGTAATTATCTAGGTATTGGGAAAGAATAATGAATGTAGAGAAGCCAAAAATAAATAGTGATCTTCTTATATCCATTCATGCTATGCTTAGGAATCTGAACATTATTTTGGGGCAATGAAGATTTACTTTTGACTGAGGGAATTATATGATTATATGTCGTTTGGGTTTTGAGAATCCAATTCCCTCTGTAAATATTTTTTGAAAGAATATTCTTTGTTAGGGCTCCAATTATACATGAAATTTGCAGACTATCCTTTTAGGTATAAATCCAGTAGACCTAAATTATTTTTTTTCAGACACCAAACAGAACATACTCAATGAAAAATAATTAACATACAATTTAATTATGCTCTTATTCACTTTGATGCACAAAGGATTGAGTCAAATACTATTCTTGTTTGAAATGAGAGCCTTTTAAATTACTAACTAAAGTTGTCACAAAATATAATTCTAAAATATCTGAGCAAATGGAATATATTTTATTTTATTGGCTGATATTAATGATTATAATGAAAACAACCTAACTGGATCTTAAAAATTGATTACTTAGTCTGCACGACAGGGAAAATAGAATATTTACGAATGTGTTAATTGTTCCTTCTTATGCGATTGTTTTTAACACATGTATTAAGTTGTCTTAGGCCATGGCTGGATTCCATTAATCACTGTCCCAATCAAAACATTATTGAGGGGTCAGACCTGTTTGCAAGGGCAGGAAAGAAGTGAAATTAAATAATTTACTCTGAGAACAAAGGGCCTACGGAGAAAATCTCTGGTCTTAGATCACATGCACCATTGTTTTCCTTAGCGCTGGATCGGAAGGGTGGATTGCAGTGACCTGTTCTATGAGCTGAGCGTAGTTTTAGAGCTCTGTACCTGTGGTGAGATACGATCCCTCTCAGAATAAACATGGGCTGATACAAGCTAAAAGAAGTGGAAAATACCGCTCCGTAAGATCATTATCTCTTAGAAGCTCAACAACAGAAGTACACAAAAGTAACTACATCTTCTTTCTAGGTATAAGATTCAAGTGCAGATTTTTTTATCAACCTTCTTGGTGTGTAAATAATAGTCATTCAGTTTGCCTCTTTTTCAGACCTTATGCCAATATAAATTTGATTTTCTTCAAGAAGTCTGTCAGCATGAACACTTTATTCCTTTGTGTCTCCCCATAAGATCAGCAAACATTCCAGGTAACGCCCAGAATTTTCATCAGTTCCTCCAAAGTGAACATTTGGATTTGTTTATTTGTTTTTACCTTTGTTTATGCGTTGGTGTTTTTTTTTACTATTTCCTTGGTTTTGGTTTTGCTTGAAGCTGTTACAGAGGCATTAGGCCCAGGTAATCAGGCTAAAATGCAAAAGAAGTTGGTGGCTCTATATTTCTCAATTTTTGTCTATGTTTCCTTTTTCATTAAAGAGAATGCCAACAAAATTACAAAATCGGTGATTATAAATCAAAGAATTTTAACCTACAGTAATACTTTTACTATATTGTCTCCAAAAGATAGCTTTCCTTTGATTTTGAAAGGCATAAAATTATGGGGAGGAGAAGTTATATTTTGTGAGTACAAATTCACTTAAAGTTATCAATTAAAGTGTCTAATTATGTTAAAATGCAATTCCTCAACATGAATTTTATACCAAAAAAAAAAACTTTTGCCTTGAAAAGGAGAAAGGAAGGCAGGCAGGAGGGCAGCACTGTAAATACTCAATATCTCTGGGTTAGAAAGAGCCCCAGATTTCTGTGCAGGGAAGAATAGGGCTCCTCATTTCCATATTTGCTAAAGCATAAATGGTCTATAGAAAATATTTTCATTTATAACTTTTATTAATATATATTTCATATATACTAATATAGATAGATACCAAGATGATCATCACACATCTAGCCATCAGAAGCTAATCAAACATCAAGATGCAAAGAAAACACTGAAATGATTTAAGAACTTAAAATATTCTGGGCGCCTGGGTGGCTCAGATGGTTAAGCGTCTGCCTTCGGCTCAGGTCATGATCCCAGGGTTCTGGGATCGAGTCCCGCATCGGGCTCCCTGCTCCGCGGGAAGCCTGCTTCTCCCTCTGCCTCTCTCTCTCTCTCTCTCTCTCTGTCTCTCATGAATAAATAAATAAATAAAATCTTAAAAAAAAAAAAGAACTTAAAATATTCTGCTCCTATTTTGCAATGCATACAAATATGGAATCATTATGTTGTACACCTGAAACCAATATAGTGTTATAGTCAATCATACCTCAAGAAAAGAAGGAAGGAAGGAAGAAGGAAGGAAGGGAGGGAGGGAGGGAGGGAGGAAAGGAGAGGAGAGGAGAGGAGAGGAAAGGAAAGGAGAGAGGAGGAAAGAAAAAATACTTTGCTTCTAAGCAGTGAGTAAATTATCCACAGGGCACAGTTTTGATATTCATGGAAAGCAGAAACTAAGATGCTAAAGAGCCTCCTCACATGTACTGCAGCTTCTTCTATATGTATTATACAAAACTAATATTTTGGAGGGAAAATAGTGTAAAGTACATTTTCAAGCCTATAAAAGTGTTTTCAATATATTTTTTTATGTTTCAAGTTTTTATTTAAATTCTAATTAGTTAACATATAGTGTAATTTTGATTTCAGGAGTAGAACTTAATGATTCATCACTTACCTACAACACCCAGTGCTCATCATAAGTGCCCTCCTTAATCCCCATCACCCACTTAGCCCATCCTCCCACCCACCTCCCCTCCAGCAACTCTCAGTTTGTTCTCTTTGGTTAAGAGTCTCTTATGGTGTGCCATACCATAAAGGTTTGGTCATTTTAATCTTAAATATAAACTATTTGATTCCATTAAGGAATAAGCATAAGCTATTTAATTCATTATTCCATTCTTTTCTAATTTACAAAGTACATTTAATCTAAATGCCTTTATAGAAAAAGAGATAGAAATATTACTTTGGACAACTTTTGTATTCCTTTTTATTTTATAAACTGGCGCCAACTTATTATTGGGTTGGACAAGCTGGTTAAGATACTCAAGAAGAGCAAATCTGTTTGATCATTTTGATTCCAGTTGTTTACTATTTGTCAGTAGTTCAGGAAAAGGCCTGATAGTCTCTTTGTAGATTTGATATTATCAACAGAGAACATAAAAATATATATTTTGTGGCATGCAGATTTCTGATGGAAAAAATAGGTGCTCAAGTACAAGGCCAAGAATTAAAATAATTCTGTTCACAGCTTTCTTTTTTAAGGAAACAAACAGTCTTTGTTTTCAAGAAACAAAGCTTTATTGAAGAGACTCACTTATAGTTTAGGACAATACATTTTAATTTTTCAGTATAAATTATCCATAGTTAATGAATATAGTGTGTATCTGAGTATGGGTATATCTGAACTTTTTGTTTATTTACATTAAATTCAGATCCTTTGACACCTTCGGAATCAACTCAAGAGTTACATGCATCAGGTAAATAATTATATTTTGTATTACATTATCTAAGCATCAATAACCATATCATAATCTGATAATATTGAGAGATATACATACTACATATAATATTGGTAGATAATATTGATAGATATACATACTACAAATTTCCAGTTTTCAGAGACCAAAAAACAGCCATATGTTTAACATCATACAATCAAAAAAGTCCACAAGCTGACTGAACTTTTGTTACAGATAATTAAATGCTTTGCCAAGTTGGATTCTTTCATATTTTACTCTCCAGAGTTTGACATTTTTTTTAATTCCCCAAATCATCTGAAATTTTCTTAGGGTGTATCATAAATAAAATTCCCGGCTATGTGCGATAACATGTTTGTTCAGTTTAACTAGTTTTATATGCTATATTTCTGTCAATAAACCACAACCTCGTTTTTCAGCTATTTTCTCAAGATTGAGATGATTATTTTTACTTGAAATAGGTTCTTACAAGAGTCTGGGCAGAACTTGGGCGCCTGGGTGGCTCAGTTGGTTAAGCGACTGCCTTTGGCTCAGGTCGTGATCCTGGAGTCCCGGGATCGAGTCCCTCATCGGGCTCCCTGCTTGGCGGGGAGTCTGCTTCCCCCTCTGACCCTCCTCCCTCTCATGCTCTCTGTCTCTCATTCTCTCTCTTTCAAATAAATAAATAAATAAATAAATCTTTTAAAAAGAGTCTGGGCAGAACTTTTCTCTAGCCCTAGGTTGGGAATTACAAAGTTGTGTTCTATGTCTGGCCCCTCACGAATACTCACAATTAACACAGAGAAATGTTTTTAACCAAACTAAGCCCATGGACCAGTGTTTCCAGAACTTTCACATTCCCTGTTCTTCCACCCCCAGCAGCATCTTCATGGACTACAAACCTCCACATGTTTCATTTGCTCCTAGTCAGTGATGAACTGGGATATTCCAACAGTTCAGTGCATCTAACGGGTAACCCTGAGGATTCACTAAGATAACACCAACATAGTGCTTAGCCCGGTGTCAGCACTCAATACGGGTTCTAGAAGTGGGACCCGTTAAATTTTACTGGGAATTTTAATATTCCAACTTCTCCATAATTCAGGCTCCAAATTTCGCAGCCCCCTTTGATGTTCCTTTTCTTGCTTTTTCACATCCTTCAGCCAACTTGTCCTGGTGATATTTCTTCTACTACTTGGGTCTTCTTATCCCAGCCCAGATGCGTCTCACTTCTCCCCTCCCTCCCCTGGGGCCAAACCTCCTGTATTATAGCCTTCTGCCCACATTTCCCCACAGAATAACTCATGTATGTCCTGTCACCACGTGAACAAATGAGTAAGCACAGGTCTGATCGGGCCACTGATCTCAAAGGCATCGGTGACGTAATACTTTCTACAGCCAGAATACTGGCTACAGAATACTTTCAGTGCCAAGTGGTGGAGGGCCCTAGGGGCCAGCTAAAGAATTTGTGTTCAGGTCTCTCCATCATCTGGGCCCACGTGCCCTTCAGGTCTCAATTCCCACCACCCCTGTCTTGACGGCTGTGCTGACTAGTACCCCCCAACGTATCCTCGTACACTGTCCTTCAGGAATCCATGCCACCAAAACCCTGGCCCCTGGTCCTCCCAACTTCTCCTCCACCCCCACGCCCCACCACCTCCATTGGCTCCTGACCCTTTGCACCTCCTAACTTTCAGCAGCCTCAAAGGCCCATCTTAACATATTCCCTCCGGTCACACCCTAATTCTTCCAGACAGAAAATGAACTGTTCTCCTCTCAACCCCTATAACATTGTAGACATACCACTTTTATGGAATTTGACCGCTGACAGTGAATATAATTGATAGTAGTGTCCACTCTCATTTCTCTCTCTGTAGCAAGAGTGCATTACTGAATCCTTCCCTGGTAGTGAGAGGGTTGACAGTTGTTGGATAAATCTTTCTGAATTATAAAGTGATCGTTTGATTTTCAATAACATGATCTCTTTACTTTCCTCACAAAGATATGCCTGAATATTCCGTCACGAATGAATTTTGCCGCAAACACTTCTTAATTGGAATTCTACTCCGAGAAGTTGGCTTTGCCCTGCAAGAAGACCAAGACATCAGGCACTTAGCTTTAGCTGTCCTAAAAAATCTAATGGCTAAGCATTCATTTGATGATCGATACAGAGAACCAGTGAGTGATTTTCTTTTCTCCCTTCCCTAAACACCATTTAGTGGCTCACTGCATTAAATGCATATCAAGCCTACAAGTCTGTTGATTTTTATGTGAATCATTTCTTTTGGCTACCTTTCCACCTAGGAGAAGCAGGCCCAGATAGCAAGTTTATACATGCCCCTCTACGGCATGCTTCTGGACAACATGCCAAGGATTTACCTAAAGGACCTGTATCCTTTTACTGTCAACACATCTAATCAGGTCAGTTTACAGAATGGTTCAAATGTGCATTTTCATAAAGAGTTTGCCTGTTTTGTGTTTTTGCCCTGGAGAGCCATTTTCCCCTAACTGTGAGCAAACTAAGCACCTCGTGCTAGCTATTTTGAGACGTTGGCATCGGTCATTTGTTCCAGATTGGTCCCTGAAGCCTTCCACCTCAACCATCATTTTCCTCTGTTCTCTGTATCACCTTCCAGTTCTGTCCAGTTTTTACCAGTTTCCTCTGTAACATGCATGGTCCTGTCCTCAGCATTCACCTCCCTCCCCCGACCTTTCTGCATCGGTTTCGTGACCACCCGGTGTTGGCATAGCCAAGTGCTTCAGTCACACCCAGCAGTGGCCTGTCTGTCATCCCTCCTCCACTGAGCCATGATAGTGACTGCACAGCAAGCCACTTGAGATCGGGTGCCTGTGTTCACAGCCCGGATGAATTAACACACTGCTGAAGGCACGATATTACCACCTGGAAGTTAGGAGCTATGCCTTTGGAATGTTGTGTAGAGGAGGACCTTGTTCAAATCCCAGTGATACCAGTTTCTAGCCATGTAACCTTAGATAAGTCATCCAGCCTCTTTCAACATCCACTATCTTCTTTATAGAATCGGATAGAATTCCTCCATCACAGGATCCTTATGAGGATTAAATGGTCCAGTAGAAAACACTTACCATAGAGACTGGCACATAATAAGTATTTGGAATTAGTTTTTAGTACTAGTAATATACATAAGATAACCCATGATAATAATGATATATAATCTATAGTATAATCCGTAAAAAGTCAGTAGCCATTCCAACCACTTAGTTTATATCTAGAAGATAGTTTCCACTACATTGTAAAAAGAAAAAATCACATAAGAAATCAAGCTGTGGCTAAGAGTATGGGTTTGTTGAAAAGCATGGTTATGAGTATTCATTTCTACGGCCTGCTTTGGCAGAAGACCTTTGCCGGAATATAAAAGATCAAATCAAATAGCATCAAATCAAAAGCATAACAAAGAAGGCATGTGTGGGTTTACAGTGTTGAAATCCAGCAATTCCCATTAATCTCTTCCATGCTTCAAATGCAGGGGTCTAGAGACGACCTCAGCCCCAATGGAGGATTTCACACCCAGTCAGCTATGAAACATGCAAACTCTGTGGACGCCTCATTTTCTAAAGATGTTTTAAATTCCATAGCAGGTACTTAAGACCTTGGGAGAACCCTTGTGTTTCACTCTCATCCATGTTTATGTTACGTATCATCGTGTTTTTTACCCACTCCATAATTCAACGTGCAAAATTTCTGTATGTCAAAATATACTATATTTATATAGCTAAAGAGTCTCTTTACTTATTTCTTTGAAAACCATCCAGGGGCTTCCTCTTCTACTTAGCATTCAGTTTTACTTGGCTCAAAGAGCGATCTACTCAGATGTTACTAAATTGCTTCATTCTGGAAACAACCTTTAAGCTTTCATTGCATACAACCTGTTAAAATATAATAGCCCGTCAAGTTCAAAATTTACTTTTAAGAACTATTTTGGAAATGTCGTCTTCATTTCTTATAAACTGTCAGAACTTGAAAGCTTCTTCCCCAAAAGCAGCCTTAGGAACATTTATGAAAGCATTTTTAAAAGAGAAACTTTCTTTTAAAAGTTTTTTTTTTAAGAAATCACAGAATGAGCTGTACTTTATTTCCATTTATAATGGCCTAAATTTTCCTAAGTCCTTAATGCTGGCATGGCCATCATGACCATTCTTACGATGTGGCACGTCTTTAATGGCAATTGCAGACTCTGTTATGTCAGTCTTGCCCAACACTGCTACCACCTCAACACTCGGACATCTTTTGGGGGCATCATTTTAGCTCTGTGTGTGTGTGCCTGTTACATCTCATTACCATCTGTGTGCTGTGGCTTGTGTTTGCAGCATTTTCATCAATAGCTATTTCTACAGTAAACCATGCTGACTCCAGAGCCTCCTTAGCAAGTCTTGACTCCAACCCAAGCACCAATGAGAAGAGCAGTGAGAAGACTGACAACTGTGAAAAGGTGGGGCTTTTCTCACAACTACCCAGCGCCTTGTGGGTCAGCAGGCTCTCACTCGAACTCAATCCTTCTTGGTTCTTCCACTCCTAGATCCCTCGACCCTTGTCTTTGATAGGGTCGACGCTTCGATTTGACAAGTTAGATCAAGCAGAAACCAGGAGTCTTCTCATGTGCTTTCTTCACATTATGAAGACCATTTCAGAGGGTAAAGAGAGCTCTTGAAAATTAAATTTTTTAAAAAAGGAAAACTTTGCATTTCCAAAGTCTCATGCCCCATGGTGTTTCTTTTTAGAGATGCTGATTGCCTATTGGCAAAGAGCACCCAGCCCGGAGGTGTCTGACTTCTTCAGCATCTTGGAGTAAGTTATACAGTTGGTTCATTAACATTTTCTTCTGGAAGCTTCAAAATAGTTCAGTATGCCATCTTTCATTCTAAGGACCCATATGCTGAACTACCCATCAATAGTAATGCATGAAATATTTAAAGAAAATGTAATATTTTTCTTTTAATGAACTTAAATAAATGGTTTGTATAAATAAAAGGGCATGAATAATTAGAATGTGACTTTTTTTTCCTTTCTAGTGTTTGTCTTCAAAATTTCAGATACCTAGGGAAACGCAATATAATAAGGTAATAACTTTTAAATTCCAATAGGTTAGTCTGGTCTTTTAAAAAAAGATATGACAAATAGTAATGTATCCAGTTAGACTTACAGAGATATATGTTAGAAATCTTAAAATGCACATAAGGACTGTAAGGTTGACCTCACAGTAGACATAAGAGTTTAATGATTGCCCTATACCCATAGTAGATCTAGGACTAGTTAAAGCTATTGAGAGAGAAAAGCACAAAACATACATTTCTGAAAGGAAACCACATTTCCCATATAGTCTGAACTAACTTATCTATCATCTGTATGGATGTAATGTAAAAGATTCCTATTTAAGAAAATACATTCAATGTGAATAAGTCACAGGAATAAAAGGTACAGCATAGGGAATATAGTTATTGGTTTTGTTGTTTGGGGACAGATGAGGTACACTCGTGGTGATGGCAACATACGTCTAGACTCGTCAAATCACTATGTTGTACACCTGAAACTAATATAACACTATTCTTCAATTAAAAGGAAAGAAGGAAAGAACGAATATACTCCTAGTAAGCTAAAAAGAAAAATGAATCTGGAATAACTTTTGTGTTGACATCCTTTTCTCATGAGAGACCACGAAGCCCCCAGCACCTTCACTAAACCCCCATTTCCCATTGCCGGAAGAAAATGTGATTCTGTTTTTCATAACACGTGAACTTATTTCATTGTTCAATAATCACTTTGCCAGTTGCCGTTCTGTGTTTATAAGTAAATTACAAATACGGAGCTATGATTAAAACATCAGTTTTCCTTACAGAAAAATTGCCGCTGCATTTAAATTTGTGCAGTCCACCCAGAACAATGGAACTCTCAAAGGATCTAATCCTTCCTGCCAAGCATCTGGTCCCTTGTCACAATGGTAACATCACATTTGCTTGATATTTGTAATCTTATTGTGTGTATACGTGTGTGTATATATGTGTACATACATGTGTATGTATGTATGTACACATATATACCTATGTATAAGTGTATGTGTATATATGTACACATATATACATAGGTATATATGTATACGGATGTGTATATATGTATGGGGGTGTGGATACGCACACACACACAATGTATGTATGCATATACTTTAAACCAAATGCAGATTTCAAATAACTCTGTGTTTTTCTGAAAAAACTTCTCAGTTACTGCCCGATCTGCCCCGCTAGCTTATGAAGACCTAAGAGGCAAGGATTATGCTTTATTTATGTGCACTAGGGCACAATGCCATGCATAGGATGAGGGTTAATAGGTACCTTAATTTAATTGAACCCAAAAAGACATAATTCCAATAAATGACTCATTTAATATTTGCTAACCTCCTAGTGACAAAGTAAAATGCCGAGGTTGTATCTCCCCATTCCTCTCAATGTTTGTAATATGTTAGCAGTATCCTTAGAGCTCAAATTATTTTTTAAAGGGTCAAGGGCAGTGAGGAAGCATGGATGGTTCCATAAGCTCATGTTAGATTTCCTAGTCATTACACTGATTTAACTAGCATATAGGACCTGGAGTCATCCTTTATTAATTACCTGGTCGGAAAATTTTGCCCTGAAATCCTACTTTAAGTCTCCTCTGAGTCTAGTAAATAAGAATTCTTTGCTAAAATTTTCTCTACTTTGATTTATTCTTCCCAGAGATACCATAATAATATATAATATGAAAATGGCTATATTTTAGGAAGAATTTTAGAAATAGAAAAGTGGCATATAACCAATAAATCATGGAGTAAATTTTGCCTCTTAGTCCATAGAGACTCCTTGAAGTGGTCCCTTGTGTGAAAGTAAATGAGAAAACATAATAGGCATGTTTTGCAAATGGTAATAGAGGACTATAAACATTGACTTTTCATGTTTAAAGACAATAATAATGTACCTGAGGTCACTGTAGTTTTGTTAATGTTTGGTCAGTTAGGTTTCAGGCTTCTTGAATGATCTAGACAAGTCCTGGCCATTCCTACCTTTCCCCTTCTAGAAACAGGATTTTTCCTTGAGAAATTCCAGACTAAAATAGACTCAAAACCTGGAAATAAACCAGTCCCAAAGGTCCAAGCCATTCAGCCCAGAACCCATTATTTATTGTAGCTTCAGGAATGACCCGGACTCCCCTGGCCACTGTAAACCAGTTAGATCTTCTGGGCCTCAAGCCATCCAGAACATTTGATTTGGCCAGAACCAAATGAGCCTTGAAGTGTGTGACCAAGGGAAAACCATTGCCTTTTCTATAGGCTTGATTCTTCAGGGTATCTCCTATTGCCTGCTTTCCTAAAAAAAAATGTTCTATTATGTTGGCCAAATGATAGCTTAAATGAAAGTAAAGAATGGGAAGTGTTCCTACTTCCACATAACACTGGCTCATTCCCCCAGATGGACATGCAAAGGAGACATTGAATGAGAACCATTGCAGTCCATTGTCATCGGCCTGGGAATATAGCTGCACTCAGGGCCCCCTTAGCTCTCTCCCTTACCAGGATGGAATCCCATGGAATTCCCATGGAATCTCATGATTTCAATAAACAATAATGAATATGCTTGTTCAGATTTAAATTCAGTATCTGTTATTCTTCTATCATTCTTTGGTATTATTATCCTTCTGAACCTATTTTTGGCTTAAATAAAATTTCTCCAAAAGTATTCTTAAAACTCCCTTTTATCATGTTACCTGTAATCAATATTTCTAATACAACATCTCTGTTTAAAAGTCATTTATATTTGACTCAATCTAGAATACTTGATTGAACATCAGTATGTCATATCTCTCGTACTTTAACCATTTCTTCCTATTTAATTTTCAGGATGCATACCACGTCCACTCATGAAGGACATAAGCAGCACAGATCACAAACTTTACCTATAATTCGAGGCAAAAATGCACTTTCAAACCCCAAACTCTTACAGATGTTAGACAATACCATGTCCAGTAAGTAAACAAGAAATAATAGGAATGTGATGGCGATCAGTGTTTCTCTAGATGTGTGGAAAACATGAAATGCATTATAATGTCAGAAACATAGGAAATGTTGGCATGCCACCGAGACCACTGCTTTTCAAGCTTGCTGTAGCCCAAGGAATTTTCTTAGAGGGAAAAAAAAATCACTAGAGAGGTGGTTTAAAAAATGTAGTGTCCTTATAAGGAAGAAAGGAAAAAAGCAAATAGCTCAAGATAATCTGCTGGGTGTAGCTCCTCTGGTATCAAGTGACTTTGCTATTTTCAGTCTTATGGGGGCCTCTCTCAACCAGATTATTACTTTCTGCTCTTCGGGAAGAGGAGTAAGTTGCCCATGTCCCAGAAGCAGTAAGTGTGACATCTTGAACACAATGATGCACACATTTCAGCTTGTGAATGAGGAAAAATGGACCTAGTGTTTTGTACCGTGTACGTGTTAGTGACTATGGGCATGTGACCAGAGTTACCTGTTTGAAGGCATGTGCCTTCACCTATAAATACCTTTAATGCCATTAATGGCCATTAATGCACACTGCCCACAGAGACTGTACATTTAGTCTGTTAGCCTGGGAGCATAAAACTAGACCCAGACTGAGAATGAAAGAAATGTGACTCTGTCAATGCCTACATCAATGGAAAAGAAGTAAGAAATAATGGCAATGGATCACTCTTGTCTACAGCTGACATGAAAAGGGCACACACACTGTCTTAGTCAGTTTGAGTTACTACAACAAGTTAACAGTCTGGGTGGCTTAAACAACAAACATTTATTTCTCATAGTTCTGGAAGGGTGGGAGGTCTAAAGTCAAGGTCCTAAAAGATTTGATGTCTGGTGAGAATCCTCTTCCTAGTTTGCAGACATGCAGACATGTTGTGTCCTCACATGACAGAGAAAGGTGATCTTTCTGGTGTCCCTTTTTATAAGAGCACTAATCCATTCATGAGGGCTCCACCCTCATGAGCTAATTACTCCCAAAGATCCCCCCTCCAAATACCATCACATTGGGGATTAGTGCTCCAACATAGGAATCTGGGGGGACACAAACATTCAGTCTATAGCATCCACTAAAGACTCTGTATAGAGTTTTTGATTCAGCCAATAAGGTAATTGAACAAACAAAAGCGCTTTGATTTAATAAATTGCTTATCAAAATACTAATAAACATTGAATATGTTATAATAGAAGAAAGTCCTTTATGAGATACAAAGAGTTTTCTTAGACATTTATGCATGTTCTACCTTATATTTTGTAGGCAACTCCAATGAAATAGACATTGTGCACCATGTGGACACAGAGGCCAATATAGCTACAGAGGTTTGCCTGACTATTCTAGACCTGCTATCCCTCTTCACCCACATTCACCAGGTAAGTTGATTCTAACATCTTCTGCAACCATGATAAAATGGGAGGAAGAAAAGTTGTGGGAAGTCGAGAACATGTTTTATGAAATCAAGTAACCTTACATAAATCAACCTAAGTGTGAATGGAAAAAAATTTGAAAGATGAGATTCAGAATTTATCAGAAGTTGACTACTGCTCAAATGATATATGTACATACATATGTCACTATCATCAAATAATAAGCATTTTTCCTTATTCCTCCTGCTTCACTCTCAGACAAGCCAGGCTGAGGGAGAGTGTGACTCTACTTTTCAATCTCGAGGGGAGAGACAAATGACAGCTAGATCCAACAGACTAATAATGCTGAGCATATTTTCGTGTGCTTATTTGTCATCTGTGTGCTTTTGGTGAAATAATACCACTACATACTATTAGAATGACTACATTTAAAAAGACTGATCATACCAACTTTTGGCAAGGATATGGAAAAACTGGAACTCTCATCCACTGGTGGGAATGCAAACACTCTGGAAAACAGTATGGCGGTCTAAAATGTTAAACATGTGTCTATCATGTGACCAGCCATTCCAATACTGAGAATTTACCCAGGAGAAATACAAGCATTTGGTCACACAAAACTGTGTACACAAATATTTATAGAAGCCTTATTTTTAATAAACCCTGAAGACAACCCAAATGTACATCAACAGGTGAATGGATTTTAAGAATTGTGGTATATCCACACAATAGAATACTGCTCAGTCATGCATAGTGAAAGAAGCCAAACAGAAAGAGTATTGTATATTTCCATTTACATAAAATTTTATAAATGCAAACTATAGCAATTACATGTCAGTTATACCTCAATAGAGATATTTAAAATATTAGCTCAATCTAATGAGCTTACAGATGTTCAGGGTTGAACTAGGAATAGTTGGATCCACTGAATAAAGTCTACACCAAACAATGATTATGCCAAGAAAGCTCTGCTTTCAGGTGAAATGTCATCATGGTGGTAGAAAGAGCAAAAACTGTATTTTAATTCTTTATTACTCAGTGAAAATGTCAGTCAAATCTCAGGCATCACAAAGTCGCTACCAATGCCTACGAGGACCTGCCTCTCTGATCTCATCTGTGACCTCATCTTCTACGTCTCTCCTCATCTCACCCCATGCCCCATGCTCAGGCTGTTCTGCTCTTTTTTTTTTTTTTCAACCTTGAACTCATAAGCTTCTTCCCAATTCATATCCCTAGTACTATCTGTTTCTCTTTCCTTAGTCCCTTCAGATCTGCCCATAGCCAATTCCTTTAGCTCACATGTCAGTTCATCCATTAAAGAGGTCTTGACTAACTACCTTATCTAGAGTAACCTTATGCCCAAAGCAGTTACTTTTTATTATATCTTATCATTCTGCTCTATTTTCTTATTTAGTAATTTTTTCAATCAGTGCTGTGTAAGTTTCAGTGGGAAACATAGACCTTATCTCCTTATTCAACACTATTTCCAGTGCCTACAATTGTGCCTACCACATAGTAGGTTCACAATAAATATCCTTTGAAAAAAATGCAGTTGTCCCTTAACTCATCCTAAATAACTTCTGTGTTAAATTTCCAGAGACAGCTCCAACAATCTGAATGTCAAAATTCAATGATGAAGAGGGTCTTTGACACCTACATGCTCTTTTTCCAAGTCAACCAGTCAGCCACAGCGCTGAAGCATGTGTTTGCCTCCTTGAGACTGTTTGTATGCAAAGTAAGCATTCTCCTGGTTCCAGTGAAAGCTCGGGGAAAGATGATGATACACACATATTAATCCTGACATCTCTCAGTATGGAGGGAAGAAGGCTTGTTTTCTTCAATTTTGGTTTATGTGGTTTTATTAGACTATTTTGGGGTTTTAATAAGCCATTTGATTCATGGTCTGAAAATAAGTTCACAGCCTTGACAGCCTATAGGCTGGGATATCAAAAGGGAATAAAATTAACAGCTAGCCATCTTTTTTGGGGGTTCTCAGTGTTTGCAACAGAGAGTTAGGTAAAATGCACATCATCAACTGTGATGTCCATTCATGCCAAGTAAAGTTGCCGCATTAAAATAGACAGAGCTACCACCTTTGAGGATCCCTGTGGTTTTACAATGTTGGGTCAATAGAAAACATTTCAAAGCTCTCAGCCCCTGGTTCTGGTTTGTCATTGGTTATTGATGCATGGGAGTCTTACCATGTAGAGAATGAGTATTTCTGGGGAAAAAAAAAAAGAAATATTAATATAGACTTAAATAAATACAATTCTATCCCTTCCACTTGCAAATGGAAGAAAAAGACAAGGTTAAAAAAAAAAAGAAGTTGTTGGATTGTGTTTTAAGGAATTCTAAAATTGGGCATAAACAGAGCAACTTGAAAGCATGGTCGGCCCTTAACCAGTCCTTCTATTTCCATAGTTTCCTTCAGCATTCTTTCAGGGGCCAGCCGACCTGTGTGGATCGTTCTGCTATGAAGTCCTGAAATGCTGTAACCACAGGTCACGGTCAACACAGACTGAAGCATCAGCACTTCTGTACTTTTTCATGAGGAAGAATTTTGAATTTAACAAGCAAAAGTCAATTGTCCGGTCCCACTTACAAGTAAGTGCTGCCAAATTTCAGTAATTTGTTGTGAAAACCGCTCATCTGTTCCAGCACTGATAAAAGGCTCCTGGCCCCAGGGCAAGAGCTACCAACTCCTCTACCAAAGCCCTCCTTAAAGACACTCAGCACACTCAACTCTCACTCAAAGGAAGAGGGCAGCTGGGCAGAAATCAGCAAAGCCCATAACTCCACTTGGACTTTTCCTTTCTTCTGCCAGGGAACAAAATCAAATAGAATACACGACTCGGGAAACCATGGCTATCTCTAGGATGCCATACCCCACCAGATTCTGCACGCAGAAATGTGTTTCTTTAAGGCACCCCAAGATTCCTGCAACCTTCTTATATAAATATTTTAAATTATAGGAAATGCCCTAGATGACATGACCTTCTAAAAATTTAATGCATGAAGATGCTACCTTGGACCCACAGGGAGAAATCAATGATACATTCATCCAGTAATTTCTTTAAAATTATTATTTCTGAGTTACCATTTTTGAAGTTTCATTGTTCTTTTCTCTTCTAGCTCATCAAGGCCGTAAGCCAGTTGATAGCCGATGCTGGGATTGGAGGCTCTAGGTTTCAACATTCCCTTGCAATTACCAATAATTTTGCTAATGGAGACAAACAGATGAAAGTAAGAAATGCCTTGTGGACATTTTCAAAGATTTAGGAATAAGACTAAACTGAAAGATTTTGTGAAATATCAAAATCATAAAAAAATACAGGTTTTGTATTTTGTTTGTTGAGACTTGAACTGAGTGTAATGTTGAGTTTGCTTGTTTGAATTAACAAACAGCTCTGACCACTGTCAGTCTGTCATCCGTTAAGTGGAATTTGCAAGATGTGTGCTTGAATGGGATATAACAAGAAAACTAACCACAAACCTCCAGAAACACAGTGATTCTCTCATAATCCTATTTTTGGTCAAATTTTTTCAATCTTTCTTTTACAAATTTCTGAAGACTTAAAAAAAAAAAAAGTTTCTGAAGACTTCTTTAGTCATAGTACTGGAAAGTCCAGGGATAGAGTCTGGCATCAGGCATGGCTCAACCCAGGGATTAAAATAATGTTTCCACATTAATTCGAAAAGATAGCTGCACCCCCACATTCATAGTAGCATTATTTACAATAGCCAAGCCATGGAAACAAGGTCCATCAGTGAGTGAATGGATAAAGCAGTTGTGGTGTGTTTATTCAATGGACTAGCATTCTGCCATAAAAACTGAGGCAATCCTAGCATTTGTGACAACATGGATGGACATCGAAGGCATTAAGTCAGCCAAAGTGAAATTTTGTGAATTGTTAAGTGAAATAAGTCAGACAAAGACAAATACTGTATGATCTCACTTATATGTGTAACCTTAACAAAAAAAAACAAAAAACAAAAAAACCTGAATATTGTGGAAAAAGAAACAAGACTTGAGGTTATCAGAGGCAGGGGGTGGGAGTGGGGAAATTGGGGGAAGGTGGTCAACAGGTACAAACTTCTCGTTGTAAGATAGATAAGAACTAGGGATGTCAGGTACAACATGATGACTGTAGCTAACACTGTTCCTGCTATATAGAAAAGTTAGTTGTTAAGAGAGAAAATCCTGACTTGTCATCATACGGGGAATTTTTTTTCCTTTTTCCTTTTTTTCTTTCTTTCCCTTGTACTGCATCTACATGGGGAGATGGATGTGAGCTGAACCGATTGTGGTACTCATTTCACAATATATATAAATCAAACCACCATGCTGTATGCCTTAAACTCATCCAGTGATGTATGTCAGTTACTTCTGAATAAAACTGGAAATAATTTTTTTTTTAAAGATTTTATTTATTTGACAGAGAGAGATACAGCGAGAGAGGGAACACAAGCAGTGGGAGTGGGAGAGGGAGAAGCAGGCTTCCCGCGGAGCAGGGAGCCCGATGCGGGGCTCGATCCCAGGACCCTAGGATCATGACCTGAGCCGAAGGCAGACGCTTAATGACTGAGCCACCCAGGCGCCCCTGGAAATAAATTTTTAATAAAGGTTTTTTTTAATTAAAAAAATCATCATGTTTTTAGGCCCCCTTCCCCTACTGCCTCGATTTTTGCCTCTCTCTATCTCTCAGTTCAGTATTCCTCTTTGTTTACTTCATTTACAAGTAGGCTCTCCCCATGAGCTTACTCTCAGAAATTCTGAGGACACTGGAGTATCCTATAAATGGGAAAAAAGTGCATCAGGGCACCTGGGTGGCAGAGCTGCCTAAGTGTCTGCCTTCAGCTCAGGTCATGGTTCCAGGGTCCTGGGATCAAGTCCTGTGTGGGGCTACCTGCTCAGCAGAGAATCTGCTTCTCCCTCTCTTTCTGCCCCTCCCCCTCTCCCTCAGCTCATGCTATCTCTCTCTCAGTCTCAAATAAATAAATAAAATTGTTTAAAAAATAAAAGAATAGAAAAGTAAAAGCACTTCATTCTATAGTGCCAGTCAAAGTCCCAGACCTGAATCTCTTTGTCTAAACCTTGTATCATATCCCCATTCCTACACCGATCACTGGCTTGGCCAGTTGTTTGGCCAGGCCAGTTTGGTGGGCCACCCGCTGGTGCCTCCAAATGAAGTAAACCCTTTCAAATCACATGAACCAGAGCCAGAGAGGAGAGCACCTCGAAGAACAATCAGGATGCTCTTACTAAAAGAAGCTAGGTGAGCAGATAAGATGGAGTCCACTGCAGTTCTTATGTTCAAATGTGTACAACCACAATCAATACATGGAATCATATATAAAGTACATATTTATGAACAATAAAGAGAATGCACCAAACTGTGAAGCCAAGCCATAATTAATAGCATAACTTAAGTAACCTACCTTAGGAATTAGGAACAGATAATGACCCAGGCTCTCTGTTTTCCAAAGAACAGCAACTTCCCAGCAGAGGTGAAAGATCTGACGAAACGTATAAGGACGGTTTTGATGGCGACAGCTCAGATGAAGGAGCATGAGAAGGACCCTGAGATGCTGGTGGATCTCCAGTACAGCCTGGCAAACTCCTATGCAAGCACCCCTGAGCTGCGGAGGACCTGGCTCGAAAGCATGGCCAAGATTCACGCAAGAAATGGAGATTTATCCGAGGTGATTAGCGAAGGCTCAGTCCTTCTCCATTGGCATTTTCCTCTTTATCAGGACGATTGGACTTTCATTTACAGTTGAATACCATATTTTTCCACTCATCTAGATATGACCCAATTATATATGATGTGCATTAAATTTGCATGTAGGATACAAGAATGCCCAACTCCATGTAAATAATACCAAGTCAAGGCCAGAGTTGTTGGTATCAACTGCAATTGTAGGATATGCAATGCAGAACTGAAGGTTAAAAGCCTAAGACTAAGGAGGATCGTTGTGAGGGTGTCTGGAAATTGAGTTATATAAGTTAATGTTCTGTGTTTTAAAATGTCTTCCCTGTAATTGGAGTCAGATGGGGAAGTTTGCCACCATGGTGAGTTATCTCAGGCTGCAGTAATCTGTCCTCATTTGCAGCTAGTCTGAACTGGGGATGGAAATATTAACACTCCCACAAGCCATGTGAGGCGAGTGCATTGTGTGAAGGTTATAGATCAATAGCTAACTTTTTTATGTCAGTTCAAACACCAGGTGGATTTTTATGCAGCAATTCACAGCCCCCAAGTGGTTTCAGGACACCAAATGGAAAAAATTTCTGCCTTATTCTCAGAAATATGCCCCTTTGGGGAAAAGATTGTTTTATCTGGGATAGTCTTAACCCCTGAAGTTCTTCTAAATGCATGTGAGGGATCCTGGGCTAGAAATAGAGCCAATTAGAAACCTCGGTTGGAGGCATTTTGGTGGGACAAGAATGAGAAACTCCAGTTCGCTTGGATGGTCCAGAAAATGGAGAAATAACTCCACAACCTTCAAAGGGAAAAGCTGAAGTCATTTGGACCCTTCAGCAGGTCAAGTTCTAGTACGTGTTCAGCAATGTTCAAGGCTTTTCAGGAGATAAGAGAGAATAATAAAATCGCCATATAGTCTGGTTGGGAGGGAGCACACATGTTACATTAGGCCACACTATTTAATCAAGTACCACCTTGTGAAGCAACCATCTTAAAAATAGTAGATATTCAAAGGAGGCCATTACTGGAAGGAAAAAAGCTAAGACGGTAGCTTAATTTTACTCCCAATTTAGATCCTGATGCTGTAGCTTGTAGTTTTACCAAGAAAAGAAAATTGTGGATTTTAAAAATATATACATTAGACTGAGATATTAAGGAAGGAAGGTAGTTCTATTGAAAAATTCTTCAATTCAGCTCATTCACCCACTTGAAGACTACTCCCAGAAAAACACAAACAAAAATTCCCCAAAAAATTTTATTCTTGATTGTGAACTTTTTGGAAATCAAATCTATTCTTGGTTTTGATTCTTTCATTAAAAGGATTCCTCCACATATTCTCACATGGAATACTGAGTCACCTTGGAAGATTCGTCCTGATTAGACAAATAGTAAAATCTATACTGTGCCTTCCTCTGAAACGGTTTTCCTTTTTATTACAGGCTGCTATGTGCTACATCCATATAGCTGCCCTCATTGCGGAATACCTGAAAAGGAAGGGTAAGACGACCATGTGCAGGGAGAAAAGTCTAGAAGTTGACGTGTTGAAACCTAAATTATAATTAACTTACTAATTTTAGGTTGTATTAATCTCAGTTATGTTTTATTTAGTAACATTAATTTTCACAGATATTTCTAATTATACTGTACTTATAAATTTTAGCTCTCTCATGCCATTATCATGTTTATTTTATGTACAAAAAGGCTAACTGGTCAACCTCTTAGTTCAAAATGAGAATGTTTCATTGGTTAATGATTTAGAGTCTCATAAGCTTGTATTAACACCAACATGTAGCAATGTCTTAACCTCATCTTGCACTACCATAGGTTACTGGAAAATGGAAAAGATTTGCACACCATCCCTGCTCCCGGAGGATATCCACCCCTGTGATAGCTACCCATTACTAACAGCTCCTGGTGGAGGAAGTGAGTGGCCTAACTCTCCCGCATAAACTTTACCCCCATGGAACAGTACAGAAGAAATCACATTGCTGCTTAAAGTCTACTTTGATGAAACTTTTAAATGTATTCTTAGAAGCAAAAACTATCTCAGACCTTCATAACTCCCACTGTAAAAGCTTGAAGCTCCTACCACTCCAAAATCTACCCAAATTTATGAAGTGTAGAACTGAAAAGTTCTCAGCACATAGAATTACATCTTATCCAATATGTAGGATTCTGAGTCATGGCCATATTTGCTACCAATCTGCATACTAGTTTGCCCTTGGGATTTTATTCTAAAATTGTTTAAAATTGCAAGAGAAATCTATTTAAATTTTGAAATGTAATAAGACGACTCATTTGAAAAAAGGAATGCCAGAAATATATATGCAGGACTCTATAATGAACATGTTCCATTTCCTTTTTTAAAAGCATAAACTGATTCAGACAATTTACAACATATAATAATTTACAGTATTGATTTCCTTTAATTAAGAATATGTCATCCTTAAAGTTTGATGAAAGATTTTGTAACAATACCTAAAGAATTACTCTTTGTAAAACATTTGGCAATATAGCTAATCCACTTAACCTGTTTTCTCTTGCAAAAGTTTGTTCAAACCCAAAGGTTATGGCCAGCAATGTATTAAGTGTAGTGGAAACCTCAGTGTATGAAAAACAGAAACAAATCTATAAATATTATAATCAAAATAACTGAACAAAAGGTAAATGGACTTTAGTTACAATATTTTGGAAACTTAATTAATCCCTTATTCTTTTAAATATGCATATATTTTCTAAAGACTCTCAGTGGATTTTGCAAATAAGGCATTTGAACCAAATGACCAAAGTGAACTGTGAGACAGGGAAGTCACTTGTTTGAGGAGAAGACCAGATCTGGCATGATGACTCGTGTCCACGCTAAAATTCAGGGATCTTCCTGCTTAGCTCCATACTTACAATTTAGCTTCATTTTTATATGCACGTCATCAAACGCATCACTGTTTTGTCTAACGTACCCTTCTTCCCCATCTATTTTGTATCATAATCAGACACTGTACAGCTCCATAAAAATGATTTCAAATTCTAACAAAAAACAAAATTGAAAAAACCTGATAAAACTAGAGGTCAGTTTGAGAAATTATGGAAACTTATATCCCAAAATATTGTGTGAAATCTTAATATTCAAAAAATGTTAAATACCCACTTCCAGACCTAAAGTAACACTGGACTCTAACGCACCCATTGAGAAAAGAATATATCTGTTTAGTAAACTCTAAGGAAGGTGATTTTTTATGATGCATTAACATATATTCATATCCATTGGCATATATCTGAAGTCCTCAGCATACTTTTATATTATGATGTTGCTAAGTCAGAGGAATAAAGTATCCCTTCAGTACAATGTGCACTTAATAAGAGTATCACCAAATATAAGCAACTCCAGAAAATACAACTGTAATAATGATCATCATCCTGCAAAAAATATATAATGATTTTCTCTGCTATATATCCCTGCTAATCGATTGTCATATATTAATATATGTTTAATTACAGGAAGTAATATTATTATTTTCAAAAGTAGGAAAGTAGAATTTTTAATGCAGGGATTAGATTGCAACAATTATCCTAATTATAATTTCAAGCACTTTTGGGGAGTGATCACTGAGTTACATAGTCCATGAGCTGATAATTAAAAATGAAAATATCTCACAACAGGATTAGCTATAATTTTAAAAGCACTTGCTCCATGTAAGGGCCCACACTAGACTCTATACTGGCAATATCTTGATTAGTTGCCAGTAATAAGTCTTTGAGTTAGGTGCTATTACGGCGTGCTGTTTTCAAGTGAGAAAACCAAGAGAAGTGATACAACCTGACCCAGAGTTCATGGTAAGCTTGTGATGGGGCCAAAGTTCAAAGGCTGGTCTGTTACCCCAAGCTGTGCTCCTGACTACTCAAATTCTCTACTATTTAGTTCCAATCCTCCCTCTGGGGACATTGCCCCTGATCAACTGTCTTTATATATTATCTGTAGAGCCAGATCTTTTGATTTTTATCTTTGTAGCCACAGTGCTAGGAAAATTTAGATAATGCAAAAGAGTGAAAATTGGCAAGGAATGAACATTGTTTCCATAATGCACTGACCATACCAGGTGTTTTCTCAAATATTAATGTATTGAATTCTTTCAACTATCCTTTGAAATAGATATTAACATCTTCAGTTTAACAAATGGGAAGAAACAGGCTCAAAGAGTCTGGCCAAATTAAAACACTGGAACCACGTCTACCTACAAATTCTGTATTCTGTCCATAATTCTGTGCCACATTCTAAAAGAAAATGTGTCACTTGAAAAATGATACAAAATTAGAGAACAGGATCATTGGTTGCCCTGGGAGAGAATATTTATCAACAGTCATTATATACCCATCTCGTTGACTATGTGAGTTTTATTGTACTACCACTTGTAACATCATAAAGAAAGGCATTATCTATTCCAAACAGGATTTGGCTCAAATAATAATGTCTCATTTTGTTTGGTCCTCTCAAGGCATGTTCTCTATGGGCTGGCCAGCTTTTCTGAGCATTACACCAAATATTAAAGAAGAAGGAGCAATGAAAGAAGATTCAGGAATGCAAGACACACCATACAATGAGGTTAGATCCATATAATCTAGTGTACAGTAACTGAGTAAAAAGATGCACTGAACTGTTACATTAAGCTAAAGATGGAGGAGAAAATCTTATTCATAAATCAAATAAAATTACTGTAGAATAGGACTTAGGGTAAATGAAAGACAGGCTAAAAAGCTGAGATTAATAGATCTCAAATTCCATTGATAAAGCATAATTTTCAATGAATATTTAAACTAAACTTTACTTCTCTATTTATATAATGTCTATATATATATATAATTCTTCCCAAATATATAATGTCAGCTCTTCTATAAGATATGAAATCATTAGTCCTTTGGTAAACATCATAAGGGATGCTGAAAATTTTGTGAGCTGGTCACAACTTTTTTTAATGCATTAGAAAGTTTGTTTGTAAATACACTTGAACAGAAAGGCTCACTAGTTTTTGCAAAAAACATTTATTTATTCATTTGAGAAAGCGAGAATGAGAGAGAGTACATGAGAGGGGGGAGGGTCAGAGGGAGAAGCAGGCTCCTCGCTGAGCAGGGAGCCCGATGCGGGACTCGATCCAGGGACTCCAGGATCATCACTGAGCCGAAGGCAGTTGCTTAACCAACTGAGCCACCCAGGCGCCCTCTGCAAAAAACCTTTTGATTTGCAAACCATGGTTATTTTTCGTTAATCTAAAGAAGCTTTCTAGTGGCAATTACATAGCAACAATTCTGATAAAGAAAACAGCTCCCTCATCAAGTAAATAAATAAGCTAACTGTTTAAATCTTAATGTTATGTAGAATGAAAAAAAGGGATACAGAAAGCAAATTTGGGGGCCAATTTTAATTAAATTTTATATATGATTTCTATTAATTTAGTATACCTGCAAATAAACAGTAAATTCAGATACATATTTATTATGTTAACTATTTCAAATAACGTTTAAGAATCTTTTCTTCAGGGGCGCCTGGGTGGCTCAGTCGTTAAGCGTCTGCCTTCGGCTCAGGTCATGATCCCAGCGTCCTGGGATCGAGCCCCACTTCGGGCTCTCTGCTCCGCGGGAAGCCTGCTTCTTCCTCTCCCACTCCCCCTGCTTGTGCTCCCTCTCTCGCTGGGTCTCTCTCTGTCAAAATAAAATAAAATAAAATCTTTAAAAAAAAAAAAAAAAGAATCTTTTCTTCAAAGACATTGTTGAAAAGATTCCAACAATATTATCCACTTTTTTTAGTGAGTATATAATTTGATTCAGCTGAATATTTATTAAACAACTAATATATGTGAGGCATTGAGTTCAGGATGAAGGACAAAGATAAATAAGACATAATTCTGACTTACAAAGAGTTTAGAATCTTGAGAAGGACAAACTTTTTTCAGGGTGGAGAGTAGCCAGTCTAAGACCCAACAAGTATAAATCTAGGCAATTAAAAGGAAACAACTTTTTAAGTGACAGTGGTTGGGATGTAGATGGATGAGACATATGAAAGCTCTCCAGACTTTTGCACTGGATCTTGCCATTGATGAGACTTGAAGGTTCTTATAGGTGTAGCCACACACAGGTAAATGTGTGGAGGTATAAAAGTATTCTGAGGGTGGAGTGGTACAGGATGGGGTACCCAAAGTGCAAAGTCAGTGACAAGGGGTGGGGGCACTGAAAGGGAGGTTGGTGCCTAATCATGGAGCTCCTTCAGTGTCGTGCTAGAGAGTTTGGATGGCCGTTCAGAGACACTGGAGTTCCTACAAAGGTTTAGGGCAGTGGAGAGCTCATGACCAGATTTACATTTTAGAAAGAAGGATTCCTGGAGAACAGCACATAAGATGGACCAGAAGGAAAACAGATTACTAGAAGGCCACTATGGGGTCTGGAGGTGAAGGAACAGGGGTTTGATCTAAGGCAGTGACCATAAAAATGGAAAGGACTAGACAGAGCTGAAGGCATTTCACAGATTCAAATTAGCAAGTCTGAAGGACTAATTTGGTGATGGAAAGAGAAGAATCCAAGAAGACCCCACCATCGCTTCCAGGATGGGTGTAAATGCCAAGAACAAAGACAGGGAACACAGAAACCCCACTATAAAGAAAACTGACAGTGTAACAGTTTTGAAAACAAGTTTTAGGGATGAACCACAATGAGTACACCATATTTACACAGTCATGTAAAATCTCACTTGATTTGGGGGATTGCAGAATATCCTGGTGGAGCAGCTCTACATGTGTGTGGAGTTTCTTTGGAAGTCTGAGCGATACGAACTCATCGCTGATGTCAACAAACCCATCATTGCTGTCTTCGAGAAGCAGAGAAACTTCAAAGTACGTTTCCTGAGCCCAGAGCTTGGTCAAAACATCCTGCTTTAAATTGGTGAATTACTTATAATTTTCAAAAGGGGAAACTCCCTGTTTTCTGTGTCAGCATCACCTTCATGAAACCCTTTGATTTATGGTTTCAGAAATTATCAGATCTCTACTACGACATTCATCGATCATATCTCAAAGTTGCAGAGGTGGTCAACTCCGAGAAGCGGCTGTTTGGTCGTTACTATCGTGTAGCATTTTATGGGCAGGTAAGTTCACCAGAAGCTATGTGGCCTCTACATTCTGTTAAACAATGAAACTGTCTTTCATTCTCTATGAGACATCAAACTCCACATGGCAAGGGATTAAGAGGATGTGGGTGTGTCTGGGTATATTTGAGGGTTTTTCTGGATGTGAGGGTCGTATGTTTGTCCATGGGAATGTAGTGAACTGGGGAACAAAGGGGCAGAGAAATCTAGGGGTCTTAATACAAATTGAGGTAAACCAGTGATTTCTAACTTCTTGGAGAAAGAGAGCGTTTCTTTTTCAGCATCCTCTTCTTCCCAGTTAACCCCAAATATCTAATTATAGTTTAAGGTCATATGTTAAGGTGAAATTAAATTGAACATGTTTTAAGAAATGAAATTCACAGCATTCTGGGAAATAAAGACTTCCTAGGGCCTCCACCGTGTCAAAGCCCTTTGGCTTTACAATCACGCATTTTCTTTCCTCCTCCTTCTAAACTACCACTGATTCTAGGCACAATGCCGTATGTTATATTTTCCCCCTGTGTTGTGAGTCAGTATAACTGTCAAGTTATCTTTCCCAGCTTCCCCCCTTAGCAGTGAACCAGAATAATAATATGGGCAAGCCATAGCATTAGCTGGAAAATTAAGTGAACATATTCTATATTAATTATGAATGTCTCTGAGCAGCACTTTAGGTGGAGCAAACCCAGGCATTATTTCAGCAGCATACCTCGGACTCTGACTTGTGTGCATGAACATTTCATCCTTTTATTTTCATAGTTGGAATCCCTCTCGTTTTCTCTCATTTCCCTTCCTTCCCCTCACTCACATAAAGCAGTATTGCCAATAGCTTCTTTTTCTCCTCGGAATGTTTGAAGGCGGCAGCTGAAGAAGTCAAATCCAGCATGGTCATTCTAGATTATTTCCCATTAAAGTCTTCTGAAAAACATCTATTTTCCCCTAATCGCCAAAGGCAGCTTAAAAACTAACTTCTGAATTAATAAAGATTAGCTGCTCTCTACCTGGAAAGAAAAGTGTCACCCATTAGCCACTTACCATAAACAAATTAATCCAACTGAGATCTTCCCATGTGCACAGCTGCACCAGGATTGCAGAGATAGCCAAAGCGGGTAGAGACGGTCCACTGATAGAGACTAAATGTAGACATGTGTGGGGTCCCAGGAAAAGAATCGGAACTATTTGAAGTGGTAGTGTACATTTCGGGGAGAAAATGAGGGAATATTCAGGGGAGGAGGAGGAGGATAGGGAATGGTATCTTGAACATCACGAAGAAAAGAAGCAATATTTGCCCGTGATGAAACATTAGCAGGAAAAACGGCAGAACACCCCATTGGGAAGGGAATGTGGGCGTTGAGGGATGGCAGGGGAAAAGACAGGGTTTTGGGGAAATGGCTGCAGGCTAACTGAGACCCAGAGAAGTGACACACAAGATGGTTACTCAGCCAACCAAGATTCAAATCTACAATCCTTCAGGCAATCCTCCCAATGAAAAAAGTAATAAGCTGCCATGAATAGCCCGGTCTTGAAAGTGAGATTGCCCACCTGATGGTTTCTCCAGCCGGTCTCTAATACAGGGATACTAAACAGGTAGAAACAAACCCTACTGCTTTCCTACCAGATTTTAATGTGGATGTTTACTCTTTTCTTCTTTTGGTCTTGATGGTTCCAGGCTGTGGTAAGTTTTCTCTCCCTCTCCGTTTGCATGCTCTAATAATCCTCACACTTCCCTCCGTATGGTGTACTGAACCTTAACTTTTTGTGTACAAATCAACATTTGGTACAAAGGTGAGATTATCCTGCTTACCTTCATTTGGGAGTCATCCTGCATTTCTTGAACTAAATTGTATTTATTCCAGTTATCTGAATTACAAAAATGTATCATTTACTTTTCACGTATATTATCATTCTACACAAAGGTAAATGTGGTTTGAAAACCTACATAAACACACTTACCCTTGTTCACACAGCCAGATAAATATGAGCACCACATATTTGCAGTACGTGAAGAGTCGGCTTAGTATTAGAGATTGTCTGCTCATTTCAGACCACTGGGAATTGCAGCTGACTAAGAAGGGCACGGTGGTCAGATTTTTAGAAGTTGGAGTGGTGGCCATCGATGGACACCTTCCCAGGCTCCTGAAAGGACCTTGCTCCTTTCCACATACGTATTGTGGAGAAACAGGGCTCTCTCTGGTGGCAAGCTCTGAGCTTTCTCAGTGGTGATGGTCTTACTGCTCAACACAAAAGATGACCAGTGGACTAAAGCATGACCCCGTAGGGCAGATTAAGTCTCCTAAAGATGCAGAAAGAACTGATATAAGAAATGTTGGAAAACCAGCAAAGGCAGAAATAACGTCCTGGTGCCTAGAGCTCTGTGACACAGAAGAATTTTCTTCCTTTTGTGAACCATGTGAAAGTGCCTATATTCAGTCATTTTTTATCTACAAAAATGATTCACCAATAAGTCGACATAATTATTGCTGATTAAGCTGGAAAGACAAATTCCTTCATTATCCACACATTATTTGTCCATTCAGTTCTGCTCGTCTGACCACTACATACTTTTTTGTAATTCTTTAATCCCTCTCCATGTCCACACCAGGATTTTCTACCTTCATTTACAAAATGCGAGTCATGGGTCCCTAACTCACCTACTAAAAGAATACTTGAAAACCCTTGTACTAAATAGACTGAGTGGGGGGCAAGGGGGAAGAACTGGGAAGAGCTACTTTCAAATGACCTAACTTTGGTTTTTTTGCAGATTTCTCAATAACGTGTGCTGATTGTGCACTTGGCGCTTTTTTTTTTTTAACATGCCGCCAGTATTCTCGATTGTCATTTATTAAAAATTCCAACCTAAGCTTAAAAGTGTTTTGTTAAATCTGCAGACCTGAGTACAAGCCTAGGCATGGTACTTTATAAGCTCAAACCCCAGCCTCCTTTGAACAAAAACTAACGGGGGTCAACTAACCTACACAGCCCTTTAGAGCCTCAGTCATCAAATGAAATTCAAATACCTGTCCCAGAACACCAAATGGAAAGTGTGAACTACGGTATGCAACAGGAGCAGATGGTGCACATCACTTTACACTTGATGATAAAGAAATACCAACTAGATTTGAACATTTCCCTGAATGTGTGCAGAATGAAGGTTCCAAAGATCTAAGATAAAGTCTTAACTACTTGATTAGCATAATCCCCATAGTCAGAAATAATTTCTTTTTCATGATGTTATGCCTCTGTGAAATCCATCCTTTAATATCCAAGTTGGCATGTCTCGCAATCATGTTGCGAAGATCATGGGAATATAATATGCAGTAGGCTCTTTGCCTCCACAAGGCCTTTGGGTAAATATTTTAGTGTCCCGTGTGCATAGTGCTTTCATTACATAGTATTGGCAGGAGTAGTTAATATTATGTCTGAATGAGCCAGACAACAGAAAACAGGCTGGAAACTGTTCTTTCATGGCAGGAGCTTTAAAAATGCAAGTCTTGCATAGTGTGAATTTTCTAATGCGATACCTGGCATCATTGATTATAGAAAGAATTTTACACAGAGCAGCCTATATATAGCACCCTCCAAAGTGTCCCTCAAGTATTCATTTCCACAGTGATGAAACAAGAGTAGTGATCAAACATCAGCTGTAATCAATGAAATACTTAGGCTCTGATATTTAGCATGTAAGGAAGCAAGTGAATGCCAATTGCATAACTTAAAACATCAGATGCGCTCGGAATGAATAAATGAAAGGCTGGAGGAAATTTTCTTCTGTTGACCAAAGGATATCGAGTCCATGATTCTCAGTCATGCCTACATGGGTGTAGATGTATCTCAGAATCTTGATAGAAAAGAGATTAAGAGGAGGAGGGAAGGTGTATGTGTAGTTTAAAAAAAACCCTTCTCCATTCTGGGTTGTGATACATCCTTCTGGCTCCCCACCTATATGAAAATCATTGATATAAAATATATATATTTCAATACATATAATGAGTATACAAATTATGTATAGAAAGAAAGGTTTATATTTATATGAAAACGTTTCTCTGCATTCTTGTAGCTTCTCTTCTCTTAGTATTTAGCCCATTATTAACACTTTCTGACCCACATTTATACACAAGGTTCCTCCTTGGATGCATTCCTTTGTTTGTGAATTTCGAATTACTTAAGTGTAGTGGCAGGGGCCCCTGTATTTGACATCCCAATAATGATTCAGGGGCATTGCAAAAGCCTGCAAAAACATCTAAGAAGGAGTCAATGATTTTAGTTGTCAGTTTACTGAAGTGCATTTTTATCATAATCTATTGCCTTCCAGTTCCATAATCTGTGCATGTTAACTCTACTGATTCAAAGTCCTTGTTTAACTAGAATATGTGCTAATTCCAAACGATGACTAATCAGAACATTTATCACATTGTACAGTGACATTTAGAAAATCAAACTAGCAAGGGAAATGCACATCTCCCATTGCTTTGAAATGCAGTCTACTCATAACCTTGGGGCTAAAATAAAACAGAAACTGCCCCTGGATTTTCATCACCTGGGTCCCTAGTTATAAATCATTTATTTCATAGACAGAGCTGAAATTGAAAACTTAAGACAATGTCCTGTGGCTCAGTGGGCTATGCTTTGATAGTTTCCCTGGGTAAAAGGTAGGCGCATATTCCAAATATTTTCAGAGCTGCCATTGATCGGGCTCACAAAGCTCTTACACGATCCCTGGAAGACAGCCGAGTAAATTTTTAATTCTGCTACTCCAGCTCCTTCCTCCTTATTTTAGAAAATAGTCCCAACAGGTTGATATTTCCAGGCTACCTAGATAAATAATCACAATTTCTTTCTGACCAATCACTTGCCAAAATACTGAAATCAACATCAGTAGACCTTTTATAATCAGGAAAATTGTAGTGTCTGTGGGAGAGGAACTGAAAGTATGTAATCTTCAGCACTCAGTTAAGCTGTTTCCCTGCATGTTAGTCAGAGCTCAGATCGTTCTAGTGACACAGAATGTTCTTTATTGCTCTCCTCCTTGTCACAGCTAACACGCACCAAGGGCCCACTGTGTGCCAGGCACTGTTCTTGGGGTCTCCCACTAGATTTCTGAGTCTCTACTATTTCCCATCCTCCAGATCAAGGAGCAGGGATGAAAGAAGGTCACGGCTCATGACCAAGGCCACGCCGTCATAATAATGACAAGAAAATCCTGTTTCCCACCTCTCCTTTTCTGCTAGCCCTGGATTCAGAAATTTGTGAGAGGAAAAAAATTGCAGCGAAATGTCTCTTTGTGCTCGTTTTCACAGTGTGGTGAGAAAATCTTTTCCTGGAACTTGGAGACGTTTTTCTTATCGAAAAGGAAGTTGTAAATGTTGCTACGGCTCTTGCCCTGTGGGGGTTCTGGTTGATGCCCTCAGAAGCCGTGTCTCTCTCTCATGTGTCAGTCTGTCAATTTTAGCCACTAACTTCTGACCTTGAATCAGACAAATCTTCACAAAGGCAGCAACGGAAAAATCACGGCAGGCAGGAAGTCCTGTGGGAACGGAGCCAGACCTCATTTAGCCCTACCAAGGCTTGAGGAGTGACAGCAAGCTGCTTTTCATGCTCTCGACACTCCAAGTCACTTCTTAAAGCAGTTTGGGGTCAGGGCACTCGTATATTCAGCTGTGTTTGGTCTTGAACATTCTCAAAGAAATTGTTCAATAAAAAATCTTGATTAAAGTCCGTGGAACCTTTTCCAGTTCTACCTGGTGCAAATATACCCTTTTAAGATGTGTGCCCTCTGAGAACTATTCCATTCATCTGTGTATTCATTCGACAAATGTAGAGTGAAGTTCCTAAAGACCAGCACTGTGTTAAACACTGAATATGTGCTGTTGGACAAAGACCCTTCTCCGTCTTTAAAAAGCCCAAAGTCGATTTAGGAAATGCGCGAGGAAACAGGCAACCACCTGCTTGACAAGACCTGTGCTGATGAACGTGCCTTGTTTGTTGTCTTCAGTTGCACCCACTTATGATAGAAAGTACAGTGCTCGCAGTGGTCACACCTTATACTTTGCAAGTATAAGGCCCCACACAGATGTGCCTTTTTTTTTTAAAAAGATTTTATTTATTTATTCATGAGAGACAGAGAGAGAGACAGAGGCAGAGGGAGAAGCAGGCTCCCCGCGGCGCAGGGAGCCCGATGCGGGACTCGATCCCAGGACCCTGGGATCATGACCTGAGCCGAAGGCAGACGCTTAACCGACTGAGCCATCCAGGCGTCCCCAGATGTGCCTTTTGATCATTATTCTTAGATCACCTCACATGAGCCAACAAGATAGCATTAGAGCACTTTATCCATGTTTTTTTTTTACATATAATGAATATTTTTTTTAGTCACAAGTGATAAAAACAAAAACAAAGTATAGCTAAGATTCTTTCTGACCTCCAGAATCTTCACCTGGCCCTCGAAACTGTTTGCATGAGGCAAATTCTGCAGCCGGGAGAAAACCGTATGTGCTTGGGTTCTTAGCTCCCGACTTCATCTAGCATTCTGAGTTCACAAGTATTCCACAGGAAAGATGCATCTGTGTCTCTTGAAAAAGAAGGAGTTATGAAGACTGCCTCACTGAGTTATCCTCAGATAATAGACTCCTACTTTCCCCTGGTTTCAAATCAGACAACTACAATTAGCAGAGGCTAAAACCTATTTGCTCCTGTGGCGTAAAAACGATGGCATGGTTGTTATTTTCAATCCCAATCCTAGCTTTGCAAAAATGTAAAAGATCTATTAGTAAAGTCAACTGAGTGATGAAATTGCATATGGTTGCATCGGGCCTCTGAAGACATATTACAGTTATTTTTAAAATAGCAGTATTTGGGAGCATACCATATGTCATTTCCGTGGTGACAACGATCCAAAGTATGGCGCCTTCACATCTAACACGATGCGGGATGCATAGCAACGCATAGCTCTAGATACCTTTACATGACATGCAGACTTTCCTGCGCTAGTTTCAAAGACGTGCAGGAAACCTTATTTAAAAAGGCCAAAAATTACTCCAGACTCTGTGTTCTACCCCAGGCTGCCACAGGAGGGCATTCTTCTCCCAAAATATACGCAAGCAGGTCTTACCACTGATTTCTACAGAGAAAATATGTGTGAGATTATCTCATAAGGGTCTTTGGCCTGGTTGGGAGTGTTTCATTAATGACTGATTCTAACATGAGATTTTGTTTTCTTTACTTGACATTTTCTCTGATTGTGAATTTTAGAGGGTGCGAATCAATGGCCTGGATGACGAGAGACTGGATGTATTGTTTAAGTAAAGAGTTTTTGGTTTTTTTGTGATTCGCAATTCGAGTTCCCTGATAAAGTTGGTGATTCCTTACGTCTCTCCCATAGGGCTTTTTTGAAGAGGAGGAGGGTAAAGAGTATATTTATAAAGAGCCTAAGCTGACAGGCCTCTCTGAGATTTCCCAAAGACTGCTCAAGCTCTATGCAGATAAATTCGGAGCAGACAATGTGAAGATAATCCAGGATTCCAACAAGGTAAAGGAAAATCAGTATTTACGCAAATGTGAGGAATTGACTTAATTTTTTTTATTTTTTAACTATATTTGTTAAAGTTTTCATTTTCTGCCTGACTGTGCAAAGTAAAGCACCTCAACTATTTTGGATGTTTTGTTTGTTTGTTTATTGGCTGGTTGATTAGTGATTTCTTTTTCTTTTGTCAATAAAGTTACACATGTTTATTCGAGTAATTTTTAGGTAATCTTAGAAACAATTTACTGAATTCTCTACTTCTGCCATAGGTTATTTGCATTTGAATAGCAATCTAAGGGTTAAAGCTACTGGGCCCAATGTTGGAGTTGGAAGAAACAGCAAAACATACTTATTCAGTCACGGAGGCCTTCAGGAGTCATACCAATTTTAAAATTGTCCTCTGTGACAGTGGCAGACTTGTATTAACCTGTGAACATTTATTTTACTTCCTCATGGCTCCATGAAGCAAGGACTTACATCCTCTGGTTAGATTACTGCAAATCTTCTAATATGCTTTCATTCACAACTTTTATCAAGTACCTACTGCATGCCAGGCCCAGAACTAGGAGCTAGAACATATGGAGTCTCTTCCTTTCAGAGCTCATAGTTCACATGGGGTTAAGAAGAGAAGGATACAGGACACCTGGGTGGTTCAGTCGGTTAAGCGTCTGCCTTGGTCTCAGGTCATGATCTCCGCGTGGGCCCCCTGCTTAGCGGGGAACCTGCTTCTCCCTCTTCCTCTGCCCACCCCCCACTCGTGTTCTCTCTTGCTCATTCTGCTCTCTCTCTCTCAAATAAATAAATAATCTTAAAAAAAAAAAAGAAAGAAAAAGAAGAAGAGAAGGATACATGCAAACAGTTAATTAAATAGAGTCCAGTGAAGTACCACAGGAGACATGGTCCAAGTCACATGGAGAAAGCTCAGGGCTCCCTGAACAGCTCATTCTTGGCTGGGCAATGCTCCACAGAGAATGTTTGCTCTGGGAATTGCAGAGTGAGAAGGTGTTCGCTGGAAGCAAAGGGCGTTCTGAGAAGCTCAGCACAGGCGATGCCAAGGAGGAATGAAAGCGGGAGGTGTGTTCAGAGCGTGGCAGATCTTAGAAACACAGGTTGGATAGAAGAGGGTGGCAGAGCGAGGGAGCCAGAAAAGCTGATTTGTGACCAAGAGCATAGGCTGCTCCTGGCCACAAAAGAAAAGGTCTTTTTCCCCTGTCCTCTTTTACGTAATTCGTATTTGGAGGGGTCTGGGCCTGAGACTGCTGGGCCTGGGCAGAAGTTGTGACAATGTGCTCATCATTCTCCCCCTTAGCTGGAAAGGTACAATCCCCTTCCCCGTGAAGGTGGACAGAACTGGAACCACCCTCACGGTGGCTCTCCTAAATAGGAAGCACGGAGTTCCTAGTGGGATGAGAAAAATGTCGAATTTGGTGTCAGACCACTGGAGTCTTCATTCCACCAGAATACCACCTATCAGCTGGTGATCCCTCTTGGAGAAACTGAGTGGCCACTCTGAATCTCCTTTCTTTTTGTTTTTTTAAATCCGTAAAGTGGTTACAATTATCTTACAATGTATTTATCTACAGTGCCTCTATCTACAATCATCTTACAGTATAATTTTTAGGAGCATTACAAAGAAGTTCTCGAGCTTCTTCAAATCTCTGGAATCAGATAGGCAGTGAGTGGGTAAACAGATGGAGAAAGCTGGAGGAAGTTGGAAAATTCTTCCAGAAATCATTAGAAAAGAGGTCGAGTCTCATCTCTTCCACCCTTGAAAAACAGCAAGAGCCATTCCCTGGGTGTTCTTGGGGACCCCAACCTGCCTTCCTTGCTGTTTGAGAAGCCTATTCACCAAAGCAGAGTTAGTAAAGAAACTATCTAGGATGATTTATTGCAGATAAAAGAATTAGAGAAACTGAACATAAAAATATTGGCACTCATTAGATAGGCAAATCAGTTAATCCCCTAAACAGACAAAGAACCTCCTTCCACATTACAAGCCCAGAGCCCATGGCCCCAGTCTAGATACAAGGCTGAATTGTAGAGGGACCAAGAGATATCTCTCTTTTTTTTTTTTTAATACTTGTTTCAAAATACTTTTTTTTATTAGGTTATGTTAATCACCATACATTACATCATTAGTTTTTGATGTAGTGTTCCATGATTCATTGTTTGCGTATAACACCCAGTGCTCCATGCAGTACGTGCCGTCCTTAATACCCATCACCGGGCTAACCCACCCCCCCACCCCCTCCCCTCTAGAACCCTCAGTTTGTTTCTCAGAGTCCATAGCCTCTCATGGTTCGTCTCCCCCTCCGATTCCCCCCCTTCATTTTTCCCTTCCTGCTATCTTCTTCTTCTTCTTTTTTTTTTTAACATAGAATGTATTATTTGTTTCAGAGGTACAGGTCGGTGATTCACAGTCTTACACAATTCACAGCGCTCACCATAGCACATACCCTCCCCAATAGACATCTATCACCCAGCCACCCCATCCCTCCCACCCCCCACCACTCCAGCAACCTAAGAGATATATTTCTACTCTCAAGAAGCTTGTATTCTAGACAAAGGTAAGGGGCATTCATTCCAGAAGAGAAAGAAGATCAAAGATTAAATGATACGCCCTAGGCAGGTACTTAGGTTTCCAAGAACCTCAGCTCCTTGGAGGGCTGGTTCCAATCCTACCTCTGCCGCCATCTTGACCATGGTCCAGCCAAGTTCCCCTTCCTGTCGCTTCAGTTCACCCAGCTCTGAAATGATCCGATCGCCTCTCTTTCCCCAAGGGAACAGGGACAGGCCCCTCGGGATGCCAGCTGCGGGAACGCAGAGCTTCCTGCTTGCTTCCAGGAGCACCTGGGGCTCACCACTCCTTCTTCCTGCATAATGTGTTAACCCAGGTAAACCCCAAGGATTTGGACCCCAAGTATGCCTACATCCAGGTGACCTATGTCACGCCGTTCTTTGAGGAAAAGGAAATCGAGGACCGGAAGACGGATTTCGAAATGCACCACAACATCAACCGCTTCGTCTTCGAGACGCCCTTCACACTGTCGGGCAAGAAGCACGGCGGGGTGGAGGAGCAGTGCAAGCGGCGCACGGTCCTGACCAGTAAGTGCTGGCCACCTGCGCATCCCTCTCTTCCGGGGCCTACTGGCTCTTGCGGGGTTTCAGGCTGGCCGACAAGTACCCAGGACTGGCTAACAGAAATGTTTGCCGGGAAGCCCTGCTTTCCCCTCCCTTGGGAAGTCGAGAAGAGACGTTCTCAGCAGAGCTACTTGATGCACCTCCTCCCTTTAGACGTTCCCACCGTCAAGGTCATGGTGTCCGCGTCCTGGGAACTTCCCGCTGCTCTCCCCCCGAGCCTGCCCCCAGTTACTTCAGGGTTAGCAGCTCACAGAATTGTGTGCTTTGGGGCCAACTTCTAAACCACTCTGGAATCCAGGCTTCTCGTGTGTAAACTGAAGGCAGGGGATGACCTCCCACATCCCTTCCAATACCATCTAGATCTAGTCATCCTTTCGCGCATTCAGCAAACATGCCATGAGGGCCTGCGAGGTGCTGGGCCCTCTTCTGGGAATTTAAATAAATGAACCACGAGTCTTGCCCTCAAGGTGGTCATGGTCTGGTAGGAGAAAGCCAAGTAAAGCAAGAAATCCAGGTGAGCATAGCATGAGAAAGAAAATGGGAAGGCACGGGAAATCGGCCTGGGGTGGGGTAGGGGGGCTCCTAAAGCAGACCAAAGAGAAAGATGAGCAAAGGTGTCCTGGATTGTGCCATAGATACAAGAATAGCAGTGACCCAAATCATAGGAAACATTCATCTTCGGTAAACTCTTCCAGAACATTTATCATCAAAAAGTTAGAACAAAGCTATTATATTATAAGCTATTGAGTATACATTTAAGCATTATTTAGTGTGGTTTAGTATTGTTTTTATTTGAATTATAAGTGGGGGGGCGGAGCTATAATCTTTCCAGTGTTTCGAGACTCGAAAGGCCTTAACCCAGCCCAGAGATGAGGATTTGTTGGCTAGCTGAATGTGGAAAAGCAAGCCAGGCGACAGTAGCTGGGCCCAAAGCTAAGAGATGTGAGACACCATGATACACCGGAGGAAAATAACTCACATATACAGAAACCATGCAGGGTGGAAGGTGCTGTGTGCAAAAAAAAAAAAAAAAAAAAAGAATATCGTCTAGACCTTCAGGGGCACCCCGGACTCACTAACCCTCAACCTTTACATTCTCCTGCATTGCTTTTGTGCAGCGAGTCACTTGTTCCCATATGTGAAGAAGAGAATACAAGTCATAAGCCAGTCGAGCACAGAACTGAATCCTATCGAAGTGGCGATTGATGAGATGTCCAAGAAAGTTTCTGAGCTTAACCAGCTTTGCATGATGGACGAGGTGGACATGATCAGACTGCAGCTCAAAGTCCAAGGAAGTGTGAGCGTGAAGGTAGGCACATTCAGAGTGGAGACGCTCTTGGTATAAAGTGGAACCTGGTATAAAACACCCTAGAAATTTTTTACAAAGGGGATAAGAGACACTGTTCTCTGTATGCTACCATCCAGCTACTTTATCTGAGTCTTTAAAATCTTGTTTCGCTGTAAATACACATGGATGGTGCCAAACACCAAGAGAGAAACTTTTTTTTTTTTTTTAGCCGAAATGAAATTTCTTCATCCTCAATCCTCCTCTCCCATCTTCTCTGGATAAACTATGTTCTATATTCTAAAATCTAACCAGTGAATTAATTAATTGTTAATAATAATCAATTATTATTAATTGAATAATAAATATGGCTCTCCCATAAATATCTGTCAGTAAGAGCCTTATGAAAGTGTTCAAAAACAAAATTTTTTAAAATGTGTATTAGTTCATAAGATGTGTGTTGGTATTTATCTGACTATCAGAGGCCTGAGAAGAAGCAGATGGCCTGCTCGCAGTGGGTGATTAAAGAAAATATAACAAACAGACTGTTTGCAAAAGCATAAGCAGTATTTAGGAAAACCAACAAGGTGGGCGCAGAAGCTAGCAAGAATGTTACCCCCTGAACACTGAGGGGAGAGAAGAGTGAATGGAAGCACAGAGAGAGCTGGGAGAGCCAGCTGCTGAGACAGACAGGCATGCCTCTGCTAGATAGAGGACCACAAGGAGGAAACCCTGGGGCCAAAAAGACCCTGACCAGCTGGGACTAGGGAGAGACAGGTGAGGCACTTACCTTGGGCACAGAATTTAAGTGGGCATCAAAAGAGTCAGTACCCAAGATAAAATAATATTAATGCAGTATTTTTTAAAAATAAAAAAATAATGCCAAAAATTTATAATGAACCAAGTGTTCACATTTTAAATAAAGGCAGGCCAGTAACCATGCCATGTAGAACTACACTGGAGCCCAAGGCAAAAGGAAAAATCGGTAATGCTCATCCTGATATTGACCTGCTACCTCCCTCTCGTTTTTCCCCCATGGCTGACTCAAAATAGTAATAATAATAAATCTTTTAAAGCCAGAAGGCAAAGAATCATTGCTATACTCCAGACAAAACAGCTTCATTCAGCACATAGCTGTGTCGAGGAAAGTGGACTCTGGATCTGGAGAAGCAGAGGAGAGTATCCATAACATTTACTCATCCTACCATGCGGGCGATCCCTGGCCCCCAAGGGCTTGTGAAGACAGCTCAATACAGTATTAGCTTCCTTCTGTGACCTTATTCCTTCCAAGCCCCACAGTCACAGTAAAAGGCTATAAACTCTAAAGAATATGGACTCCTTCACGAGTGTGAGCCTACTCATGTGTGTGCGCGTGAACGGGACCTGGCATTGTGCATTCACTCAGCAAATCTGATAAATTCATCCTCCGGCCAGAATCTAGGCCGGACTGCCAAATGCAATACAGCCAAACAGTGTTTCCTGGGATGGCGCATACACCATCACCACCGTGGAATGTCTCTTACGAATAGATCCGCGTTCACTGTCAGGTGAATAGAAAAAAAAAAAAAAAAAAAAAAAAAAGTAGCACATCAAACAGTTGATTTCACAGATGTTAAAATAAAATGTATTTCAGTAAATAAAAATGAGTCTAGTTTTCAAAGACAGTGCAAAAATAACGGGGCAAGCCGAGTGCAGATAGGACAAAAATGTGAAACTATGGGCAAGTGACAGTTTGCGAAGGGTGACCGTGGAGTACAGCTCTCAGATGCGTCCTTCCGGAGCTTACTGACTCCTGAGTCGGGGGACAGCAGGTAAGAGAGCACATCAGTAGATCACCGGGCTCTGTGAGAGGATTTGGGTGCTGTGGGATTGGTGCTACTCCTTCCTGCAGTGGAGAAGGCGCCATCCACGGAAGAGATGGCATCCTCCTCAGCCAATTCTCTTCTCCCCAATAGGTTAATGCTGGGCCAATGGCCTACGCACGAGCTTTTCTTGAAGAAACCAATGCAAAGAGGTACCCTGACAACCAAGTAAAACTTCTGAAGGAAATCTTCAGGTAAGTTTTTCTGTGTTGGAATGTTCTGGAGCGCCTTCAGGCAGGAGCCGCCTGAGCTCACCTCCTCCAGGGAGCAGACTCTCTCCGCAACCTGACTTGGAGACACCCCTGTCTACAGCTGATTGGTGATTTGTTTTTTGCTGTCACTAAAGGCAGTTTGCAGATGCGTGTGGGCAGGCCCTTGATGTGAACGAGCGGCTCATCAAGGAGGATCAGCTGGAGTACCAGGAAGAACTGAGGTCCCATTATAAGGACATGCTCAGTGAACTCTCCACAATCATGAATGAGCAGGTAAGACTTGGCTTGAGGTGGCCCAAGCTGCCGGTGCATAGAAACTGTTCATTCTATCCCCAGTGCCAGAAGGACTGTAAATGTCTCTTCTCTTACATGAACACCATGAGCGCGGAGTTGCTCACTCCTCCATGTACAACACCCTTTGCCTCTCAAAGCAGCAATCAGGTTGGGGAAAAAAATCTATAGAAAAAAAAAAAAGATGAGAATCCAGGTAATTTCCAATGTTTTCAGGTATGTTTACCCAAACCATATGAGCAGTTGGTTTTCTAGAATAGATAGAACCTTTTAGACACCAAGGAACACTGGGTGACATTCCACTAGGTTTGCTGCCACTCCTTGTCACCCCTGATGTAGGACCTCACAAGGCCCTGGCTGTGAGGTGCAGCTCCACAGTCTGCCACCAGGGTCTCTGCACCATACTCAGGAAGAACACCAGGTCTAGGGTCACAGCTTTGTAAGGACGAGACTGCATCTACCCAGGCTGGGAATTCCTGAAGATGTGCAGAATTGGGTAAAACGTAATCCTCTACCCCACCAGCATATCATCCATGCATCCAGCATGTTCCATAAGGCTGTGCACAAAATCTGGATATTCATTAATCACAGTACTTTTTGAGTTGCTGAGAATCAAGTGGTCAAAATCCAAGGGCCACTCTTTGGCTTCCCAGCACCCATCAACTCTCGCACTCAACCTGGACATCTTACTACCCATGGTCTCCTCCAGGAGTAAGATGTGCTCTTTACAGAATAATTGAGCAGGAAAATTTGAATAATCTAACAGTGCCTCATGCATAGTAGCCACTCATTAAAAATTAGTAGCCCTTCGTTTCTTTAAAGGGCCTAGCACTATCAACACTATTCACAAAGCATGAAATATATCCCATGCATGTTTTCTTCCAAGTGCATTTCTCATTGTTTCTCTTTTCTTCTTTTCCATCTCCTTTTACTCACATTTTAAACTCTCCAAAGTAGCTAGAGGAAGAAGTTGGTTAATTGATTTATGTTGGAGATCATTAATCTCCCTGGATAGGGTTCCTCAATGAGGGATTGTTATTAGTGGCTTGGGATCATGAAGGGGTGATGGGAATTAAAAACTCAAGAGAGATGCCTCGATTGCATGGGGGTAATCATACATGTGAGAGTGAAACAAAAAGAACAAGCAATGGATCTTAAAGTTGGAAAAGGTGGTGAAGAAATGCTTGTTTCCAACTGTAAATTGCATCTGACCTTGAAACTTCAGGCGAAAAAATGCTTTTCTCTTTTTTTCTTGGCAGCTCTGTCGCGGTCCATGTCTGTACAGCTTCTGTTCCTCTGTGTCTAGTATTTCCCTCAGTACTATAAGCAAAAGTGGTATGTTTTTCTTTCCTTATGTCTACACTGTCCTTTGTGGCCTTCTGGTCTGCCTCTCTCTTCCTAGTTGTTCATATTCCCCCAGACACCTCCATAGTGGGGCTAGTGTTGTCTGAGTGTTTATTTAATTAGAACAACTTTATCTCCATTCAAGATAGGCTGATATGAAAAGGAAAAAAAAAGCCTGCTGATTAAAGTTAAAAGCTTACCTTTTATTTTTTTTAAGTAGGCTCCATGCCCAACATGGGGGCTTTAACTCACAATCTTGTAATTGAGAGTTGCATGATCTACCAACTGAGCCAAACAGACACCCCAACAACTTAGCTTTTAAAAAGAAAATTCGTACTCTACCAATTTGTAAAATGTATTTGAGGTCAGTTGTATCCAAACCAAAGATTCAGTATACCTCAAATTGCAACAACAACAAACAAAACAAAACAACAACAACAAAAATCTTTCACACAAAGATAAGAACCAGCTGATTAGGAGGAGAGAAAACTAATTTTTTCCAGGAAAAAATTCCTTTACTAAAAAAAGCAAAGTTTGACTTTGTGTTCCTGGCAACTGATACAAAGAAAAGAAACGGATACAAAGAAACTGATACAAAGAAAAGAAACGGATGGATTGCACAGATCTTATTATTCAGTAAAAAACAGATCTGTTGGCAGGAAAGATAAACTTTCTCCTAGTCCTGAGGATTTGTCACATCGGTATTTATATATGGGACAATGACAACAACATACATAATAACTTCAAAAAAAGTTTTCCTTAAAAATTATTTATTATGCGGGCATTCCACATTTCCACCTTAGATTAAAATTAGGACAAAGTATTAACTACTACCTCTGTAAAAGAGATTCCAGAGGAGAAACTAGTTAATAATATCAATCATAAGTGTAAGTTTGTCCATAGCAAAACTATAAGATACTAGAGTGAAATTAGCTATTTTCTTGACAACCATTGATAAGTGTTATTCATTGGTTGTAATGAACAACTTCCTGAAATCAGAAAGAGCTAACCAATGATTAAGATCTGTAAAGTCCCTGGTATTTTTAAAAATGGGTGTTGTCTCAGTTCAGCTTTACAACAACAACAAAAAACTGTTTGCTTCTTTTCTCAATTTTATTAATGAAAAGGAATCTGGCCGTAATGGTTGGGTTCCTCTAGTGGAGGGAAACGTAGTCAAATTTTAGCACAATCTTGTGATGCATGAATACATTCACATACCTTTATACTCATGACATGTTCTGGCAAAAAAATTACATATATACTTACAGTGAAGAGAGAAATTCTACTTGTAAAAATAGAAATAGTGTTAGAATAGATAGACGTAGAAATTTTTTAAAAATAGGAATAGAATTAATTATGCAGTTTGCTCCAGGAGTGTCCAGAAAAGTCATAGCTAAGAGGATATCCTGAAGCTACCTGCTTGGTGAAAGAAACTTCAGTATACGGAAAGAGATGCAATAGGATAAAGTGGATGCTAGTGTGTAAAACGGAGATATTGGGAAGAAGCAGTTGGGGTGGCTAAAGTGACAGGCAAACAACTACCTTATATTACAGGCAGCCAGAATACCACACTAGTTTATATGTAGCCAAAAACATAAAAGCCTCCTTTGATGGAGGCCAAAATGGCGATACATGTAAATAACCGGATGAAACGTAAATATAAGACGCTCACTTGGAGTCTGTTTCAGCACTAATGCTGATAACATGGCGAAATCAATGGCAGTAACGAATCTTAAATATAAAATACAGAGAAAGGATCGGATCCACACTGTTATGGTGCCAAGCAGGCAAGACGCAAAGGCATATCACTCTGGGAGTTTCAGATACTCTGTGGACACATTATTTCCCAAATTATTTAAGCAGAACTTGTGGCATTGATCGTAAGGAGAATTTATTGGCAGTCTAGGATACCCAGATGCTTCGTGCTCCGTGCAAATAGAACTGTTAATCTGTCTTGGAGGAGGGTTAAAGCTAAACCATAGCAAAATGTCAAGTAAGCGGGAAAATCTTCACAGCCAGAAATTTGAAATATTCATTAAGTCTCTTCTTTACAGAGATACACTTTAGAGATGCCTGGGGTTTCTACTGTTGTCATCGTATTTACATACCATTATTTGCACCTATATGACAGGAAGGTATCATTTAGACATGTTAATATTATTTTCAAAGTAAAATCAGGTCAAGGTGTATTTTTTTCTTATATTTCTATTAATGCAAACATTTAAATGAGCCTTCAGGTGTTTCACCTTTTGGGTATTTTGACACTATAAATTGTAAACCTCTAGAATAAAATGAAATTCTGGAATTACTCAGCTACAATCATAAAGTCATTATTTATAAATTTATATCTGGTAGTTGAAGAGTACTGCAAAGCTAGTTTAAAACTTGCCAAAATGCTTCTGACCTGGGCTTGGAAAAAAATTCCAGAACTACTCTGACAAGCTCATTTTCAACAACTCACAGTGTCCCTATGGGGAGGAAAGAAAGCCCTGCTCTGGGTTTTAATTCTGTGCTTGGCAATATTAACATGAACCTCTGTATTTTCGTTTTGTTTTGTCGTGTTGCGTTTCATCCTGTGAAGATTACGTACAGGGACGACCCGTCAAAGCGCGGAGCGGAACGAACCTGCCCTCCAGTCATTAGCAGGGTGGCTCCGGCTCTGCCCACCGTCTCCATCTCAGCCAGTGAGGAAGTTTGAGGGGGGTTCTGCTGCATGAGACACACCTCGAAGGGAACCTTCTGAATTTGCCGCTCAACTCGGGGAAGAGAAAGATTTAATTTATTTGAAGTTTTTATAGTGTTAATAATTTTTTACCTCGCCAGCTTGAGAATTTTGCCAGCCTCCAGTTTTGCACATTTCTTATGATTTTTTTTTTCTTGAGCAACGTTGATCAAGCCAAGCTGAATATTTGCCATGAAACTCCAATGAATGTGTAGCTCAAAAGCAAACCCTAAGTTTGCTGTCAGTTACAGTATGTTCAATGCCAAGTCCTAGTACACATATTTTAAAGGTCAAAGTGAATGTTTTTGTAACATTTAAGCACATTTCAAATGTAAATAGAAGATTGTAAAATATATGGTTTTTACCAAATTTAAAAGAACCTTTTTAGTTAATACTTATGACAGTGCTAAAATTGTATGAATAACATTTCAGATACCATTATATTAAAATATTTGTGTATGTGTACAAAAGTGTTGATAAATACTAATCTTTAAAGTTTGTGGAGTTTCTTTATTTGTAATATATGTGCTCTTAAAAGCAAAAGTGAAATTATGTAAGTATTTTGTTGTTAATAGAAATAAAAAATACAGTTACTTTGCATTTGGTTCCCTCTTGAAGAGTGGGTGAGTTGCTACGAAAAGTGGTTCATTGGACTGGAAGTCTGCTGAAAGCAATCCTACACTCACTACGTATGGTGCCTCTTGAGGACTTTAAGAAAAGGACTCCCTCGGCTGGGCAGTTCCTCCAAAGATCAACTAGACAGGCCAGAGGTTTCCAAATCTGCATTAGTAGAATGACTGGGGAAGACAAAATGAATCAGAATCTTGAGGGTTGTGGTATTTAATAGGGCTCTTCACAAATATCCCATATAAACTCATGGTAGGATTGCATGTTCCTGCCTCTTTTGAAGTTAGACTCGGCCATGTCACTTGCTTTTGAAATGTGAGCAGAAGTGACATATGTTATTTTCAGGCAGGTACTTAAAAGCCAGTAAGTGGCTCTGCCCAGTCCCTTCACTGAAGCACTCACATGGAAATGAAGCCTCTATCAGTCTGAGTCCCCGAGTGACCACAATGAGCGTAAACACACACACACACACACACACACCACCACCACCACCACCACCACCACCCCTCCCCACTAACCTTGTCAACATAGTCTGAGTAATAAGTACATTTGGTTGTATTAAGGTCCCAAGATTCAGGGACTGTTTGTTACTACAATATTATGAGCTCATCCTGGATGCATCATGACTGATGCTCAACCATGTTTGGGAACCACTAACACATTCCACCTCTCTCCCCCAGCCAACACTGGCAGCTGTGCAGCTGAACTGAGCTGCCCCCAGATGCAGAAGGCAAGCTCTGGAATTAGCATTTATATTCACACTCAGCAGCCATTCCAAAGGTCCAGCCTCCAATCAGGAGACTTTGGCTGAGTTCATCTTTCTCCTTCAAAAGTCCATTAGCCGGTGTCCACAGAGGGCCACAAAGGAAGGTAGAGCTTACAACACATATTTAAATACTATGAACACAGAAGTGATAAAATGATATTTTAGATGAAAACTCTGATCACTCGAGATTCATGTAACTGCTCTTTTCTCAAATAAAGTCCACTGCTTTATTAAAAAAAAAAAAAAAAAAAAAAAGCCCTGTGATGAGCTGACCTCTGATTCAAAGTATCACTCCCAGCTTCATTCTGATTCCAGCTCTCTGGGTATATGTCTGGCTGGGTTAGAATTTTGGTCCTCTCATCTAATTTCCTCATCATTACTGTCCCAAGAACTCAGGAAGACTCTGCCCCTGCTACTGTTCCCACCCAATTCCCAGCTTTAGCTTCAAGTCCTTAAGCCCATCCCAACCCATCCATCCCCCTTTCCCAAGGACACTGTCAGCAATGGCCTCCCTGTCCAAATCTGAAAATAAAATCTCTAAGGAAGTAATCAAAAATAATGGATCTTTGGGGCACCTGGATGGCTAGTCCATTAAGTGTTCCAACTCTTGATTTCTACTCAGGTCATGATCTTGGGGTCCTGGGATCGAGCCCCCCACAGGCTCTGAGTTCAGCAGAGAGTCTGCTTGAGGATCCTCTCCCCTTCGGTCTGTCCCTCCCCCCTTACGCCTGTGCATGTGCACTCTCTCTCTCTCAAATAAATAAATCTTTAAAAAAAATAGATATTTTCACTCTTGTTAAATGCCAAATATTCTATGCACAAGCAGCAGTATGTTCGATGACTTCACTGTGGTTTTCCCCAAAGTAGTTCCTAGATCAAGTAGTTGAAGATTTTTTTTTTTTTGAGAGAAAGTGTGAGAGGGAGAGAGAGAAGCAGACTCCCCACTGAGCAGGGTACCCAATCTGGGGCTAGATCCCAGGATCCCAAGATCATGACCTGAGCCAAAGGCAGACACTCAACCGACTGAGTCGCCCAGGCACCCCATAGAGCAAGTAACTTAAAAACAATTGCTCTAGAAACAATGAACTGAGACCACTCTGCCTTAACAGCATCGAAACTCACCCTGCACAATCCCAGAGCCTTGTATTCCTTCCTTCTTTAGACCAGATGCATCAAACTGGCTTTTCAGAGACTGAAGCCAGCACATACATGTTTTATCTGTGGCACACAGTGTCTTTAGGTTTTTTCAATTAGATATCAACCCTTAAATAATCAGAGACGTAGAAAATTCCAGCTTCTTGGCATCTGTTAAAAAATCAGGCTCTCTGGCAATGCTGGATTCACATTCCCACATGACAACAATCAGTTAAAACTGAGGCACTGTTGACCCTTTACATGTGCCTTCCAGCTTGCCAGCATTGGCACCAGGCCCTAAATGACTTATGCCAGATCAGTCCTCTTATTTATATTTTCTGCCTAGACTTAGGAATGTGCAGACCCCTCTTAGACAAGCTTTTTATATGTAAGCATAGTGATCACTAGATGTGGACAGCAGATCATCTGTTTCAGAATTGGGCAGGACACAATTTAAAATGCGTATTTCCGAGCTCCATCAAACCTTCTGAAATAGAAACCCCTAGGAGCCATATCCAGCTCCTTGTGATTCTTAAGCATACCAGGGTATAAAACTCTACTGAGTCCTCTAATTAACTACCCCTAAAAATGTACTTTGCAGAAGATGATGTCTTGTAAACCAGTGACCTGATTTTCAGTTGCCAAGACACTGAATTCTTATTTTATATTCTTTTTATCTTTATATAACTTTTCTCAAAACAGTCTACAGCATTTTACCCAAACTAATAACTCCTCAAAATAGGCTCAGTAAAGAAAAAAAAATGATCATAAATTTCACAGTTCTACAAATGGAAAGAATAAAAATAAGACAAGTGGCATCATTTTCATTATTTACCCTGGAAAGTATCCAACACAGAATATGTGGAGCTAGTGCTTGGGCTCAGTCCTGGCTCTGTCCACCATCCATTCATCATCCCACTCAGTAGCTAACTCTCTTTCCATTCTCATTTTATAGTGCAAAATTCCCAGCCTGTAAAAAAAAAAAAATCAACGTGTCCTTGCATTTTTTATAATAATCACCTTACAAACGAGTGCCCGTTATTCAAACCCCCACAATATGTCCCTATTTTAACTGTTCTCTTTCATTTAGAAACCAATATAAATGGGTCAATTAGCCTTTTTCCTTCAGAATGACATATAGTTTTCTGAAAAATGGAGAACAGGTTACAGGGAAGTATCAGCTTTCAAAACCCTGGACCCTGCTCTGCAAGATTTTACCATACTTGTAGACTGACTTTTCATCTTATAGTATAGTTGAACTCCAGAAATATAAAAAGAAAAGATATACATATATATATGTATATATATATATATATAGTCAGTGCTCTTATGACCAGTTAGGAAATGAAACAAATTTGAAAACAAATGTGACAAATGATCCCAAATCACACTTTAAATTTGTTCATATTACAAGTGGTCCCATATCCTCCACTCCTACATTTGTATCAGTGAGAAATTGTGTATACTTAAAAATAGATATTATATGCTGAAATGTGATATTTTGTTCGGAAAATGATGACGTACAGGCATGACTAATGTTCAAGATTCTCTGCAGGAAGCCCCTGGCCCTCCTCCTAGTTTCTTATCCTGCCTGTTTTCCTACACATACCCTTCACTTAGAGCCACAGTGTTCTGCTCACTTGGGAAAAAAAAAAAAGAAACCTATCTTGTGCCTCCTTCTGACAGAGAGATCCTTTCCCTTTTCTCCAACCACACAAATCCAGCCCATAGACATCAGGACTAGATGAATTCATACCTGTGGCAGATGCTGTGATTGTATACCAGCTCCATCCTTGAGGACTGAGACACCCATTCGGCAGCTGCTGATACTCCTGGCAGCTAAAGGCTCTCAACTGAGTCTCTCTGGCCCAAGGTCACATCACCGCCCAGAGGAAGCTTACACTCAATGATTGGTTGATGGTGGAAACTGCAAAGGCCTGGCTTCCTTGGCCCAATTCAAGACAACTCCGAAAGGCCACCTCAGCTCCCCAGCTCCTAAATGAGAGGCCATTTGCAACTACATCACAGCTGAGCAGCCCCCTCTGCCCACTCATCCTCTGAAGAGGATTTCCAAGAGGCACTGATTCTCAATACATTTCCTGCGTGTACACCTCCACATAGACTCTGTTTCTTTGGGAATGGATCAAGGCAACAGCTTCCCAGAAGCTTTGCTTATAATCCTTATTCATCTGGATTTTCTCATCCTCTGCCCTTCATTGGCCATATTACCGTTAATCTCCCATTTTCCTTTCCTTAATTGTGTTGTCAGTTATCATTTCATGTGTCCCTGTGTTCTTCCCAACCATGTCATGCCTTCCTTGAAGGCACGTTGTGTTTTAATCTTCTTTGTGGTCTTGGCAGTTCAAATTACTGACCTGAACTTCAGAGTTCTGGAGCCCAGTTCTCAAACTTCTGGAGCCCAGAACTCAAAAGTTCCAGAAAAAATGCTAGGGCAGGGAATGGGGAGCAGAGGGACAAAGAGCAGATTGTGGAAAGATGGGTTTGAGGCCAGAAGTCATTGTAGAAACGAGTGTCTTCAAATCTCTTTTTTAAGGGAATATTTTTTAAAATATCAGAGTTTACTGCTTTCTGGTTTCTTTTCAGTTCTCAGCCTCAGCAGGGATTTGCTACTAAAGTATTTGGCACTAAATACATATACACATAGGAACAAATTTAGGCAAAATTATTAATGACATGATGTTTTCATTTGGAAGCTTCCCAGCTCGTCTTTGCTTCCAGTTCCCTTAGATTCCCATGCCCTCCCCATCAGCCATTCACCCAATGTTGCCTCACTGTAGTCTCTACACTAGCCCTCCACCCAGCCCTATCTTCCTGAGGTAGAAAACCCACACCTTCCCTGTCTGTGCTTGCCTTCTTTCCAAATGGGTTCCGATTCAAATGCCAATTCCAATCAAAGGTAGGTTGTTGCCTGGAATGCTGGGTTGGGGAGGATTATGTGAGGCCAGCTCTGCTCCCAGAAGGTATGAGCCACTAGCTACATGCTGGGCATGGGAGCTAGGAATGGCAGCCTACCTGCTGTGTCTTTGCCATCCATGAGTGAACCCCGCTCAAAGGCTAACATCAAGTTATCTCAAGCTATAGTGCCACTGACTGATTTTAGGTGAGAGTGCTATGGTTTCCTAGGAAAATTAATATCCTCCAACAACAATCTTTAACCCAAGAAAGTGAAATTCTAATTGTTGGAATTGTAGGTCTTCAGATATTCTACCACTAAAGCTCCCCCTCAACCCACATCCCTCTCTGCCATGTCACTGCGTAGACAGTCATCTCTTCCATGTAAGCTGAACTCATCCCTGAATATATTCAGTTAAATCAGATCTAGGTGAAACGGTACATGAGTTACAAAGAACCATACCTGCTAATTGCCTGAAGCCTCAACTAGGTATATCTTTGGGACAATCACTTAGACTCTTAAGAGAAAGACATGATTACCCCAAGCAAGTTGTTATGAAAGTTGAAGAATAAAACAGATGTGTGGGTACTTTGTTGAGTGTTATACATATATGTCTTATGCTAGTCGCTAATTGAAAATTGTCAATTATTAATCCTACCAACTCACTCTATCTTCCCGCCTCATCCCAGTGCAATCAGTATCTGATTCTTCTGATTCTCAGACAACATTCAAGGTATGATGGTTATTGAGAGGGTCACAGGTGGATAATGCCAATGAAGAAGCTTGAAAGCAAGAGAGAGTTTATGGGGGATACTGAATTTTTTAAGAGGGTGAAAAGGAGTTTAAGACATCATAAGAGCTGACATTTGAGACTCCCCTTGACATGTCCTTTGCAGCTCCACCATGGTTATGTCCTGAGAATAATGAGAATATCCATGGTCTACTTAAAGAACACAGTCCCATCCTGGCCAGGAGCACATTTGCCTGAGACAGATCATGCTAAGTGTTGATTTGCCTATGGGCACAGGAGAGAAGCAGCTATGATTGGGGAGCAGATAGGCAGATAAACAAGTTTGGGTTCAAAACCTGGGTGATTAGGTGTTATGAGTAAATTACTGAGATGAGAGGACATCAATCAAAGAGAGAAATTCCCATGAAAGCTCTAAACTCTTTTGCCTTCCCCTTGCCCCTTGATATTACTGTAGGGAATGCATGTGCTTGGGGATGGAAAGGAAAGGAAGAATAATTTGATAGAATGATCATAAATCACAAGTCTCAAGAGAAATGCTATAGTGAGCACATAATGTTGATCTTACAGGAATAAGGAGTGAAAGATAGATCAAAACATGCCCAAATGGGGTTCATGAAGGTCACTTGGAGAAGGTAGTGGTGATTAAGCTTGAGTAATTGCACAAAGGTTTACAAAGAATAGCTTTAAATAACACTAATGTCAAGGATTCTCCAGAGGAATCTGCTTGCAATTTTCTTACATCATTAATATTAATATCCAACTGTAAAGTCATTGTTTCTTGGATATATTCCTAATGTATAAAGGATATTTGCTTTTGAAGCTGATGACTGTATTTCATCATAAGCACTACAACTGTAACTACTAAACCCAGTTTTTAAGTTATAAATAAGATAGTGAGTGATAGCTGCAGGATATTTTATTGAACAGAATGGCTCACTGACCAAGGAAGTTTGTTCCATAATACTGGCATGGAGGTTAGTAAGTTCCTTTTGGACTTCTAAGAGACTCGTCTTGTGCAATGATATTTTTCCCTTTGAACGAGCAATTTAAAAATAAAATAAAATCATGGTAAAGTTCTAGAAACCAATTTAAATCATTTTTTTAAAACAAGGAATGTTTACTTTTTAAGAAAAGTCAAGTAAACGAGAAATCTAGCCAGGAAGGCTCTGGAGTGTTCTTTGAAAATATTTCCTAGCTGTGACTCAAGGCCATGGCAGAGGCCTTTTTACCACCTTAGCTCAAAAATATCCCATTGGATTCAGAGAGCCAAGTGGCCCATCACATTCTGTGGAGTGGTTTTCAAAGTTCAGGCTCCTGAACAGCTGAGCAAAGTAGACATTGACTCTCTTAGGTTTATTGAATTAGTTATTCCTAAGCTAGAGGACTGGGGAAGTGCCTGGCCCCTCACTCTCCTTTAACATTTAGAAGAGCTGAAAATAGGATTCCTTTCTAGAAAGAAACTGTTCCCATCAGGATTTTAAGCTTGAGAGTTGCAAATGATGATGCAAAACAATCTTTCCTCTACCTTTAAGGGGCCTTGGTTCAGATACCACGGATATTTATAGTTACTGCTGGACAAAGTGGAGAAAAAACAATAACAGGCTTATGAAACCAGTATTCACTGCCTCCTAGAGTGTAATTGGCTTGTGTAACTGTGCTAACAGAGCTTCTCTCCCCGTCTTTTTTTCCTATGTTACCGTTGGTCCTGCTTGGAATGAGTCATAGCCCCAAGAGGGGATGGGTAGGTTCCACTCCCCAGAAATGGGGATTTCCTAACATCAATACATTTGGCAAGAAGGAAATGAGATGTTTAAAAAATGCATGAAACACAAATGAGTCTAGTCCAGCAAAGTAAGCCAACACTTCCCTGACTCCCAGGCAGATCACCAGCCCTCCGGAGTCTGAGGTTTTCCATTTGCAAAAGCTCCCATACGATGAGGCATCTGTTTGTTGCTGGAGGATATCATGGCAACATTATTTTATACCTCTCAAAATAACTTCCATTTGGCATTATTCATAAGTACATCATTAGAAGTTGGATTTTCAAATCAAGCTATCAGTAAGATAACAAGATGCCTTAATTTGAAGAATGGGTTTTAATGTTTTGGTTACTATCGATTTTTCTAGTCCCATCAAACGTGCAGCTTTTCTACTCCTTTCAAGACAAACTGAGAAAGAGTGACTTTGGCAAAAAGACAGGGCTCCCAGAGGACTCTGCAGCTGCAATCCATTCTCTCTTCTGGAAGCCATAGAAATAACTCATGGTTGGAGTTACTGAAAATTGTTCCAGGCTTTCACCTCAGAAATAGCCTTGAGTGCAGTGAAAAGTATGCTTTACTTTCTAATTCATTTCATCCCTTCATCAGAATTAGCAACTTCTTAGATTATGTATTTATCATATCATATCAGATGATGTGTTCTTCGAAGTCTAAAGGTTAGCATATTCTCCTTTTTTAAATTAAGAAGTAACATTCTCCTTGTCAGAATTCCCCACTTATATTTTCTGTACGTGACATCTTAACATTTGAATATGCAATTAAAATCAGATCTGAAAGACTTCCTATGGCAATCTATTGCCATTGGTCAAGGACAAACACCTTCTCCTGGTCTCACACAGCTAAGATGTTGCACGGTTCAAGAGAAATGAAAAGAGAACTTCATAGAAGGAGACAGAAAACAAATAGCTGAATCAAAGCATGAAGATAAAGATGACATCTTGCATGCTTCCACAGTCCAGAGTCCCAGCGAAGTCCATGGCATAAAGAAGGGTCTCGATCAACTCGCTGGATGCATGGGTGAATGAATGAATGAATGAATGAATGAATGAATGAATGAAACAAAAAAGCTATCAAAGTTAGACTTCCTTGAGCAATTTCTTACCCACTAAGGACTCTAATTTTCCATTGGAGGGGGAAAGTATTAAATCGGAATGGCAGAGTGGTTTTAGCCTGGGCTTTCGAGCAGATCTAAAACCCCAGCTCCACCACTAATCACCTGTGTGATGTTGTGTGAGTATTTTTACTGAGCCTCAGCTTCATTGTCTGTAAAATGGTCATGATGAATACACTGATTTCATGGGGTTGTGAAGAGGAATAAGTGAAATAAAGAACAGAGGGGCGCCTCGGTGGCTCAGTCGTTAAACGTCTGCCTTTGGCTCAGGTCATGATCCCAGGGTCCTGGGATCGAGCCCCACATCGGGCTCCCTGCTCAGCGGGAAGCCTGCTTCTCCCTCTCCCATTCCCCCTGCTTGTGTTCCCTCTCTCACTGTGTCTCTCTGTCAAATAAATAAAATCTAAAAAAAAAAAAAAAAAAGAAAGAAAGAACAGAAACGGTAGCACACAGCCTGGGAATAAGAAGCCCTGTGGGATGCCTGGGTGGCTCAGTTGGTTAAGCGACTGCCTTCGGCTCAGGTCATGATCCTGGAGTCCCGGGATCGAGTCCCGCATCGCGCTCCCCGCTGAGCGGGGAGTCTGCTTCTCCCTCTGACCCTCCCCTCCCTCATGTGCGCTCTCTCTCTCTCTCATTTTCTTTCTCTCAAATAAATAGAATCTTGGAAAAAGAAGAAAAAAAAAAATAAAGAAGCCCTTGATATCTGTGAGCTAGAATTTCCGGAGAGAAAAAGAGAACTTAAAATTCATTTAAGCCCCCATCATTGTTACTAGCATCATGAGGCAATTTCTAACAAATGTACTCCTATGAAGAGAGAGGTCTCTTTTGGTCACCTCTGGCACTTAACCACTTAACTTTTATCTAATCCTTTGAGGTATGACCAAATGAAATGTTAGAGGGTATTAAAAGATTTTGGCTAAAGACAAATTCCTTTGCAGTAAATTCAACTTTAAATCAAACTTCTAGAATACAACTGTACTAAAAAATTTGGCAAATAAACATTTCAATACACAACTTCAGTGCAGAACTTTTTTGAAATGCCCATTGTCTCAAGGATCAATGAAGATCTATAAACTGCCAGATAACTATTAAATATTTGGTTTACAGCTGTGGACTTACGGACTTTAAGTTGTAAGAAATAGCTTAAGAAAAACAGAAGTACTGGTTTACCTAACAAAAAATTTCAGTGGAAGAGCTGGTTTCTAAGATGCCTAGATCTTCAGGACTCTATCACACTTCAGCTCTCAGTTCTGACTTTCTTTTTATTGGCTTATTCTGAGGCAATCTTTTCTTACATGGCTGCAAAGTTAGTCACTAACAGATCCAAGACTACAGTTTACCAGCTTAAAAAATGAATGTAAAGAAAGCACTTTTTCCCAGATATGATATATCAGATTATCATTCAATAAATATCTCCCCTTTGACTTTCATGAGTGCTTTCGATATCGGCATTGGCCATGTGATTTGCTTTGGCTGATGGAATATTAATAGATATGACTGACATGGGTAAGAGCTGCAAAAAGCTTAGCCACTCTTGCATTCTGCCTTCATTATTAAAGGACTGTATTTTGAGTTGAGTAGCCATTGGAGCAGAGAGAATGAAAGACACAGGGAGCAGAGCTGGACTGAACCTACAGCTTGGAGCCAAGTCCAGCCAAACAGACTCAAACAGTCAAATACCCGCCAGTCATCACAGTTATCACCTGCATAAAAGAGAAATCAATACATATTTTTGCATGCAACTAAGATTTGGGGTAGTCATTCACACAGCATTTATGAGGCATCAGCTAACTCACGCATGCGAAATTCCAAGATAATTCTCAGGTTTTAATCTCATTAGATCAGATCAGTCGTTGTCAAAGTGTGGTCATCAGCATCTCCTAGAAGCAGCACCAGCATTACTTGGGAACTTACTTAAAATGGGTAGGTCCCACCCCAGACCTACAGAATCATAAACTCTAAGGGAGGGGACCAGCAAGTTCTGTTTTAACAAGCACTCCAAGTGATTCAGATTCACCATAAAGCTTGAAAATCACTGACCTAGATCATATGTCCATCCTTAAACCAATCACAATGCATAAATGACAAGGCCTGGAGCTGGAGTGTGGATCAGCAACACCAGAATTATCTAAACCAGTGGGGGTGGGCGTGAGAATATGCATTTCTAAAAAGTTCCCAGATGATGCTGTTGCTGCAGTCTGGGGAGAACACTTGAAGAATGGCTGTTCCAGGCCAAGAGAGCAACAGGAGTGGCTCGCTGGGAAATCAACATTCTATTAACAAAAGAAGGAAACAAAAGAAGTATACCAGGCAGGGAACAGATGTCAATCACAGCCACATTCTTATTCAAAGAAAAGAGTTCTTATGGAAGAGATCAGACAACCCCCAGTATTCTCCAACAATTCTGCAGGGACAGGGAAATCTGAAGCCAAAAAAAGGAATCTCATCTGTCTTTTAGTTCACGAAGTTGATTGAGACGTAAACTGATTTTTTTTGTCTCTTCAATTTTGCTGAAATTCAATACAGATCTGAGAAATCAAATAAAAGACAGCAGTTTTTGTTACAAAAAGCTATGTATCATTTCCAAATGTGATGTGAGTTGTCACACAAATCTTTCCTAGCACAGTTCACCAAAGATAAATATAGTGCTTAAAGAGACAGTGTCTATACATCAAACAATTGAGTCATTTTGATCCATTCTAGTGAAACCAAGTTTCAAGCTTATAATTTTGAGCAATCCAAGGTACAAAATAAAGTCACAGACTCTGGTTATTGCTGCTATTTTTAATATGTTCTTGAAATCTGGAAATCAATTAATTTTAGAACTCGAAGAACCTTAAAGATCATTTAACCCACATATTGCAAACCACCAGACAATGGACCACATCCCACCCAGAAATGTGCTTTATTTGCCTACACAGCAGTGTTTTCCTTTTAATTAAAATTATTGCCGTACTATTGGTGCAACCGCTGTGGAAAACAGTATAGAATTTCTTCAAAAAATTAGAAATAGACTTACCATATGATCCAGTAATTCCACTACTGAGTATTTACCCAAAGAAAACAAAAACACTAATTTGAAAAGGTATATGCACCCCTATGGTTTACTGCAACATTATTAACAATAGCCAAGATATGGAAGCAATCCAAGGATCTTTCCATAGATAAATAGATAAAGAAGATGTGGTGTATATATATATATATATACACCACATGGAATATTACTCAGCCATCAAAAGAATGAAATCTTGCCATTTGCAACAACAGGGATGCTAGAGGCTATAATGCTAAGTGAAATAAGTCAGTTGGAGAAAGACAGACTGTATGACTTCATTTGTATGTAAAATTTAAGAAACAAAAGAAATGAACAAGCAAAGGAAGAAAGAGACAAACAAAAAACAGACTCTTAACTATGGAGAACAAACTGGTAGTTGCCAGACAGGAGGTGGGGGGCGGGGAATCGGTGAAACAGATGAAGAAGATTAAACGTACACCTACTTAAAAAAAAAAAAATTGCCATATTTAAAATTTTCAACTTTTGTTGACAAGTTTGAAGATCTAGCAACACACAGTGTGGACAAAAGTCTGTGTTCCTTCATGGCACAGTGTGTCTGCACTGAGTACTGGCTTCCTCCTTCTGAAGGCGTGTGTATTCCTGCCCTCCAGTGCGACACAGACACTCTCTACTGTTTCACAACCAGCCTGCTTCACTCATTTCCAAGGCCTGCCTGGGGCCCGTGGGTACTTCAGTTTGCCAACTCTCATCTAGACAGAGCCCTTGTTTATCCACAATGAGAACTCTGAGGTTCATGGTAATGACCAAGTGGCTTAATTCTCTCTTTAGTGACAAACCAAGTTTACATCATCAGTTTTTCACAATTTTAGAAAGCAGTTTCTCTTACAGACACTTATTCACCATAGAAAATGGGATTGCAGAAGTTCACATTCAAATTCTGCTCAGTCAACACTGGAATAGGTGGCTCCTTTCGGTATATGGCTAATTTCAGAAACTTAACGAAAAACAAATGCATGAACAATGTGAGAAATGATAGGCCACGACAAGTGTAATGTGAAATGAATCTTATTTGGATTTTGTACCCCCGATATTTTCAACTCCTTTGGTGAGAGAGTGATTTTTTTCCACTAAAAAGTAATTTTTTTTATTTCTGACACCCATAAGGATGCTACTATTTAAGAAAAAGAAAAGCAGAAACTAACAAGTGTTAACAAGGATGCAGAGAAACTAGAATCCTTGAACATTGTTGGTAGGAATGCAAAATGGTGCAGCCGCCATAGAAAATAGTATGGCAGTTCCTTAAAAAATTAAAAATAGAATTACCAATATGATCCAGCAATCTCACTTTTCCACTTCTCAGTATGTATCCAAAAGAACTGCAAACAGGATTGCAGAGAGGTATTGACACACCCATAATCATAGCAACACTCTTCACAATAGCCAAGAGGTGGAAGCAACCCAATTTTTTTTAATGTGATAGATAGATGATAGATAGATAGATAGATAGATAGATAGATAGATAGATAGATAGATGATAGATAGATAGATAGATAGATAGATAGATAGATAGATAGATGATAGATAATGACAGAATATTATCCAGCCTTAATTAGAAAGGGAATTCTAACACATGCTATCACATGGATGAGCCTTCAGGACATTATGCTAAGTGAAATAAGCCAGACACAAAAAGACAAACACTGTATCATTCCACTTTTATGAGGTATCTAGAGTAGTCAACTTATAGAAACAGAAAGTAGAATGGTGGTTGCCAGGGACTGCGGAAGTGGGAAAATGGGGAATTATTGTTTAATGGGTACAGAGATTCAGTTTTATAAGATGAAAAAATTCTGGAGCTTGGTTACAGAACAATGTGAACATACTTAACATTTCTGAATTGTACACTTAAATATGGTTAAAATGGTAAATTTCATGTTATGTGTTTTTTACCACAGAAAAATAAATTTTTAAAGAAGGAATTTTTTAGTCAAATCCACTAGGTCTTTTTAGGATCTAGTATAATTATTTCAAAGGTTGTAATGGTGGGATCCAAAGATGAAATAGAAAAGTGTGTCTCATCCTGCAGAGGCTGACTGAACTGATACCTCTTGGGGTAGATGAGAATTTTAGATTAGGATTTTATCTCATTCCAAAAATACAACAAATTTCTTCATTTAATATTCCAAATTTACTTTAGAAAACAATGTGATAAAAAAGTGAGAACTTAATATAACTAATAAAATCAAATACAGAGAAAGTAGAAAATATTTTAGAACATTAAACCCATCCTTATCTTGGGATTAAAAATCTACTTTGGGGTTTCAATATGGTATAAATTAATTACTCCTATTCACTAATCCCAGAGAGCATAGTTCGTGGAATTAATAAGGACTATATTAGCTACTCATATTGTCCTATTTCTGTGTCTAAAGGATCATCAGTCACTGAAGAGAGGCAAGATCAGTGTCAATGTCCCATCAGGCAATCCTAGTGCAAACCACCCTCTGGTAATTTTGTGATTGTTGATCTATTTTTGTATGTTGAATAAGGATATTCATAAGCTGCTGATATGCATGTCATTTTGTCTCACTAACTTTCCACACTGTCTCAGTGGTTCTAAAGACTGCCAAGGAAAGAACCACCATGCCAAATGCTCAAAATGCAACTCAATAAGGTTGAGTTTGGTTCACTGGAGAAATTTCATTTAGCTCCTCTCTTAGATAGAGCCTCTCTTCTCTATGGATACCACTGAATTGTAAATAGTAGATGTTCAGGCCTATGAAATGGAAATTGGAATCTATCCAGGAAACAGATTAGTCAATGCTCCAGGGCTAGGCCATCCCTAAAATACAAACTACAGACTCATCTGAAAATCATAAAAGAGCCACAGTTGTCTGTGTTTGGAAGCTTAGCCATTCTGACAAATATTATCCTGATGTGATGATACTCTCATAAATGCTGTGAGAGCTGGAGAGGGCACATGGCAGGAAAGGCATGAGAAACAATGAGTCTGGTCTGCTCTCAAGAAGTTTATGTCTTAGTCAAGGAGATAAATGCTATTTACATGATTCCAGAAAATGCATGACCTTGTATAATCAAGTGTCAAAAAGTTGTGATGTCTGCTACATTTATTAAAAGAATTCAGAGAAGGAAAAATAATAAAAAAAATAATAATAATAGAAGAATTCACAGAAGGAAAAGACCCAGACAATTTAGAGGGTTGAAAAGGATTCCTTGAACTTCATAGGGTTCCTAAGGGACCGTGAAAAGAAGGTGTCATATGATATGCCGAAATAGAGAGCAGACCACTCATGCTCGTACTTCAATTCTACAACCAACATTTCCTATATTTGCTTTAGCACACATTTATCCATCTGTGCCTTCTTATAACCATCCATACATCCATCTCATTTTTAAAATATATTTTAAGGTAAATTGCTAACATCACTTTTAACACCGCTACAAACTTAAGCATGAATATCATTAACTAGAATTTAAGATTTGTTCATAGGTTTGGGGAGCGAAATTCACACAAAGTGAAATGCACAAATCTTAAATGTACTATTTGTCGCATTTCAGACAAATGTTTGCTCCTGTGTAATGTAACCCCTCTTTCAATACGTATAATGTTACTACCACTCCAAAAATTTCCTCATGTTTCTTCCCTGTCAGTATTCATCCCCTAACTCCCTTGAGGTAACCACTGTTCCTATTTTTTTATCCACAAATTAGTTTTGCCGATTTTAGAACATCATATAAATAGAATCATATGCTATCTTTTGGGTAAGCCTTCTTTTATTTAGCACAATGTTTTTAAGATTCACTCCGTTTTTTTCATAAATCAGTAGTTTGTTCCTTTTTAGTTCTGGATAGTATTCTGCTATAGAGATAGGCCATAATTTGTTTTCTATGCTCCCATTGATAATCACCTGGGCTCTTTACACTTGGGGCTATTACGGGTAAAGCTATTATAAACACTGATTTACAAATCTTTCATTTCTCTTATGTAAGCACCCAGGAGTGAAATTACTAGGTAAAATAGTAAATGTACATTTAGTTTTATAAAAATTGCCAGACCCTTATTCAAATTGATTTCCATTTTATACCCCACCAACAATATATGAGAGCTCTATCTATTCCACAGTCAGTGTTATCAGTCTTTTTAATTTCAGTATTTTAGTGGATGTGTCTTTTGCTTTTCTTTTTAAAGATGTTATTAGATCCTAGGACCAAAAATAAGAAGGTAAAAATAATTTTACAGCTTATACCAGAACCTCATTTACAATAGAGAGCAGGTGAAGAATAAAACTGGATGATGGGTTGTAGCAAGCCTTCATGGTATATCTTTAAATTAAATTTTGCTCTACAAAACTCCATGGATACCCATTAAAATTATATTTGTTTCTGAGGGCATGCTGGGGAAGGATGTCCTGGAAATATTCAGTCCCATAATTTATATCTCTTTGCTTTAAAACAAAAGCTGGCAGAGAAACTTTTGCAAAGGACCATTACAAAAATTGCATCTCATCAGGCAGTAGTGGGGAAAAAATGAGAATAAGATTCAGTCATTACGGAACATTACTTTTAATATTTGCCCCTATTTCATGCAATCATTCTCAAAGTTGTAAAAAATTCAGGAAAATGAAGAAACATGCAAGCCATCTAATTTTTTATTCTACCTTTCTGTTGAAAAAGAAAAAAGTGAGAATGTACAATGATCATTATTATGTTCTGTGTAAATAGCAATTTTACATCCTAGGTAAATGCAGGTAAGAATTTCCCTAAAAATGCTGAAGTAACGTAGAATAAATGGGTCATTTTTCATGTTTACTGGTGATTTTTCTAAGAAAACTTTTTAAACTTAGGTACTTTTCTCAAATTATAGTACAGTGTCTGTAATTTTATGGAGACCCAGATTTGGGGAAGAGCTAGAGGACCCCATCCTGCTAGTTTCAGGCTTCTCAAGTTTGCTTTATGAGACAAGATTGATGCAGTTACTAAAAATGCAGATTCCCAGCCATTTCCCCCAAGAGAGTCTGATTAGGGATGAGATGAGGCCTCAGAATCCACCTGTTTTGTTTTTAGACCAGTACCCTAGACCTTTTTTTAAGATTTATTTATTTATTTATTTGAGAAAGAGAGAGAGTGCAGGAAGGGGCAGAGGGAGGAGAGAGAGAATCTCAAGCAGACTCCCTGCTCAGCATGGAGCCCAATGCAGGGTTCCATCTCAGGATCCGGAGATCACAACCGGAGCTAAAATCAAGGGTCCATTGCTTAACCGACTGCACCACCCAGCCACCCCACCCCAGACTGGTTCTGACCCTTGAGCAAGTTTTGTATAGCACAGAGCCCTCCCGGGATTATAGGCAGCACATGTGGACTTCACCACTACACCACTTCACTCCTGGGAAGTCAAAAATCATACGCCAGCAGATTTGATATCTGGCGAGAGCCCACTTCCTCATGGACAATGCCATTTTGCTGTGTCTTCCCATGGTGGAATGTACGAGCTAGCTCTGAAGTCTCTTTTACAAGGGCACTCATCCAATCCTGAGGGCTCTACCCTCATGACCTAACCACCTTCCAAAGGCCCCACCTGCTAATGCCATCATCTTGAGGGTAAGATGCCAACATGTAAATTTTAGGGGGACATAAACATTCAGACCACAGCAGCCGGGAATGTTTATCTACAGTATTTTGTTTAATGTACCTTGAGAACTTCAAACGGTATATAGCTTACTATAAGCCCTTAAAAACTTTTTGTAAATCAGAGTGCCTGGGTGGCTCAGTCAGTTAAGCATCTATCTCTGGTTCAAGTCATGATCCCAGGGTCCTGGAATCAAGTTTCGGGTCAGGCTCCCTGATCAGTGGAGCGTGTGCTTCTCCCTCTGTTTCCCCCCCCCCCCCCGCCCACCAAGCCCGTGCACTCTCTCACTTTCTCTCAAATAAATAAATAAAAATCTTAAAAATAAAAAAATAAATTTTTGTATTAATATGTACATTCAGGGTCCTGCTAAGATCCAAGTATGTACATATAAAATCACTTTGTAAGCCAAAAATGTCCTATTCAGGTATCTTATTACTATTAGGCTACTATTAAAAAATATATAATTTCATCTAAAGATATAAAATTACTTTTTACACAGAATGTATTTCATGTCAATAGCAGTGTTAATTTGTTCTTCCAATTTTATTACATTTATTAATAAGTGAAATACTATATAACTATTACATGCAATAAGCTTCTTACGGATAAAAAGTCAGTAGTTTAAATTCTCAGTTAAAAATGTTGGAAAATCTGCAAATAATTAAAATTTTCATGTGATTGTTTCATAATCTCAACATTAGAGAAAAGCAATCCATTTACCAATCTGAAGAAGAATCTGGAATTTTATGCTTCTTATCAAGTTGCTCCTGCTTTTAGGCATTTCAGTAATTCTGCTTATTGATGACTTTAATCTGAACATCAAATTCTTCCCAACCTCTTCACTGACACTTTACCACAAACAAAGCTGAGTTGAATTACTTTTATTTTCATTCAATAACTTCTCCCTGCTCAATATCTGTATTTCCATTATGCTCTCCATGAGTCATATGGCCACAGTGCTCACCACGAATAAGCATCCAAAGCTGAACCTCATTAGCCATATATGCAGAATTCTAATCTATAAGGCAGGAATTAATAGAGACCTTTCCACTTCTGTTGAATATTTATAATCATCGCTGCAAAACTTCTCATTCTTTAGGACAGTATCGCTGGTATAAACATCAGCTCCAATAAGAGTAATAATCACTTACATCATTTGAAAACATACCGTGGGGGCGCCTGGGTGGCTCAGTCGTTAAGAGTCTGCCTTCGGTTCGGGTCGTGATCCCAGCGTCCTGGGTTCGAGTCCCGCGTCGGGCTCCCTGCTCGGCTGGAAGCGGGCTTCTCCCTCTCCCTCTGCTACTGCCCCTGCTTATGCTTGCTCTCTCTCTCTCTCTACCAAATAAATAAATAAAATTTTTTTTAAAAAGACTGAAGACATACTGTGTTCTCTGCACTACTCTCAACATTCATTTACACCTCACCACCACCCTCTGGAAGGAGTATTACTGTCCCTATTTTATGGCAGAAGAAACTGAGCCAAGAAAGTCATACATCACACACTTTTTATCAAAAATATAAACCCCAGCACTCGACTCTGAGTGGACAGGTTTGTCCACAACTTATTCTGCCTTGGGATCATTTTAATGATCTAGTTTCCCACAGAAGCAAAGATGAACAGTAGGTGTTCAAGAGAAGGTACTGCAAGGTTGATGTGGCAGAAAAAGAGTAATTTCAAATCCATTTTTAAGATGTAGAGGAAAGGGCAAATCATGAAGTTAGAGGTAACCTAGAAAACAAGAATTATACACTTGCATATTAATTTTGAGTAAATACTTTCATACAGTTGATGCCCCCTGTCTGAATGGCAAGGTTTGTTATTTAACCAAGTTCCCTGGCTTTTATGTACATTTTTTTATTGAGATAGAATTCACATGCCACAAAATTTACCACACATGCTACAGTATGCATTAATCTTAAAAACACTATCCTAAGTGACACAAAATGTCACATATGTTATGATTCTATTTGTATGAGGTGTCCAGAGCATAAAAATCCAGAGACAAAAAAATAGATTAATAATTGCCAAGGGCAGGGAGGGAAGCTGACAGGGGAGTGACTGCTGACGAGTAAAGTGTTTCTTTCTGGAATGATGAATATAAGCTAGAATAAGACAGTGATGATGACCGAAATGTAATTTAATGTTGATGGCTTGCAAACGACAAGGGCTTGAACAAATCTGAAATAGGACCAAAGGATCACTGGCCATTCTTTGTTGGAAGAGAACGCTACCCTTAATTTCTTAATCCTTTTAGGGAAACATTCAGTAGGGAAACATTCAGTAGGTACATGAACCCAAGGACAGATGGGAAAGTGAGCTATAGGAAAACATGAATGTGCGGAGTTCTTCTTCTTTTTTTTTTTTTTATTCTTATGTTAATCCCCATACATTACATCATTAGTTCTAGATGAAGTGTTCCATGATTCATTGTTTGTGCATAACACCCAGTGCTCCATGCAGAATGTGCCCTCCTCAATACCCACCACCAGGCTAACCCATCCTCCCACCCCCCTCCCCTCTAGAACCCTGTTTGTTTTTCAGAGTCCATCGTCTCTCATGGTTCGTCTACCCCTCCGATTTCCCCCGCTTCATTCTTCCCCTCCCGCTACCTTCTTCTTCTTTTTTTTTTTTTTCCTTAACATATATTGCATTATTTGTTTCAGAGGTACAGATCTGAGATTCAACAGTCTTGCACAATTCACAGCGCTTACCAGAGCCACATACCCTCCCCAGTGTCTATCACCCAGTCACCCCATCCCTCCCACCCCACCCCCCACTCCAACAACCCTCAGTTTGTTTCCTGAGATTAAGAATTCCTCCTATCAGTGAGGTCATATGATACATATCTTTCTCTGATTGACTTATTTCGCTCAGCATAATACCCTCCAGTTCCATCCACGTCGTTGCAAATGGCAAGATCTCATTCCTTTTGATGGCTGCATAATATTCCATTGTGTATATATACCACATCTTCTTTATCCATTCATCTGTCGATGGACATCTTGGCTCTTTCCACAGTTTGGCTATTGTGGACATTGCTGCTATAAACATCGGGGTGCACGTATCCCTTCGGATCCCTACTTTTGTATCTTTGGGGTAAATACCCAGTAGCGCAATTGCTGGATCATATGGTAGCTCTATTTTCAACTTTTTGAGGAACCTCCATGCTGTTTTCCAGAGTGGCTGCACCAGCTTGCATTCCCACCAAGAGTGTAGGAGGGTTCCCCTTTCGTGCGGAGTTCTTCTTAATGGTTAGAGAATAACACATTTAAAAAGTTCATATCTGTGATCTATTTGCATTTATAATTACAGCTAAAAGTGTCTCAATATTTAATTGCCCTCTGCATTTATTTTTAAAAACCTGGAGAAATAAATAGGAGCCCAAAAAGATACCCTACTTCTGTATCACTTATTACCATCCAATATCTCCAAACCATTGCCTTTCGGAATAATCATTTTACCTGAGTTACATAAAAGAAGCAAGTCTAAAAACCCAGAATAATACTTTCCTGCCAAGAACAAAAAAAAAGAACAGAGGACCCCAAATGTTAACTACAAAAAAAAAAAAAAAATTCTGATGGACTATTTAATTTGAAATAAAGTCAGAAAAAATGGTAATAACAACATAAACACAGACACGTCAATGAAAGAAACAAAACCAGACACTTACTGGGATCCTTTGGTTCTGATACTGTTTTGAAGCCCATCTTCTGATACACTGCTCTTCTCTATAGCAACACACCAAAAATCACAGAGGGGGGGCTCGGTCCCTGGACAAGAGTAACAAGTTTTCCTGCCTCAGTCCCAAGAGCCTAGAGCCAGAAACAGCCTCAACAGTGCTTCAGTGGATGAATGTCTGTCTAAAAACAAACAAACAAAAACAGATGGCCATTTGCTTAATTATAAGCACCTCCAGAGACCAAGAATTTGAATTGAACACAAGCAAGAATAAACTGTTAAATATTTGATGGGAAATATTTTTTTTAACAAAATCGTGAATGCAATCAAAGACTGTTATATTTTTATTATTAGCTTCAACCTATATGTTTCTATACTCATTGAACCAAATCTAACATAAAACCCACTGAACCATGGGCGCCTGGGTGGCTCAGTTGGTTAAGCGACTGCCTTCGGCTCAGGTCATGATCCTGGAATCCCAGGATCGAGTCCCACATCGGGCTCCCTGCTCATCAGGGAGTCTGCTTCTCCCTCTGACCCTCCCCCCTCTCATGCTCTCTCTATCTCATTCTCTCTCTCAAATAAATAAATAAAATCTTTAAAAAATTAAAAAAAAAAAAACCCACTGAACCAAATCTAATACAGATCTCATGTAAAAAGTAGACCAGACGTGAAGCAAAATCCAATCACATTTTCAGTGAGTTGTAGTTCTGCCAAGATTGAAAGAGAACTCACCCCTCCCCATCATTGTATGTAACGGTCCCATAGTCAGATGACTCCTCTGCCCTGTGAACTCATATCCATGGGTTAGCATGTGAATTGCTACTGTCATAGGAGGTTGTCATAGGAGGTCTGCCTCAGGCCACCATAATGGCAGGGAGTTGGGAAAAGAAGAGGGCATAGGATCCCTATTTCGAGACCTCCCAACCCAGCCAGACTGCATAAAACCATACACCAATGGGGCACCTGGGTGGCTCAGTTGTTAAGCAACTGCCTTCGGCTCAGGTCATGGTCCCAGGGTCCTGGGATCGAGTCCCATATCGGGCTCTCTCCCCTGCGGGAAGCCTGCTTCTCCCTCTCCCACTCCCCCTTGCTTGTGTTCCCTCTCTCACCGTGTCTCTCTCTGTCAAATAAATAAATAAAATCTTTAAAAAAAAAAAAACCCATACACCAATGACTTCACAGAGTTTCCTTCCAGAATCAAATAGTCAAATCGTTTGTGTTCAATCCAAAGTATTATCCGTGCTTACAGAAGAATCAGCCACAGGGCCCATTTTTAGGACACGAGCCATTTTTTAAAAAACTAAATAAGCAAGCATTCTTAGTTCTCTATTGGCAAAGTACCTTCTATTTATTTTTTTAATGTATTCAGAGAAAATTACTATTCATTCCTTTCTTTACCAAACACGCCCTAATAATATAAGGAACAAAGAATACTCTTTGTTCTAATACAATGGCAGTAGTCAGAATAGCATGGTTTATTTTGAACAGTCTTTAATGTAAACTAATAAGAGAACAAAAATAGTTCATTTATTCTCCTCATTGGAATAAAACTTTCCCATCAAATCACACACAAATCACAAAATTCAGTGAGACATTTCATCCTCAGATAAGCCCCAGGATGTCGTGCCACTTAAAATAATCAGACCCAGTAAATAATATTTCTTGAAAGTAAAATTGTTTTTTTCTACCGCAAAAATGCAGTCACTCCAAAAGCAAGACCCTTCCAAACAGGTCATAACAAGATCATTGTTGGCAAGCTTGGGATTGAAAATTATTTTACTAAAATATTCTGGGTAGGAGAAATTCCTTATATGACATTACATGTTAATGGATTACAAAAACATTTTCTCATAAATCATCCTGTCTCTTCACATTTATTACCAGTTACTTAATATCTGCTCTAATCTATTCTCCATCAAAAGCCCAAAAGACTTTTTAAAACTAAAAGACTCCAAATGAAAGCCCAAGTCCTTCACCTGGCAGAGCTTTTCTGTAGGGTTGTCACGTTCTCACTCTTTATGCTATGAAAGGTCTTCCCTGACCATCCTCAAAGAAGAGTCTCCTTAAAGAAGAGTGGCTTCTTCCTAATATTAATTAACACGACCACTAACCATAATACTAAGTACAATTTATGTTTTTATTATTGTATGTATTTATTTAGTTGTCTCTCTTATTCAAGCATGAAACCTCTCTGTCTCCACGCCCAGGATAGTACATTCGATAAGCAGATGTTTAAAAAGTATTTGCCAAATATGAAAATGAACAGACGAATGAATAAATTAATTGCTTCAACCTCGAAAAGAATGACACACAGAGCATTTCAGCTTGTGATAAAGATAGCCTTCCAAGCTACTGCGCCACTAAGTTAAGAACTTCAGATATGTTGTTAGTTTTATACTAAGCTTCTAGGTATTCTATCAGCCTGGAGTTAAGAGCACTGAATAACCAGGGATAAATAATGGCCCCACACTACCGTCACCACTTGGAAAGCGAGAACAGGCTCAGCAGCAACAGAAGCAAGGGTAATATTTACTGGCACTCGTGACTTGCCTCGAATGAATCCCTCCATCTGGCCAACTAATGAGAAAAGACAGTGAGAGAAAAAAGAGTAAGTAAGGAAGTTTTGGAGAACAGGCGTGTAAGGAGCATAATTACTTCTTCCCATATTCCACTGGCCAGGATTCAGTCATGTGGTTCCACCTAACTGCAGAGGACTCTTGGAAATGTAGTTTTTCTGTGGGACAAGAAGGAAAAATAAATACATTTGAAGATATAAATTTTCCTCTGGAGGTTGTTATAGTCAACCCCACAAATTTGCCATTCATTTCTAATGGTCCTAATTTCATTTTCATTTCCTTTTTAATACATAACTCTTTCTTTCATTTCTATATGGTCAATTCTTTGGGGTTAGGAGTAGAGATCTCTCCTTTTGTCCATATTTACTATCTTTGGAGACTATGACCCATAATTTCCACTATTTTATTTTTAATTTTCAGAAGTTCTCTGTTTTTCTAAATGTTCTCTTTTTATATATATTTTGTTCTTTTCATGAATGTTATTCTTCTCATATTTTCCAGGAATATGAATTATAGTTAATTGAATTTTCTTCTTCTCCCTATACTTGTCTCTGTTTCCCACGAGCACCTTTATTCCATTTGTTTGTTTGGGCCTCTGCCTTTCATGCTAGATAATTCTCTTGATATTTATTTACTACCCATTCATACTCAAAGTGAGGTAGTGCTACAAGCTGACATAAACTCAGTTTATGTTGATTGGGGGAGGGAGGGAGAAAAAAGAGAAATTGCCTCTCCGTGGGTGGAACCATCAACTGACAATATCTATAGATCTTGGGCTGGTCAGTGTCCCAGAAACCAGAGAAAATTAACTAAGAGTTACCAGCATTAAAAAAAAAAAAAAAAGGTTCTAGAATTTTCACCGTTCAATGGGTAATGCTCACTTAATCCTCCATTTTCAGTATGGTATTCACACTTTGCACTTGGGGTGCCCACTTTAGAATCCCTTTGGTTCATCCTCACCTGAGAATAAATCTCCAGTGTTATATTAACATCTGGGAAGTCAACTGGACATGTGGAGCAAGGAGGGCCTCTTGGAACCCAATTGCTTTCACCATTCTCCTTCTTTTGAGCCTTCTGATATCTGCAACATTTATAGGTACCTAATACCAAATTCTCAGGTTTTTCATGCTGATTCAACATTTACAGGTATCTAATACCAAATCTCAGGTTCTTCTGATGATTCAGCTGTTTCAAAGACTCTACCCAGGCTCCCATGCCCACGCTCTCTGGTTGGTCAGGTAAATTACCACTTTTCTCTCTGATTTCTATCTTCAGAAAACTACTATTGTCTCTGTCTTTGTAGGGTCATGCCTTCTTTTCCCTTCTCTTTAATGGAGCTGTGAGAGGGGCTGGAGATAAGCATACACATTCTGTCTGCTATGTTGAATTTGAAGACCCAGCAGATCATTTTCTTTTTCTCTATTGTTAGATTGTCTGTATCATTTTAAATCTTTCCATTGTAGCCAACATTGAGCTAAATTGTAGTATCCCACACATAATCTCCAATCCAAGCATCTGTGTGAAATTCATCCATCCATAATTAGGGCAATATTGATATGTTTAGATGTATTCTTTTTAGGTTATTTTATATTTTCTATTAACTAGCAAGTGGGGTTTTTTGGTGGTGATATAAATTTTTATCTCTAGTGGTTTAGAAGCTTATGCATCCTATTTCTCTTTTGCCAGTACTGCCTTTACATTTTTAAAAGACATATCAAAATCTATATTCTTCTATAGTTATATGAAATAAATCAATATTTATATTTTCCCTAAACAGGAAAAGAAACTTAGCACTCAATTACTTTACCAATCCCACAATGTGTCAGGTCATAAACTATGGGACTTTAGTTCCAGATAGGTTACTATGAATTGTTTTCCATATTATGCATCAAAGATTAATATGGTAACTCTGTGTTTCACTGGTTTTGTTTACCTGTCAACTTCTTATATCTCAGGTCTTACTCTTTCTCTGATTCATTTTTCAGTTTGCTGCAATATATCCTTGAGTAAATCTTTCAGAGAATGCATATGGCTGGTAAACTTTCTGGGTTCTAGCAGGTCCTAAATTTTCTTTCTCTTGCTCTTGTACTTAAATGTTGTATGGAATTCTAGGATCAAAATTATTTTAAATCAGGACTTGGATAATTATGTCTCCTTTTATTCTAACATCCAGTGCTGCCAATGACAAATCTTTAAGGAAAGCGAGGTGGGATTGGGGGTGTTTTTGTCTGTTTGTTTTCTGCTCTGGACAATTTCAGGGTTTTTTTTTTTCATCTTAAGAGATTTGATAGTGGATACATTAAGATGTATCCAGATATGAGTCCTTTTAAAAAAACTCATCCTGTTCAACACTCAAGAAGACATGTCATTCTTCACCATGTCAGATATATTTTCTTCAGATGTATTTTCTCCTCTTGTTTTTCTCATCTCTGTTGTTGCTCTATTAGTTATCTGTCACAACATAACAAACCACCTCAAAACTTCATGGCTTAAAACAACATTTCATTATTTCTCATAACTCTGTGGATTAGCCGGGTGGTTCTTTTGTTGACCTTGCCTGAAGTCACTCATGCAGTTACTTTCAGCCGGCAAGTCAACCAGGGGTGGGCTCAACTGGAACGCTGTCTCCACCTGAGCTTCTTCATCACATGGGAGTCTCAACGCAACATTCTAAGAGGATAGACATGGAAACTCAGGGGTTCCTAAAGTCTAAATGAAGTCACACATCGTCCCCATCATTTTATATTGGTCAAAGCAAGTGACAACAACCTACATTCAAGAATAAGGAAACAGACTCTATATCTCAATGGGAGGAGCTGCAAAGAATTTGTGGCCATATTTAATCTTCTGCAGTTGCTTTTGACTTCTCCGGGACCTCTTACTGGACAGATGTTAGACTCCTGGATCAATTCCCAGTATCTCCAAACTGTTCTCTCATTGGCCTAGAAAATGGGTCTTTGATTTACCTAATCTTTTGGCAAACACCCAAGAATGTACTGGAGTAGTATACATTCATTATTCACTCCTCGTGAACAGATGGACTTGTAGCCAGAATTTTTGAAAAGGTGAGGTACCAAGGAATGGGGATTGGCGGATGGGTAACCCGTAAGGTATTAAACACTTCCAAATCCCTAAGGGAATAACAAAATAAAGCTTCTCAATGTCTCATGCCTGGCAGAAGTGTGATTCCGGCAGGTCTGAGAGCAGTTCTATGTTTTTGTGGACCTTAGAGAACCGATAATCTGTGAACTCTTTTGGGGGGCATCAACATTCTCCTTTGTGTAGCCACCCCAATAAATTTCCACATGCTTATTTTTTCAAATTACATCTTTCTATTGTGTCATCTGGCATCTTCCCATTAGCCACATCATTATGTTGTTGTAACAACCACAAACCTTTCAATACACACAAAATAGTTTTCTAATTGACTTGAAATTCTTTTCTGCCTATTCTCTTTCATTTCACAGATGGGAACTAGTAGCAAAGTAAAATAATTTAACTATATTTTCAGATTAGATGGTAGAGGTAAGCAGACAAATTATTACTGGCAAGATTAGATCAAACCTCCAAAAGATTTGGGTACTCCCAAATGATCTAAACTTCATCAGATTCTAATTAATTGTATGACCTTGGACTTGTTTGCATGTCCTAGTTTAGTGACTAGCATATAGGGAGGAATTAAGTAAATGCCTTTTGATAAAATGTAAGAGTAAAATTTGTGTTCATATGCCATCCTTTTAATCATGGTTACCATCATTTGAGGACCTACTATGAGAAAAATACCCTCTAAGATTAGATACATATGCATTCCATTAATCCCCCCAGAAACCTATGTATTTAACAAGCATTTATTGGCTACTACTATGAGCCAGGCACTCTTCTAGGTTATAAAGATACAGCAAAAACCAAAGCAGACCAAGGGCCTCCATTCATGATGCCTGTATCCTGGTGAGAGAGGTACACATGCATAAAGAAATAAACAAAATAATATGATGTCAAGTGGATATGGCCTAGGGAGAAAAAGAAAACAAGGTGGGAGGTAGGGTGTGATGCTGTCTTAGAGAATGAAAGCCTCTCTGAGGAGTTGACCATTAAACAGAACACCAAATGAATGACTCTGAGGCACCATGACCTGAAATTCCAAGTCTCTATGATACAGAAGTGGCTCATTGTTAATGCGTCTAAGATCCTTGTATGAATGAGCTCAGGCTGCCATAACAAAATACCAGAGGCTAGGTGGCTTATACAACAGAAATTAATTTTCTCACAGTTCTGGAAGCTGGGAGCCCGTGATCAAGGTGCCAGAAAATTCGGTTCCTGGTGAGAGCTCCCTTCCCGGCTTTTAGACAGTCACCTTCTAGCTATGTCCTCACATGGCCTTCCTTTGTCTGCATGGGGACAGAGCAAGAGAGAGAGACAGAGACAGAGAGACAGAAAGAATGAGAGATGAGACAGAGAGAGCACTCTCTAGTGTTTCACCTCATATGGACATTAATCCTATCAGATCAGAGCCCATCCTTATGACGACAATCAGTTAGTTCCTTAGAGGCTCCATCTCCTAATACAGCCACACTGAGGGGTTAGGGCTTCAACATATGGATTACAAAGGGACACAAACATTCAGTCCATATCAATCCTACGTCTAGAAAGTGACAGAGATAGAATTACAGCTCAGGGCCTCTTCACAGGACAGCACTCCATAAGACAAGACTGCTCTTAGGAAAATGTAGGGCAACGAATGGGAAAATGCTCTGTAACTATTCACGCACTACACAAATGTAAAATAGTATCATTACCTCCAAGAATGTTGCTGTTTCTTACAACATAAACATCTTTTAAAGTGCTGTAGTTTCATCTTAGTGGGACTTATGTGTGTGGTGAGTAACTGTAAAGAAATAAGAGCTAAAGAATCAACACAATAAATGAATGAAGCACACGGAATAGGAAGTGTCCATACACAGTGACTCATAATTAATTTTTTTTTTAACTTCAGAACACTGACTGGCAACCAAAAGTCATTATAATGTTGGCTTCTTCCTTCTCTATTTATTTTTTGTCCTCCATTTCAAACCTAATTCTCGGGACTCCTGTCCAAAATGCTGGCTAATGAGAAGCATAATGGAAGTACTCGAAGGGGATCTAGATCAACAGAAGAGCCTCCATCTTTCATTAAAGAAAATGTTAATAAGCAAAAGGTTGGCATCATAAAGGCTATTGAAGCAATGACCTCCTGGGACTGAGAGCAGACACATACTGCCAAGGTGACAACTACCCTCGGAGCTTCTATTTGCAGAAGCTGGTCCTAGGGGAAAGCTTTGTAATATTCTGCAATGTGAGCCAATGGGATGTGACCCTTTCAGGGAAAAATGGAACGCCTTTTCAAAAGTAAGGAGGCCCTGATGCAGACATTTTAGTCTGTTTAACGCTTTTAGGATAAATGAGGTCAAAAGAGAAACATCATGCTATGCAAGACTCTAAGTGAAATTGGAAATTTTTCAAAGTCCCATCTCGTTAATAATTAATAGTAACCAAGGCTCAGCAAAACCACAAGACACAGATTTCTTTTCATCTGTAAAACAGGATAGGCAATATAACACCACACAAATTTCTGGCAAATTGGCTTCCCAAAGCAGATGTGTTTCTAAATGGGGCACTTTTTTGTTATTTGCGTAACCGTATTCCTCTCAAGGACAGAACTTATGAGTAATGGCCTCCTGGAAAGACAGAGCATTCTTCCGACTGTGTGAATCACCTCACAGAGCTGTACGTGAGCATGAATGTTCCTATGATCATCGCCATGTGACCATAAGGAAGCATATCAATGCTCACAGACTGTTTTCAGGATTCCCCTAGCCCAACACACCTGAAAGACCAAATGGGACAGTTCCCCTGGGTCACGGCAGCTCCTTGGACAATAACTTTTAGAGAAGAGAGAGAGCTTGGAAATACAAGCCCACAGACACACAGAGGCGGCCTAAACTGAGAATCACTGTCTAGAGAAGGTTCTCTTCAAAAATAAAAGACACTGAAATCAGTCAGGGAATGCAAGAGTCAGTGGCAGTTACTTCTTTCTTTATTGAACTGTTTGATCTTCCCACAGGATTTTGAGGGCGTAAAAGAGGTGAGAGAGAGGAAGAAAGCCGAACAGGTCTGGAGAAGGGATCTGCCTGCCCAGAGAGCCAGCTGAGGCAGTTGCTGGGTGCAGGAAGTTTGCATTTTTCAGATATTCCTTCAGTAAGATTTTAGGTGTTGTGCCTGTGAGCATACATACACACACACACATACGCACACACACACTTACATATCATGTTGCTGGTATAAACAGCATAATCAAGAGCCGCATTGTTGAAGGATCTCGCAGGATGATGGATACGTTCTATGTCTGTACCACCCGACCCAGCAGTCATCAGCCTCATGCAGCTGTCAATCACATCTTAGGATCCTTCATTATTGTAATTGTATCAGTAAAGACCCTTTGTCCAAATAAGGTCACATTCACAGGGTTCAGGCATTGAGACGTAGACATTGATTTGAGGGAGCCACCGTTCGATCCCTGCCAGAAACCATACCGGCCTGGAGCCCGTGGAAGGACCCTCCCGGACCTCCCTCGAGAGAACCTTTTGTGGGAGCATTGTTGCCTGGCACTCCCAGCTGAGCTGCCACAGCTCCAGATCTGCTGTGGCAAACATGTCCAAGCTCCACTTCTCTGGACTGTTCCCAGTCAATGCTGAGCCCAGCGGCGGCGGGGTTGCGGGGGGACCAGTGCTGGAGATTCTTGCCCAGTACAGGATTTCTGTAAGGAGCAACTTTTGCTTGAGAACCTCACACTGGCCTGGTCCAGATTTTCTCAAAATGGTGCTGCAGTCTGACACTCTTCCTATTCAACCCTTCCTTTCCCCTTCTCCCTGATTCTCTCTACCGGTTTCTGCCCCCTCTCCCCTTTATCCTTCACAGCATTTCCCCTAAGCAATCTCTTGCATGTCTAACCCTGTCTTGACATCTGCTTCTGGGAAGCACAAGACTCTGCCACAAGTCCGGTACTGGGGAGCTGTGGGAAGATGTTAAGCCCAGCCCCCGTCTTCATGGAGCTTAGAATATAGAGGAAGAGGCAGATATACAAGGAATAATTTTTTTCTTAGTATTTTGACACAAGCTCCAGGGGAAGTGTGTGGAGCTCCCTGAGAGAATGTGCTCAGGTCTCTAAGCTGGTCAGGGGATTCAGAGTAGGCATCTCCAAGGAAGGGGTACTTAACCTGGGACATGAAGGGTAAATAGGAGGCTTCAGGAGATGTAGAAGGGAGTTTTCAGGCCAAAACCAATAAGATGGGTCAAGACTCTAAGAGTGGAGGACCTTTAGACATCTAAGAAAGGTCTGTGTAGTGGGAATGTGGTGAGTGAGGGAAGGGTGACATGAAGATGAACAGTGAGAGGTAAGCAGGGGCCTGGTTATTTTATTTACTCCTAGCAACAGACCTGCGAACAGATCAGAAGTCACTATGAATCAGAAGCAGGATAAGTAGTGATAAAAATAGTGAAACATAGAAAACCAAGGATTATAAAGGCCATGTACACATTGCCAGGGTAAATAGAAAAATTACTTACAGAGGAATGAGAATTAAATTTACAGCATATTTACTAGCAGAAGAGGCCAAAAGGCAATCAAATTATGTATTCAAAATACTATCTTTTTTCTTCTGAACATATAAATTTCTTTTATTCAGGGTCCATACAAATACAGATACTTTCAAAAGCGCAATGTTACTGGAGAAATAAAAGGTGAATCAACACAGAGAACAAATACTGCCCATATTCCTTCATAGGAGGAAGGGTGTTACCCAAGCTACAATGTTTACACTATCTGATTCCATCAACAACAACCAACACAGAAACGAAGTGGAAACACAACTGGAGAAATCCTGGATATTGACATCCTTACACCTGCCTCTCTCCACTACAGTGCTCAGAACCATTTCGTGATCTTGTAGTTGATAGATGGCATTTTTTTTAAAAAGTCAGTGGGATGTCCAATGAGGTCTGAGAACTTTCAGGAAGCCTTATAGGTATTACAGAATTTTATATCCCGCTAAAACCTTATTCACAAGTTAAAACAAAATAAAAGCCTATCTAGTTATAAAAGCAGAGTTCAAATGCCCAAAGACCCTCATTAAAAAAAAAAAAAAAAAAAAAAAACTGGTGAAAAAAAAATGCACTAAATCAAGAAGAAAGAGGAACCCAGGGAAAACACAGGACAAGTCCAGAAAAGAATCACAATATATTGCTAAACTTAGTAATCTGATGACGGCCAAAAAAAGCATGTTTTTTGAAACCAAATTCTAAATAACAATCACAAATAAGAAAAGTTTAAGGGGAGGGTAAAGAATGTTAGGTTTTGTGGTGGTCAAGAAGAGGAAGAAATATCAAATAACTTTCCACGTTATTAAAAAATATGTGTGTTCAAAAATTAACAGTGTATATACATGTTAAAGGAATAGAAATACAACCAATACGTAGCTCTCAAACCAGCAGAAGAATAACAAACAGGTTTTGAGGACTTGCTATGCACTAGCCACTGCTCAAGTGCCCCACGCCACCCTCACAACCAGCCACGAGAGGGGACCAGAGCCATGCTTCTAGTCACCATTTCTCCCAGGTAGGCAGCCGAGGGCACAGAGAAGTGACTGACCCAGGGTCCTACTGCTAAAAAGTGGGGAAGCCAGAACTCAACCCCAGAGACTGTGCTTTCGGAGGCTGTGTTCTTTTCTGTCTGTGCGATATAAAGGACTTTTATTAAGCCATCTGATGACAGAGGTAAAGGAAGAAAAGGAGGCCAAGGGAAAAAAGAATTGCAAGTAGAGAATTAAGTAGAAATGAGTCCAAATATATCAATAATTTGGGGTTCATAAATTTATCATTTGGAAAAGTAACCCGAAGTCCTCACAGTAGCCCACTGTCTCCCCCTTTACCTTCCTGCCTCTTTCTAGAACTTTCTCCCATTTCCCATCTGTTCCCACAGCACTAGGCTCTGTGATGCCGGCACATACGGCAGGAATACGGCTGTCATTGCCTGTGTTCTTTCCACTCACTATGCCAGACACGCTACTTTCTCATCAGTGTTCTCCCTCCCTTCCTCAGGTCACCTTCCCAGTGACACCTTCCCTAGCTGCTCAGCGTTTAAAATGAATTTAAAATCGAACTCTCACTGCCCTCACGTGGCATTCCGTGTGCCTTCCCCCTGCTCTATTTTTCTCCATAGCCACATGCCTTCTAATGTGCTTTACAGTTGGCCTATTTATCGTGTTTCTTTGCTCTCGGCCTGATTAGAATATAAATTCCACTCAGGTAGGGAGTCGCGTTCGTCTTGTGTTTTAGCAAACGTCCAGTGCTTTGCGCAGGGCTTGGCACATGATAAGTAGTAAGTAAATATTTCTTGAGTGAATGCATGGGATGGTAACAATAGAAATGACAAAATACTTAGAGCTACACGATAATGCAAGTATTGCATAATAAAATAAATGCAAGACTCCAATGGATAGAACTAAGAAACCCCATGGAAGTACTTAAAAGGGGATCTGAATAAACATCATAATAAAGACTTCATACAGTAAAGATGTCGATTCCTCCCAAGTGACCCATAAGTGACAAGGGGATTTTCAGAAAGTAAAAATATCGTGGCTCAGCAGAAAGGAATAACTTGCTGACGGTGACAGAGGTATGAAGCTTGCATAAAGCTTGCAAAGCTTGCAGCAGACCAGACTCTCTTCCCTTCCTCTCCTCTGCCTTCCCATCCCCCTCCTCACCTCCAAAGCCCTCTCCCTGCAAGGCTGATGCTGGATGGCAAAAAGAAGGATCAACCAGCAATTTTTAATTTCAACATTTGATGTTATTCAACTAACACTTATTTGAAACTAATTCATTTCAAAGCACTTATTACAAAGTCATTTGCTCTTCACAGTTACCTGTGGAGATAATTCTCTCTGTTTCATTTACAGGTATAAATACAGGCTCAGGGAAAAAAAAAAAAAAAAAAAAAAAAGGAATGGCTTGGTCTTATAGTGAAATTTTATCTAGTAAAGATCTTTACAGGTTATCTTGCCTGGAGGCTTACACCTGGTGCTCAGTAAACGTTTGTTAAAGCAAGTTGATCTTGGACAGCTATATTACTTTTCTTGTCCTTAATTTCTCATGGGAAAAAGGAAGGACTTTGTTTGCACACATTGGGAACCGAGAGAATCTATTCATTCCCTCTAATGCGTTTTGTTGGGGCTTCACGGTATATTTGAAAGGTTGAATTAGTTGTCCAGCTTTAAAAATGTGGAGCTCTCATATAAAATCTGGATTCCCAGCTTTTTGGGGAAAGTCCAACGAACTAGAGCACAGCATTCCTTCATGGCAACAATGTCTGGAGATGAGTAGTTGCTGAACTTGGCATCCTCATTCATTGACTTTACCTGCCTCTCTGTGTAAGGCATTTGAGTTATAATTTCTGCAATGCCCATATTTTGTGAATAAGATTTAATAATGAGTTAGTGACAGAGCAGAAGTTAGGACCTTAGGACCCATGATTTCACCCTGTCCATTATATCAGTGCAAATTCTTTGCACACATGCCAGTCTCAGGGAAACCCTGAAATTCTTATGCTCATTAGAGACCCACCACAGGTCAGCAGTCTCCTGTCAGATGGTGAATGTTCCTTCCCATACGGGTCTCCATGGCAGTCTCCTCATGCTCACAAACATCCCTCTCAGAGACTTATCAGCATTTTATGGATGCTGTGCCCATCAGAAACTTCTCATCTCCTCCTTCCTTTCCACATGGTTACTCTACCACTATGCGGTACTCAAACGTCAAAACAACGGGGAGATGGCAGACTGTCAAATCGGCTCCTGAGTCTGGGCTCATTGCAACACCAGATGCTTCCAGTCACTGGGAAATCACTCTGACAATAGCTACATATCAAGTTCAAGGTCAAGGTGAATTCTCAGCAGATCCTGCAAAAGTAGAATTTCTCAGCCACTGTTTAAATAATGTATAACAGCAGGATATATGCCTGCCTGAAAAGTGAGACATAGGATTTCACATAAGTGACATTTTCTTTTATGTCTTAGAGGGGAAGGCAATCGGGTGTCTCCACATAGGACGTGTGGTCTAGTGGTAATGAGTTCTAATCTGACCTTGCTCATCCACTGTCACTGACAGATTAAGGAAGCCACGTCAGCCCTACGCACCATATTCTAGCAAGGCATGATTTTATGTCCAGAAAAAAAGACATGCTGTGTCATCATTTACTCAAGGAGGATCGAAGGAAAGTACTCGGCGCCAACTCTGTTGTCTGGAAAGCAGACATCCTAATGCAGCTCATCTCCTTTCCTAAACTTTGCCCTCAGATGTAGGAAAAGCCACAGATCTACAGCATTCCCACCATGGGGACTCATGCTGGAAGCTGGAGGGGAGTGGTTTATTAGCTGATATGGAAGATGAGGGAATTAACTATGTGCATATCTGGGGAGAAGCCCTCTCAATCACGGGGACAGCGAGACCAGGGTCCTGAGGCAGGAATGTGTCTGGAGTGTTTATGGAACCTAGAAGGCCAGGGTGACCAGGCTGGATTAGAGTGTTGGAGCAAAGAGAGTGGCAGATGAAATCAGGGCAGAACCAAAGACCAAAGGGCTAAGACCTTGGGCGCCACTGTGGGAAGTTGCCCTTTATTCCCACTGCACTGGAGGACCACTGGAGTCTACTGTGCAGAGGACTGACTGATACCCAAGTGCGTTTAAGTATGTTTGGATCTACTTGGGTGTGCAAATCCACTTTTTCAAATACCAATTTTATAAATCTGAATACAGATCAAATACTTCCAATGAAAATTTAGTGTCTGAATTATGATGGGCTATAGGTGTAAAATGCACATTTGATTTTAAAGACTTAGCAAGAGCAACACCATGTAAAATATCTCACTAGCAACTTGAATATTTATTTGCATATTGAAATGGTAATATTCCGGATCTGTTGTGTTAAATAAAACATATTAACGTTAATTTAATCTGTTTCTTTTACTTTTTAAATGTGGCTACCAGAAACTTTATAATTGCTCCCAGGAAGCTTCTTATGACACAATTTACCAAGTTTACTGCAGGAGAGTCTACAACAGGTATAGGGTTGGACCGGTAGACCTGCATTTTAAGCAAGCACTCCCAGGTGATGCTGATGGGTCTGAGGACTCCTGCTCTAGAAATAAGGCCCAGAGTCTTGATTTTCCTAGTTCAAGAGAAAGATCAAAAACCCCATCAAGGAGTCATGGTGGTGGTGGCCATAGCTTTTCCACACGCCAACAATCACCTGCTCTGCCATTCTTCAGACTGGATCCTCAAGCCAATTTACTGCCTGGATTATTACTTGAAAATAAATCACAAATAATTATAGAACCACCAGTCCTAGCATTTACATAAAAAGGTACCAATTCTAGATAGCTTTCACTCATATATCAAATTTCAAAATTAGTGACAACTATTAAAGACCAAAACTAGTTTGGTGAGGGAAAGTCCAGTTCTTACAGCCATTTGACTTAATCAAAAATTAAAAAAAAAAAAAAATCCCAAGAAAATGTGATGTTGGTTCATTTTATTAAATTTCTTTCATATTTCTATTTTCCTTTCATTACTTAATTTTTTCCTTATGGAAGTCTTTCATGTAACTATATATTTTTTTAATTCAAATAGCATACAGGGATAAATAAAAATCATCCAAAATCTTACCAGAAATAGGAATCATTTTCCTTTTGGGGTGTTTCCAATCCATTTTATATGGTATTGATTTTACTCTATATACAGTTGGATATGTTACTTTTTCACTCAACGTTTTCAGGTTCAGTATACTATTCTGTTTTATGACTATTCCATATTTTATTTATTTGTTCTCCTTTGTTGAACATTTAGATATTTCCAAGGTTTTGCTATTAGTGTGCAAGAAGCATCCTTTTATAAAATCTTTAAATGTAATTACTTTCTTAGGTAGAGTCTAGAAGGTAGAATTTAAAAGTCAACAGTTAAAAACTTTTAAAATATCCTTATCACTTACTGTTAAATTGTTTATCAAAAAGAAACCTATCAATAAGTATTCTCAGTTGGTAAGTGTCAATAAAAAATTATTAATAGTTTTGCATTAATTTTATTCACTTTTCAAAATCTTTGCTAACTTGTTAGGCCCCTACAAAAAAAAAAAAAGTATTTCACTGTTTTAATTTATAAAATTACTAGTGATGTTGGGCTTTTTTTACATTTTTTCCCATTTGTGTTTCTTCTAGGAATTGTCTGTAACTTCCTGTCTGCAAATTCACTGATGTTCACTGTTTTTGCTTTTAGAACTTCAGACTATATTGAAAAATTTAATAAGGCAAGGACCCAACAAATAGTCTTTATTTTCACATACTTCAAAACTATTGTCTCCAGATGATCCTTAGAATGGGTTCATCAATTTCTTTTTTTTTTTAAGTCCCACAGAGATTTTGATTGGGCTTCCATTAAATCTATAAATTAGAAATAAATTAAGACTTCTTTAAAATATATAATCCTCTCACCGGGATCATAATCTCTATTGTCTCAAGTTCTCTATGTCTGTAAAATGCTAGATTTTTCTTCATTATAAATTTTACAAACTTTTTAAAAGATCATTTCTGAATTTTTATATATAGGGACCTATTGGCAGCAGAATACTTCTCAATAATTTTTTTCTATACAGTTATTAATGGTTTTTAGGAAGACTATTGATTTTTAAATGTTTATTTTGCAACATAGGGTAAATTACAAAATAAAATTTTTGATTATTTTCCTTGAACTCTCTAGATATACAATCAAATTGTCTGTAAATAATGATAGCTATCTTGTCATTTCCAACAGTTATACAAGTTATTTTTATGTCTTGTTCTGTTGTGCTGGATGTAATTCCAAAAATGATTTTTACTTCCCACTTTCATGGAATTTTTTCCAAAACCACTTTACAGAAGCTAGAGCGGTGTACTCTGGGTTATTCCGATCCTTCAGGAGAATGCATTTAGGCCTGACATCCTAATTCAAGAGGCTTATCAACAAATGGAAACATGTTTGAAAGAGTGTCTATGATGGACTTAAGGCCCTTGATCCCACATTAGATCACAAACAGCTGAAGGAATTGGGGATGTTTATTCTGGAGAATAAACACTCATTAGAACATGATGGAACAAGAATTTTCATTAAAACAAGGATTGGATGTGTTACATAACCTCTCCAAAGAGAAGAATGAGAAACAAACTATATAGAGGCCAATTTTTGCTCATTGTGGATAATTTTAGTTAAGAAGTAAATAGCTTACCTTCGTAGGAAGGGGATCCTCCTAAAGGGGAAATACTCAAATATAGGGTCAATAATCCATTACTGAGATGCTTTGGAACAGATTAGAACATCTGATAGGTGGTTCGACTGATAACCTTTAAAATCCAAATTCCGTATTTCCACAGCCCATCGCTACAGCTTGCAGAGTGCCTGGCACAGAAATGTTTACTGAAATTCATTTAAATACAAATAGAAGTAGTATAAACAGCCTTATTATTTTTAGACTGATTTTTTAATAAGCACAACCCAAGATTTAAATATATATAAAAATGTGTATACATAAAAAGGGAATAAGACTTTCTCCAATAACTCCTTCATACTGCAGCCTTGGATCAATCAACAAATATTTATTTAGCTAGGCAAAAAAAAAAAAATCAATATATACAGAAAACAGAAGGAAATGAATGTGCAGGGAAAACTATTACCATGAAGAATTTTCTAATCATTTTTACCTTATTGCAGAAGTGCCTATCTTTAAACATTAATTGAATTTCCAAATAGATACTGCTATCAGAGCATATGCTCTTTAAGATTCATACTTTTGATTCCCATCAAAGAAACCTCTTCAGGAAATAGGTAATGAAAGCTGTTAATTGTTCCATGTCCTTCTCATTCAAGATTAATATTCAACCTATATCTTCTTACCTTCCCAAAATATCACCGGGCAACCTTTGCCCAAGCAAACATTCTAAAACCAAATAATAGCAAAAATGCTTACAAGATACTGAAAAGTGATTGTATGATCCTTGACCTTATCTTGAGGGATTTAGGTATAATTATCTTTTATAATAACCTCACTGCAATCATATGTCCCCTCTGATTGCTGTTACCCTCAATCAACAAGTGTCAAGATTAATAATTTAGCCCCAAAGTACAGAATTATGACATACTTATAGAAAAGACAAGGCATAATTCTTAGGTGCCAGTTTTCAAGTACTAATGACAGTTGGTGATTCTATAAAACATTTGATTCCAGAAGTAGTAACAGAGAGAAAACTGAGTGGTTGGTAGGAATGAGGTGAGTTCATGACAGAAACAAGAAACTCTATTCCTCCCTGGAAATTTTTGGAATGCTCTCTTCTCTTCAGACACAAAGCAATATTCTAGAACTGTGGATTGATATGAAATGAAAGATACAAAGGAAAGCTCTGTCCTGAAAAACAAACCCCAGAATGAATAAGTCATGGAGATCCTTTACTTCCCTGACAGTCTAACTCCCCAGGTGCTGAAAGACGGCCCAGAGAAGAGTGACATCTATTGTTCAGGAAGGTTTATGGGTGGGGTCGACCAGTCCTGCTGAGTAGACTATGCATTTGGTTCAAGAACAAAAGGTGACCTGCTTCCTCAGAGGAGCAAACCAGAGCCACCCGAGAAGGGGCAAATGGAAGCTAACATCCAGTTCATAGGAATTATCCAGGAAATGCAGGCACAGATCAACAAGTTGGAGAAAGAGAATCAAGTCCTCCGGATGAAGCTGACTTCAAGTAGTCAGAGAACCCTGGGTCCTGGTGGAGAATCAGGAGATGAAAGGGAAGAGGAAGTCACAGACCTTGGTAACCTCAAAAAAGCATCTGAAAAATCTCCAGCAATCCTTCACGGTGGTGTTTCCATTGATGCGGCACCAGCTGTGCATGAACATCAAGGTACCGAATGTCCTTAGCTCTTCTGGGCTGTGCCCATCTTTGCAAAGTTCTCCTAAACATTAGGTTTATTTTGCTTCTCACATAGCTGCAGAAGTTGGCATTGGCAGTGGTGAGTTCCATCCTTTTTCTCCTGGTAGATTACATTTAAATCCCTAGGGAAAAAATTGTAAGCATCTTCAAGCAACATAGTTTAGCAACATCAAAAACTATTTCCAGATCTTCCTGGAAAGGTAGGAATGGCAGGTTTGTGAAAATCAGTCACATGAAAAACAATGTGTTTTTTTCCTTCTGGACCTCAAGCATTTAAATGTCACATCAGAGAACACTGAATGGGTATGTGTCAAATACCATGCTCACTTATTAAGTTATAAAATTGCATAAAGTTCAGGGTATGGTTATTACAGTCACACAAATATAGTTGCAAGTGATTTGTCATTCATTATCCACTTGACTGAGAGATACTCAGGAGAAATCTTTCACCTTTGTTTTCTACATCTGAAAGTGTTAGAGTACTTACCTCACATGGTTATAGTACGTTTCTCACTGCAATAATAGACTAAGTGCTTAATTTAACACCTGGCAAGCATACAACAAATGGCAGATGTTGTTTCTTACCCATGTTTTACAAAGAAACTTCCTGCCTTGTGTGAATCTGTGTTGCCCATAATTCAATCTTCTATACAAGATTTCAAGACACAGGGTCAGTGTCTGATACATTCTAAAAATCAACTCACCTTTTATGGGAAAAGTATTTTGACTGTGAAGAGTACAAGAAATCAGAAATCAGCAGGGCGAAAACTACGTTCTGCATTTAAATGATCAGTGCTTGCTTACACGAGCATATTCAAATAAAATTGATGTACGTAATTAAATACTCAAATCTCTTAATCCTGTCAAAGGCTTCAGGCAATGCCTTTTAGAGGTTCTGAACAGCTTGGCAGGGGAACATGTCTTATTTGCCAGCTGTTTTTCTCTGTTCAAGAGGTCTCTCTCTAGCATGCCCTACATTCCAAAGCTGGGAAGAGATTTCAATCAGGACTTTTTCCGTTTTTGTCAAGTGCAACTCTGGATCTCAGTAGTTCTGTCTGCTGGTTATTTAATAAAACTAAAAGAGTAATTGACAAGGAGGTTAGACTTTCTCCTGGTTAAAAAAAAAAAAAAGAAAAGAAAAGAAAAGAAAAATATGGATATTTGTAATACATCCTTACCCTAAAGTTCCTCAACCTCTGCAATCTTGGACGTTTTGTACTAACAAGCTCTGTATTTATATGGGTCTGTCTTGGATATTGTAGGATGTTTAGCAGCTTTTCTGGCTTCTCAATACCAAATGCCAGGAGTACGTGCCTCTCACCCTCCAGTCATGACCATCAAAACTGTCTTCAGACATTCCAAATGTTGCCTGAAGGACAAAATTTCCTCCAGTTGAAAACCATTGCCTTACTCCAAAGGTAGATGACACTCCATCAAATATATTTTCTATGATGCTATTCTAATAAAAAAATAAGTTGAGTCTTAGTATATCTTGTGGCTATTTTACAACAACAATTACACCATTCAAAGAACAAAGAGTATTACCCTTTAAGCTCCCAGGGCCTGAATGCCATCAAGCTTAGGAGAGTTTAGACTATTAATAAGAGCTAAACACACAATTGATATCATACTTCTTCAGCATATGGATGGTAACTCCCAATAAGAATGTTAGCACTAAGTTTAAAAATGACGAGTGAGAAACTGGTAAAATTGGGGGAACTCTTTTTAGTTGTTACTAGTTAAACACAGAAAGAGACATGATTTAAATTTGTGCTTGGAAGCCCAGTTAAGTTACTTTACATGTATTTATCTATGTTTTATGTGTGATGTACTATTACTAAAGTAAGTGACATAAGTATGAAGAACATTGGCCTGAACATGAGAACACTGGGTTGCAGTCCCAGTTTTGTAATAGTTGGTCAATGCTGAGTAGGACATAGAAAATTCCTGACCTTAGCATCCTCATGTAAAAATGAATGGATTAGATGAGATGCTTTCCCAGGCCTATTCTAACTGTAAAGTTCTGTGATCCTATGAATGTAACATGCTTTCACGATCACTCGCCTCATCTGTAAAATGGAGATAGTGATCAAATCTGTCTCCTCTGGCTGTTGAGAGCACTAAACGAGAAAACACAAGTAAGACTCAACAGGAGTCACTTGGGAATAGTTACCTTAATATCATTGGATATGCCAGAAAAATGTTATTTGACCTTGGCATAAGTTTTTTATCAACAGTTTTAATAAGACATTGCCAATATCCATTGACGTTCATACTTAAAACTGAATCATAGACATTTGCCGCTAGAGAGGGACTTTTGAGATCATCTCCTTATTTTACAGTTGAGGATATAAGGCCCAGAGGTTAAGCATCTTGCCCCATCCTTTGACAACAGAAGAATATAAACCTATTCTTTGAGAAGGGACAATATGAGATCAGAAATGTGAGTCTCTTTAAGAAAGGGAACAATTAAAGAGGACCTGGAAGAGAATCACTTGGAATTAAAGCTTTTGGTTGATTGTGTGATATGTGTGGTGAGACAAAATGAGATTTTACGAGTGGAGAAGCCTACCCATCATTCACCTGAGGGCACAGAGCAATGCTACAGCCCAGGAACACAGCTGCTTGGGGAGATAGATATATATATATCTACACACATACATATATATACAGAGAGAGAGAGAGAGATCATGGCCAAAGTAGTGTTTAAAGATAATTTAGAAACAGCATTTGCATGCAGTTATAATCACTTCAGAGAGATTTGAACTTAAAACACTTCCCTCTGCTCCAAACTCTTGCCTAAAAGCTGATCTTCTGCTCTTCCAAACCATAAAAAGCCAAGGCAGCCTCCACGTTTTGCAATGGCTTTAATAATCTGCTATCCGCATTCGGCAGCTGTGGGCAGCAAACTTAAGAAATAATTGTGCTTCTAGCACTCTTAAAACCCAAACATGATGCAGGCCTTTCTTAAACATCCATGCTAGTTCATGCCAGAGCTGTGACCAGAAAGATAAAAGATTCGGCAAACATTTCTTAAGTGCTCCAGAAAATGAAAAACCAACCCATGAAGTCAGGCTTCTTCGCCCCCTGGGTAAGAACTGGATGTGTGGTCAACATTAGTACAGTGTCACAGGGATTCAGACAAACTAAACTCCCTAAAATAAAGCTCTTTTAATCAAAGTGCCTGAGTTACAAGAACAGAGAAGACTTGATTCACGTCAAGAAAAGAGTTTATTGGAAGACACTTATAGACAGAAATTGAATTGAAAGCCCTCAGAAACAAGGTCATAAATCTCTCCATCTCTCTCAGGAACACTCCAGTTTTCCATGCAACGACCCTTTGCTTCTTTCCACAGACCTCCTGTGCTTTCGTCTCTCAATCAACAGGCTTCCTCATAGCGACTATCCCAACCAAGGTGAAGACACACAAGTGTAGGCCAGTTAACAGCAGCTAGTTCAATTATTTGTGGCCATTCAGGTAATGAGGGTCTATAATGAACAGGTTCTTCTACAATCTTCTAGAAGGAGAGAGAAAAGCTGTCCAGCATTGGCATCTCCAGAATATCCATGTTCTTCCCATTTTAAAGTATTGTTTTATTATTTCTACATGCCCAGGTCTCTGTTCTAATGCTGCATCCTCACGAAGTTCTCGCCAACCACACTATTTATATAGCTTCCAGACCTCTCCCTCATCTGTCTCTATCCCCTGGTCTTTATCAGTCTAACTTGACTTCTCAAGTATTTTATCACATAAGGTTTGTTTATCATCTGTCTGCACACAAGAAGGTAAGCTCTATGCAGGCAAGAGTTTCGTATGTGTCCCCATCTCTACCTCATAAAAAAGTGCCTGACACGTGACTGGCACTCAATTATTTGTCAAATAAATCAGTGACTAGTTTATGTGAAAAAAAAAAAAAGAATCAAAAGCAATAGTTTTGTTTAGTTCATTTTAATGAAGTACTATTAATATAATTTGCCATTTGTGGACATCATGAAAGGTAGAACTTTCATAAACTTAAATTTCATGTCTCCTACACAGGCAACGTCATGATTGTTAGACGCTATTCCATTTCCTCGCCAATTCACTCATTTGCTACAAATGATCCCTGGAAGGCTAGGGAAAGACACCCAAAGAGTGGAATTCTAGAAGCTCAGGGAAGAGTTAAATCACTGGCATGTTCTTCAATTAAGAAGCAAGACAATAAAGAAGAGATGTTTGCAGCAGATTCTTTGACCAGCCCTAGTTGTAACCAAAGAGCTTCTCCTGAGCATGTTTTTGGTAATGTAACCAGGTAATGTACCATCTGCCTCAAACCAGGTTATAGACACATGCTGTGATGGGTACTCAGGCGTTCCCTTGGATAAGCAAGGTCCTACCTAGGGGAAGAAACAAAACCAAATAGGCTCTTAGGCCACAATAATTTCCGTCTCACTTATGTTCTTTTAGGGGATCAAAAGAAATTTTTTTTGAGGTCATATGGCACTCTAACAGATGCCTCTGTGAGCAGAACACTTCATCAGGCTGCCCTTACTCATCAAGCACCAATGACTGTACTCTGAGCTGACCACCAGTGATACAAGATTCAGCAAAAGCAAAACGTTATGTTCGAAACTTTCATTCAGTGACAAAGACACACCAGTGAACTGATCACTCTAACAAAGTGCTTCTCAGGGAAAAGACACACTTATTTTAGGAACTGAACACAGAAGTCCTGAGAGAGGACTGTTCTTGTGGGGGAAGTGACCGAATGGGTTTTGGGCGGTATAAAAAAGGCGTAACTCGAGAGGGCCAAGAGACAAAGCAAAGAGAAAATGAACTTGTTCTTCAAAATCCAGGAGCTGGTGTTTAGGGAGGTAAGGGCAGCCTGAGAGAAAGAGAGATTTGAGAAAACATTTGAGAGACGGGCAAGGAGTCTTTAAGAAGAAGGTTAGACAGTGACCCTAGGAATGGGTAGAGCCAAGGGCCCTCTCAGAGCAAAACTGTCACTATCAAGTCTAACTTATCCCCTCTACAAGGCTAGAGCATGACATCCCCTCTCCCACACGCTGCACCCCTACCTTCCAATTCCCAGTTAAGCCCTGACTTTCTAAGGAGAGTCTCTACACATTTGTCTCCTTCGAGGAGAAAAGAGGCCTGGGTTCTCATGAAGAAGAGAAAATGGGACAAATGGGGTGCGGACAGAATAAAGGAGTCATCAAGTTCAGCAGTGACAGGAAATCAAATCGAGACATAACCAGTGATAGGCCTGCAGGGATTCTCATCAATATTGGAAAGAGCGCAGGACCTCCCACAGGATGCAGGACACAAAGGCTGAGCCAGTTTCATTTGGATTTTACAAGACAGGATGAAAATTGTGATTCACTCATAGAAAGTTCTATTATAGGAACAGAGAGAGCAGCCTGAGTCATGAAGGACAGCTGCATGTAGTCAGGCAGAGAAAAATGGAAAGATAACCTCAGGCAGCGCAGAAAAGACAAGAAGACAGAAGGAAGCATGACTGTGGGGAAAACCAAAGTAGTCAAGTGAATGAGGGTGAAGGAGGGAGCACAAGCCATCCTAAGAGGCCTTCCGGGCAACGCTCACGAGTGTGTGCTTTGTCCTGTAATTATTGGAAAGCTAGTAAAAAATGTCTTTCGGAAAGTTTTAAAAAGCAAAAATATTCAGAAACAACTGTGCAAGAATTTTGTCACATTTTCTTCAGATATTTTTATATATAAAAGGAGAAAAAATGTTACTAACAGAGAGAAAGATCCTATATCTCTCTTCCCTGGTCCTGCCAAAGGGCAAGTGTTATCATGAGTTTCGTTTCTATCCTTTTGATCTATTTTTTTTTCATACCTTCATTACATTCATTCATTCGTTCAACAAATAATCCTGGAGGCGTGTCACGTGCTGGGCAGAATTCTAGGCCATGAGGATACAGCAAAATAAAAAATAAAAAAAAAATTGTCAAAAGTCCCTGCCCATGGGGAGCATGTTCCTTTGTAACATGATAATCCATAAATAGGACAATACATAAAAGTGTATCATTTATGTTAGATGGTGATAGGTATGAAAGAGAACTTTAAACCAATTAAAAGGGAAAAGGAAGGGTTAGAGGGGCAAGCATTGCTGAAATTGTATATATCATGGCTAGGAAATACCTCTGAGTAAAAAGGGAAAGCATTCTGAGGATTTCTGGGTGGGAAAAACTTTCCAAGAACAGAGGACAGCAAATATAAGAGATGCTGAGGGGCGCATGACCAGTATTTGAGGAAGGGAAAGGAGGCTGGTGTGACTGGAACAGAGTGAGCAAGCAAGAGAGCGGGGGAAGATGAAGGCAAAGCATGGGTGACCTTCCACTCCCCTCCAATGATTCTGGATTTATCCCAAGTGAACTGGGTACGTAACATACTCTTCTCGTTAAAAAAAACAAAGATAAAAGATCATGTTGGGAGTCCTGCTTTAGAAAGACTGTAGGAAAACAATGCAGAAAATAAAAAGACCAAGGTTAAGGCTAAAAAAAAAAAAAATGATCTAGGCAGGAGATGATCATTTCTTGGCCAAGGGTAGTAATGATGGGTGTGGTTTCTGGATATACTTTGAAGATGGAGCTCATAAGATTTATTGGCAGAGCAGATGTGGGATATGGAAACAAAAATTGTACACCCAATCATTGTGTGCCAATGGCCATGTGTTTTCAAAGAGGGAAGAGGGAAGAAAGGCAGAGATGTGTCTTTTGTTTAAAATGCATATATATATGCACTATATATATATATATATAGGCACTAAATATTCATCATAAGAAGGAATGTCCTTTGTTTTGAAAAATTATATATATGTACACATATACATATATATATATATATATCCAGAAGCAGATATACATATCCAGTTATATAAAGGAAATAAATATTCATTATAAAAAGAAAATTGCAAATTACAAAGTATAAATGCAATATTCAAAGTAAAAAAGTATAAAAAGGAAAATCTTCCATAACTTCACTGTCTGAATAACCACCATACAGATTTTGATGCACATCTATCTTTCCAGTCTGTGTCTGCCTATTTTGAAATTGTGCAGTGCACATATCATAATGTTTTATTTTTTACACTTAAGCCATTACATTCTCACAGACCTATAATGCTGAGACATACAGTATTATTAATTTTCCCATTTCAATTCATATTATTTTCTGTGATTGTTTGGGAGCCTAGCCAAAGTTTATAACGTATTATTTTTCTGAAGCAAAATGTTTTCCAAATTCCAAGCTGCCAAGGAATAAACTACTTAGAACACAATCCATTGGTAATTTAGAATCTACTTTAATGGGAAAGACTGAGCCAATTGCAGGTTTGTGTTAAAACAAGAAAGTCAGTAATGGCTTGAAATCAACAGCTGGGTTGGCATAAAATCCAGTCGATTGCAGAGAACTGTTGAGAAGAATGAAGCATGTATTTATTTGTTATAGTGCTTTTTAATTTTGTCTTTTACTTCCTCGGTGATTAACTAGTAAAGTAACATGTCTTTACATTAGTCCTCTAATTTCTTTGTAAATTCATTTACTTTCTAATAGCTTTCAAAAATTTTTACAAAGATTTATCAAGAACCAATTTATTTGAACTGCCTTTCGAAGCAGTCAGACATCGTACCTAATTTGCTTGTGAACCTTTTCATTATTATACCAAGTGTTTTACAGAATTATGCCAATGTCAATATTTCTAAGAACAAATGTTCTCCAAAAACCAGAGATAGAATTTTAATTTTTCCTGAATTTTCTGAGAAACTAGAAACTTAGGAATCTAATGTTCTGCCTTTAAGAAAAAAGCTCAGCTGCTTGAAAAGATTAGGGGAAAGGATCCATATAGAGCATAGCATGAGGCATAGAAATGTTGAATCACTATGTTGTCCACCTGAAACTAATATAACATTGTGTGTCAACTATACTCAAATTAATTTTTAATAAAAATTAATTAATTAATTACCAATTTAATTAGAAATGCTATATTATTCATTTTGCAGATAGGAGAAACCAGACACATTAAATACATACACAGTTGACTCTTGAACACAACACAGGTTTGAACTGCGCCAGTCCACTTATATGTGGATTTTTTCAATAAGTACAGTACAGTACTATAAATGTCCTTTCTCTTCCTTATGATTTTCTTAAGGAACATTTTCTTAATGATTGCCTTTCATTTTCTTTTCTCTAGTTTATTTTATTGTAAGAATACAGTATATAATTCCTACAACATACAAAATATGTGTTAATCAACTGTTCATGTTATTGGTAAGGCCCCCAGTCAACAGTAGGCTAGGAGTAGTTAAACTTTGGAGGGAATCAAAAGTTATGCGCAGATTTTCCACAGCCCCAGGGCTGAGTGCCCCTAACCCCTGCGTTGTTCAAGGGTCAACTGTATCCTTTCCTTTTCTTATAGCAAAATGGTTAAGAAGGCAGCCTCTGGAATCTGATGGCTAAAATCTCAACTGCATCATTGGCCTTAGAAAAGATATTAATCTGTTTTGTACCATAGTTTATTCTTCTGTAAAAAAAAAAAAAAAGGAATCATAATAGCAGTTACCTCAGAGTTTTTGTGAAGAATAAATGAGATAGTCAAGTGAGTGCTTATAAATGGCAGAGCAGTTATTATTTTATTGATCCCAACATATGGAACCACTGGCCTTCCTCCCAAGGGAGGAAGCAGATGTGTTCCCCTTAATGCCCCCCACTCAGTGAAATGATGGCCTTATCTAAGACAAAGAGAGACAGAGAGAGGACAATATTGGAGAAAAGGCAATAATTTCAAACACCATTCTTTTGACTTTTTCCTGATAGCGATGTATCCTAATTTATGTCGAGATTCTATATAACACTGTTGGAGAGAAAAGGAGTGGGCAAAATGGAACAATTTAATCCCTCAGATGACACAAGTCACTGCCATCTCTCCTCTCTCCCCTTTACTGTTCAAGTGTGATGGATATTCCATTAATTCAAAATCTATAACTGCAGATTGATCTGGATTATAAAATAATTGCCTCAAATTTCTGCTTCGTTTCACCTGAAGTGCTCCGATGTGAAAGACCCTTCGCCGGAGACAATATGATATTCTTTAGCTTTAAACATCAAGAGAATAATCTTCCCTCAATAGTTTTAAATTCTAGTTTTATCAGCACTCTTCATCGGGCTTAATCAAAAGGCCCATTCCAATTTATTTTTTGCATTATTGTTGAATAACTAAACAAAATATATTATGATATGTTTCAAACGAGCTTTTAATAGTTTAGGCAGATTTGGGGACTTAGAAAAAGTAATAAATGTTTTATATAAAGGCTCACTAAAAAGTCTTACTTATCTTCTCCTTATTCTGCTTTCTTTAGAGACAAGATAAAGGCAGTCAGTTTCCTGTTACCCATGGACGTGTCTTCATATTCCAAAAATTCAAGTTCTTTGAAATATTCACCAAATCAGACCACAAACCAGCTAAGTACCATTGCAGAATAGGCTGTGTGAGATGATGAAATTTAAGAAACAGCTGATTCCCAAGAGATGAGAACACTGAGGCCTCTCTGGGTCAGTGTCCTGCCCCACAAAGAGCTCTGGAAAGATGCCCAGTAAGACACACAAAATGCTTGGCATCAGGTCAATGGACTTGTCAATGGATTTGTCAATGGACTTGGCCAAGAAATGGGAGCAATTACTTTATGCTGTTATCGAATACTAATGTTGATGGCTGTACAGTGACTATTGTAGTCTCTCTATGCAGCATGTGAGCAATTAAATGTAATTAAATTAAATTGCATGGTAATGTTCGGTAGCTGCCTTATGCCATCAGGAAATGCTGCTCTTTACATTGTGTCACTTTCCAGATGAACCTATAACAAATTTAGAAAAAAAAGTTCTGTTTTTGATCACTGGTATAGAAGTAGTAGTGATTATCCTTATAGTTAATTGTTGGTTGATATTTCACTGATACTAACTTTTAATATCCTGTGTCACAGGCATGGGAGCACAAAGACAGCAGACTCCCATGGCATCCATGGTAGGCTCAGAGCAATTGTGGGCTGGCCAATGACAAAACCGTTAAACCTGCTTGGAAGGAGAGCAAAAAAGGTTCAGATGATCATTACTTAGGGGTTGGAAATCTCTGAATTCCCTCAATTCCTGGACTTCTTTTCAGGAGAACATCTCCCCCTCCTGGTTTATAGCAATCACATTCAAATACCAATACCCTTTTTAAACTAATATCTTATATACTAATATCTTATATTAAAATATTCAGAGTGGGGCACCTGGGTGGCTCAGTCAGTTAAGCATCTGCCTTCGGCTCAGGTCATGATCCGAGGGTCCTGGGATTGGGCCCCATGTCAGGCTCCCTGCTCAGCAGGGAGTCTGCTTCTCCCTCTCCCTCTGCCTGCCTCTCTGTTTGCTTGGTCTCTCTCTCTATCTCTCTCTCTGTCAGATAAATAAATAAAATCTAAAAAAAATAAATAAAATATTCAGAACATTAAAATGCAGATTCCTGGGGCATCTAGTTGGCTCAGTTGGTTAGGTTTCCGACTCTTGATTTTGGCTCAGGTCATGATCTCAGGGTCCCGAGATCGAGCCAGCACTGGGCTCCAAGCCGAGTGGGGAGTCTGTGTGAGATTCTCTCTCTCTCTCCCCTACCCCTTTACCCCTCCGCCCACTTGCTCTCTCTCTCCGATAAATAAATAAATATTAAGAAAAATAAAATGCAAATTCCTTGTTTCCACCCCAATACCAATACTCTTTTTAAACAAATATATTAAAATAGCCAGAATGTTAAAATACAGATTCCTTGGTCTCATCCCAGACCAACTGAATTGGCTGTAGAAGTAGGAGGACAGACAGGGAGCAAAGCAGAAATTCACATTTTAAATAAGCTTTCTCAGCTGATTTCTGCTAGACAGCCATGCTTACAATTCACTATTGTAAATACTAAGAAGCATAGTCCAGGGCTCCCAAATCTGGTGCCAAGTTGAAGTGGAAGCAGTGAAGCAAGGAAAGGGTAAGAATGGTCCAATCCGTTTCTAAGAAAGGGTTTTAATAGTCACAGACAGGCTCCTAGAAGGGAGATGGATGAATCAATGAATACCCTGAGGTAAAAGTCACATAATGGGTCAAATGCTTCTTTTATTTATGATATTCATTTAAAGATTAACAATATTCTCAACATTATAACAGATGTACCATAGAGCAAGGTTATAACCAGAGGGGAAAGATACAAATGAGATTTAAAAGCACATTCATCTGGGAATAAAGACACACACTCAATAGATAATTAAGATAGTAACCTATGAGATTCCTGGCATTTTTAGTTTTTAGTTTATGCACAATTATATTTTCTGCCTATTTACAAAATAAAGACTTTTGTGTTAACATCAGTTAAAAGAAACATTTGCAAACAGTTAAAAAAAAAAAAACAATAAATGACAACCACCCAGATTACAATGTCATAACTGGCAAAGTTATAATGACAAATTATCCACAATACCAAGTTCAATGACTAATATGTGATTGGCATTTCATACATGTCTGTGAACTGAACTGAATTAACAACTACATGATTCTCACACTGCCCAGTAAAAAAACACCATCAAATGTTAAACTTTGATATTAAAGTATTTAATATTAAGATTAAAGAAACAAAGCCCCATTTCTATTCCCTGACTTACTGTATTGTTTTGTGGTAAACCTTCTGAGAAGATGTTTAAATGTAACGAACCACAAAGAACATGAAGTGTATCTCAGTCATGCTCTAATTATATTTGTCTTCTTCTATGCCCCAAAATTCTATAAGTCAGGAACTCAAATGCCTACTAAGGACTGCAAGTAACAGAAATGAGTAGGGGCTCTGGAGAACAGACCTGTGCATGCCCTGTCCAAAAAGAGCTGCAGTTGATATTTGGGTTCAAGATGACAATATAGGAAAACTCTGAACTCAGCTTCTCCGTGGAACAAACCAAATTACACCTATTGATAGAACAATTCCTCCTGAAGAAGAATTGAGGGCTGACTGAACAGCTACCAAACAGCCAAAGACAGAGAGAAAGGCAAGAGAAGAGCGAGAGACATGGAGACACGGTAACAAAGGGAACACCCAGCCCAATGTTGTGAAGAGCAGTAGGGAAGGAGAGTACTGAGGGCCTGGGAACAGATTCCTCTGTCCTTGGGCACAGAAAACAAAAACAAAAACAAAACAAGCAACACAACAAAAAACACAGTTTAAAAGAGGAGCTAGATGTAAAAGAAACAACACTAGAACTCTGCCAAGCAATGAAGGAGATGCAGGAAAGTCCTCTAGGTCAGAGGGACTGGAGAACAACACAGTTTACATTCCCACCCCAGCTTAAAAGCCTAGACTGAAGCAGAGTCTGCACACCATAACCAGCGAGTCCAGTAGTCTTTGTGAGCTCATGACTTCCAAGAGCCCAAGGGCCCACAAGCCCACACCAGCTGCTCTGTGGTGCTGGGGCTCCGAAAACAAGCTGTGGTTTTGGGGGGGCTCCGAAAACAAGCTGTGGTTTTGTGGATTGAGGGAGGGGTGAGGTTTTTTTATTGTTTTATCCTGTTTTATTTGCTTTTTTAAAATTTATATTAGCTTGCTTTATTTTTATTTTCTTATTTTTGGTTGTATTCTTTTTTCTTGTTCTCTTTTTTACTTTTCTTCTTCCTTGTTTCTCCTTTTTTCTTTTCTTCTTTCTTCTTTCCTTTTATAATTTTCTTTTATGATTTTTTCTGACTCACTCTGTAAAAAGCCATGATTTAAAAGAGTAACTAGCACATACAGCCAAAGCTGTAGCAAAAGCCACCAAGCACACACAGTCTGCATAGGGGTCACCATGCAGAAGACCACTCCTTCAACTTTAGGAGAAGTAGCCATTTCACCTAATCCATAGAAACAAACACAGAAAGTCAAGCAAAATGGGGAGACAAAAGAATATGCTCTAAAAGAAAGAACAAGAAAAAAAAAAAAAAACTCAGTAGAAGAATTAAATGAAACAGAGATAAGCAATATGCCTGATAAAGAATTTAAAGTAATGATCACAATGATACTCACCAGACTGGAGAAAAGATTGGAAGAACTCAGTGAGACCTTCAATAAAGAGATAGAAAATATTAAAAAGAACCAATCAAAGCTGAAGAATACAGTAACTGAAATTAAAAAAACACACTAGAAGGAATCAACAGTACCTTAGAGGACACAGAAGAACATATCAGCAATCTGGAACACAAGGTAATAAAAACACACAAGCTTAACAGCAAAAAGAGAGGAAAGAATTTTTTAAAATGAGGATAGATTAAGAGATCTCTTGGACAACATCAAGTGAGCATTCACATTATGGTCTCAGAAGAATAAATAGAAAGTGTAGAAAACTTACTTGAAGAAATAATAACTGCAAAACTTTCCTAACCTAGGGAGGAAAATAGACATCCAAATCCAAGAAGCACAGGGAGTTCCAAACAAGATGAACCCAAACAGGACCATACCACAGTACATAATAATTAAAATGTCAAAGGTTAAAGATAAAGAGAGAATCCTAAAAGCAGTAAGAGAAAAACAGAAGTTACCTACAAGAAAAACACTGTAATAGTATCAGCTGATTTCTCAGTAAAACTTTGCAAGCCAGAAGGGAGTAGCATGACATATTCAAAGTGCTGAAAAGAATAAAACCTACAACCAAGAATACTCTACCCAGCAATGTTATCACTCATATTTGAAGGAGAGATAAACAGTTTCCCAGACAAACAAAAGACAATGGAGTTTATCACCAGTAAACCAGCCTTACAAGAAATGTGGAAAAGAAATGGCCATAATTAGACATAAGAAAAATATGAATAAAAAGATGTAAAATGTAATAAAATATACATAAACTGTAGAGAAGGGAGTAAAAAGGAAAGAGAAGGGGAAAAAGAAAAAAGATTTTTTCATTCTCTGTTTTTCTTTTTTTTTTTAAGACTGTATTTGAACTTAAATGGCCATTAAAATTAATATGGACTGCTATTTACTTAGGATGTTAAATAAGAACTTCGTGGTAACCACAAACACAAAACTTATAATAGATACACAAAAAGTAAAGAGAAAAAAAGCCCCCCAAAACACTAAAGGTACTCATTGGTCACAAAGAAAGAGAGCAAGAGGAAAAAAAAAAAAAAAAAAAAAAACAGAGAACTACAAAACAACAACAACAACAAATTTTTAATGGCAATAAGTACATACTTATCAATAATTACTATCAATAATTACTTTACTTGTAAATGGCCTCAATGTTTCAATCAAAAATATAGAGTGCCAGAATGGATTAAAAAACAAGACCCATCTATATGCTGCCTTTAAGAGACTCATCTCAGACCTAAAGACACATACAGGCTGAAAGTGAAGGGATGGAAAAACATCCACCATGCAAATGGAAGCAAAAAAACCTGGGGTAGGAGTATTTATATCAGACAAAATAGACTTTAAAACAGACTGTAATAAGAGACAAAGAAGGGCATTACCTAATGATAAAAGGATCAATCGAACAAGAGGATGCAACAATTGTAAACATCTGCAAACCCAAGACTGAAGCACCTAAATACATAAAGCAAATATTAATGGATATAAAGAGAGAATTTGATGGTAATACAATAATAGTAGGGGACTTAACACTCCACTTACGTTAATGGATAGATCAATCAGAAAGAAAATCAGAAAAGAAACAATGTCTTTGAATGACAAATTGGACATAAGCATAACAGATATATATAGAACATTCCATCCAAAAACAACAAAATATACATTCAAGTGCACATGGAACATTCTCTAAAATAGGTCACATATTAGGCCATAAAACAAACCTCATTAAATTTTAGAAGATTGAAATTATACCATGCATCTTTTCTGACCACAACAGTATGAAACTAGAAATAAATCACAAGAAAAAAAACTGGAAAAAACAAACAAACATGGAGACTACACATGATACTAAACAGCCAATGGGTCAATGAAGTAATCAAAGAGGAAATCAAAAATACATGGAGACAAATGAAAATGAAAACACAATGGTTCAAATCTCTGGGACATAACAGGGAAGTTTATAGCAATACAGGAATACCTCAAGAAACAAGAAAAAACTCAAATAAACCATCTAACCTTATGCCTGAAGGAACTAGAAAAAGACAAACAAACAAACCCAAGGTGAGTAGAAGAAAGGAAATAATAAATATCAGGGCAGAAATAAATGATGTAGAGACTTAAAAAGCAATAGAAAAAAAATCAATGAAACCAAGAGCTGGTTCTTTGAGAAAATAAACAAAATTACAAACCCTTAGCCAAACTCATCAAGAAAAAAGAGAACGGACCCAAATAAACAAAATCAGAAATGAGAAAGGAAAATTACAACTGATATCACAGAAATACAAAGGATTATAAGAGAATACTGTGAAAAATTATATGCCAAAAAACTGCACAACCTAGAAAAAAGAGATAAATTCCTAGAAACATGCAGTCTTCCAAAACCAAACCAAGAAGAAATAGAAAATCTAAATAGATTGATTACAAGTAGCTAAATTGAATTGGTAATCAAAAACTACCAAAAAATAAAAGTCCAGAACTAGATGGATTTACAAGTGAATTATATCAGACACTTAAAGAATAGTTAATACCTATTCTCTGCAAACTATTCCAAAAAATAGAAGAGGAAGGAAAACTTACAAATACATTCCATAAGGCCAGCTTTACCCTGATACCAAAACCAGACAAAGACACCACAAAAAAAAAAAAAAGAAAAGAAAAGAAAGAAAGAAAAAGAAAAAAAGAAAAGAAAAAGAAAGAAAGCTACAGGTCAATATCCCTGATGAACATAGATGCAAAAATCCTCGACAAAATATCAGCAAGCCTCATATAACAACACATTAGGAAGTTCATTCACCACAATCAAGTGGGATTTATTCCTGGGATACAAGGATGGTTCAATATTCACAAATCAATCACCATCATACACCACATCAACAGAATGAAGGATAAAAATCATATGATCATCCCAAAAGATGCAGAAAAAAGCATTTGACAAAATTCAACATCCATTCATGATAAAAACTCTCAACAAAGTGGGGTTAGAGGGAACACACCTAAACAAAATAAAGGCCGTGTATGAAAACCGCACAGCTACTGTAATCCTCAATGGTAAAAGACTGAGAACTTTTTTTTTAATTAATTAATTTATTTTAGAGAGAGAGAGAGCACAAGCTGGGAGAGGAGCAGAGGGAGAGGGAGAGAGAAAATCTCAAGCAGACTCCACACTGAGTGCAAAGCTGGATGCTGGACTCCATCTCATGACCCCAAGATCACACCCTGAGCCAAAATCAAGAGTTGGACGCTCAACTGATTGAGCCACCCAGGAGCCCCTGAGAACTTTTCTTCTAAGGTCAGGAACAAGACAAGGATGTCCACCCTTGTCACTTTTATTCAACATAGTACTAGAAGTCCTAGCCACAGCAATTGGAAAAGAAAAAGAAATAAGAGGCATCCATATTGGTAAGAAGTTAATCTGTCATTATGCAAATGACATGATACTATACAAAGAAAATCCTAAAGATTCCACCAAAAACTACGAGAAGTAATAGGTTCAGTAAAGTAGCATGATACAAAATTAATACCCAGAAATCAGTAGCATTTCTATACACTACCAATGAAGTCACAGAAAGAAATTTTTTAAAAACACCACTTATGGGGTGCCTGGGTGGCTCAGTCATTAAGCGTCTGCCTTCAGCTCAGGTCATGATCTCAGGGTCCTGGGATCGAGCCCCACATCGGGCTCCCCGCTCGGCGGGAAGTCTGCTTCTCCCTCTCCCACTCCCCCTGCTTGTGTTCCCTCTCTCGCTGTGCCTCTCTCTGTCAAATAAATAAATAAAATCTTTAAAAATAAATAAATAAATAAATAAAAATAAAAACACCACTTATAATTGCATCAAAAAGGATAAAATACCAAGGAATAATCTTAACCACAGAGATTAAAGGCCTGTACTCTGAAAACTATAAAACAGTGATGAAAGAAACTGAAGATGACACAAATGGAAGATATTCCATTCTCATGGATTGGAAGAATTAATATTGTTGAAATGTCCATACCACACAAAGCAATCTACAGATTCAATGCAATACCCATCAAAATACCAACAGCATTTTTCACAAAACGAGAACAAATAATACTAAAATCTGTATGGAACCACAGAAGACCCGCAATAGCCAAACCCATACCGAGAAAGAACAAAGCTGGAGGTATCACAATTCCAGATTTTAAGATACACTACAAAGCTGTAGTAATCAAAACAGTATGGTACTAACACAAAACAGACACAGAGATCAATAGAACAGGAAAGAGACCCCAGAAATAAACACACATTTATATGGTCAATTAATCTATGACAAATGAGGCCAGGATATGCAATAGGGAAAAGACAGTCTTTTCAATAAATGGTGCTGGCTGGGAAAACTGGACAGCTACATGTAAAAGAATGAAAATAGACTACTTTCTAACACCATACATAAAAATAAACTGAAAATGGACTAAAGACCTAAATGTGAGACCTGAAACCATAAAAATCCTAGAAGACAGCACAGGCAGTAATTTCTCTGACATCAGCCATAGCAACATTTTTCTAGATTTGTCTCCTGAGGCAAGGGAAACAAAAGCAAAAATAAACTATTGTGATGATTTCAAAATAAAAGCCTTTTGCACAGCAAAAAGGCCTCATGGATGATTCAGTTAGAGTGGTGACTCTTGATGTCAAGGTCATGAGTCATTGAGTGTAAAGATTACTTAAATTAAAAAAAAAATTTAAAGCTTTTGGAGGCACCCAGGTGGCTCAGTCGGTTAAGCATCTGAATTTTGGTTTCAGCTCAGGTCATGATCTCATGGTAGTGAAATTGAGCCCTATATCAGTGTCCATGCTGAGCATGGAGTCTGCTTAAGATTATCTCTCTCTTCTCCCTCTGCCCCTTCCCCACTCTCTCTCTAAAAAAAATTAATTAGAAAAAAAAGCTTTTGCACAGCAAAGGAAACTATCAACAAAACAAAAAGATAACTCATTGAATGGGCGAAGGTATTTGCAAATGATATATCCAATGAAGGGTTAGTACCCAAAATAAAAAGAATTCATACTACTCAACACCCAAAGAACAAACAATCCAAGTAAAAAATGGGCAGAGGACCTGAATACTCATTTTTCAAAAAAAGACATCCAGATGGCCAATGGACACATGAGATGATGTTCAACATCACTCATCATCAGGGTAATGCAAATCAAAACCACAATGAGATATCATGTCTTACCTGTTAGAAGGGCTAGAATCAAGAAGACAAGAAGCAACAGTGATGCCTGGGTGGCTTAGTCAGTTAAGCATCTGCCTTCAGCTCAGGTCATGATCCCAGGGTCCTGGGACTGAGTCCCACATCGGGCTCCTTGCTCAGCGGGGAGCCTGCCTCTCCCTCTGCCTGCCGCTCCCCCTTGCTTGTGCTCACTCTCTCTCTCTCTCTCTGAGAAATAAATAAATCTTTAAAAAAAAAAAAGAAACAACAAATGTTGGTGAGAATGTGGAGAAGAACCCTCACGCAATGTTGGTGGGAATGTAAACTGATACAGTCACTGTGAAAGACAGTATGTAGTTTCCTTTAAAAATTAAAAATAGAAATACCATATTATCCAATAATTCCACTATTGGGTGTTTACCCCCGGGGAAAATGAAAACACTAACTCAAAAAGGTATTTGCACCCTATGTTTATTGCAGCATTATTTACAATAGCCAAGACACAAAAGCAGCCTAAGTGTTCATCAATGGATTAATGGATATGGAAAATGTGGTATATATACACAGTGGAATATTACACAACCATAAAGAAGGATGAGATCATGCCATTTGAGAGAATATGGATGGACCTAGAGGGTAATATGCTAAGTGAAATAAATCAGACTGAGAAAGACAAATGCCACATGATTCCACTCATAAATAGAATCTAAAAACTTAAATAAACTTTAAAAAAGCAGAATCAGAACTCTAAGTACAGAGGATGAACTGATGGTGGCCAGAGGGAAGAGGAGTAAGAGGTTGGGCAAAATGGATGAAGAGGAAAGGGAGATATAGGCATCCAGTTATGGAATGAGAAAGTCACAGGAAAAAATGGCACAGCATAATGAATATAGTCAATAATATTGTAATAGCCATGTGCTGGGATAGAGGGCAGCTACGCCTGTGGTGAGCATAGCATGATGTATAAGCTTGTCCAATCACTAAGTTGTACACCTAAAACTAAGGTAACAATGTGTATTAACAATACTCAAATTAAAAAAAAAAAAAAAAAAAGCCAGAGGGAACTGCAGCTACTCACCTTTGTGATACTCTGTGAGAAAGCAGACACTGTATTGTCACATGCCCTATATTCCAAAGATGTTAAAAATCTGGATTCTTATGCAAAATATCCCAGTACATAAATACTAGCAATGTGTTCAATTTTTAAAACATTGTGAAAATAGGGGCACCTGGGTGGCTCAATCAGTTGGACGGCCACCTCCTGATTTTGGCTCAGTTCATGATCTCAGCGTCCTGGAATGGAGCCCCGCATGGGTCTCTGTGTTCATAGGGGAGTCCGCTTGAGGATTCTCTCCCTCTCCTTCTGTCCCTTCCCTCACTGTGCTCTCTCTCTCTCTCTCCCTCTCTCTCAAATAAATAAATCTTTCAAAAAATAAAAAAGAATAAAATATTATGAAAATCAAGCACCATATGTGTGGGGACCATCGAGGATACCAGATTTCAACCTCTGACTTATATTTAATTTCTTAAATGTAGAAATCCAAAACAAGAAAGTGGATGCACAAGGGAAAAGAGAGAGAGAGACAAACTAAGAAACAGACTCATAACTATAGAGAACAAACTGATATGGGTACCAGAGGGGAGGTGGGTGGAAGGATGTGGGAAGCAGGTGATGAGCACTGGATGATGTGTGGAAGGGCTGAATCACCACACTCTACACCTGAAACTAGTATTACAGTTCATGTTAACTATACTGGAATTAAAATTAAAACTTAATTTAAAAAACTCAAGAAAGTGGATCTGGAAAGCTACAATTTGGAAAACAGAAAGGGGGAAAGAAGTTTAAGGCTGGGAAAAGAAGGTAAGATGGTAGGAGTAAAATCTACTTCGATAAAAAGGTCCAAGTTCTGTATCATCACAAAAATGTAGCCTAATGCAGAGTCAATACATACTTGTTCACAGAACCAAAACATAATGTGAGAAAGCATAAGCTGTGTTTTGTTTTAAAACTTTCTGCATTATATATTTTTGTTTATTTTACATCTTTCACTTATATGCAACTCTTGGGGGGTGGGGAATAATAAGTAAGCAAAAGCAAACAATCTGGTTGACTTTTTTTACTTTTGGTAAGGAAAGAAGCTTCTGAAGTCACAGGATCATAGAATTTTCCAGCACAATTGTAGTTCCAGGCCAGAATGTCAAAGAATAAGTATAGCTCAGGGAAGTTACTCCACCAATCTGAAGGGACAGAGTTTGTAGCAAAACCCGAACCAGACCCCGTATCTGCTGACGCCTCCTGTAAGAGTTCCATGCCATCCCATGAACGTGTTGAGGTATTCTTAACAAGTGAAGATGACCTCAAAGTTCTCAATGTCCAGGGTATTGAAAAATTAAATGAGATCCTGTCTGGGGATATGTCACATAAGGCACTAAACAAATACAAGACATGGTTATTTGTTCCATTCAAAACACAGACTCCCAACATATGTCTAATTTTAAATCAAAGTCTTAAATTGGTAAAATTTTATATGTGAAATTTCTAGCTTTTGTGTTTTCTGGCTTTTGATTTTCTTTTGGTTAAGTTGATGAGTCATTGGCTAATATGTGGACAGCAAGACCCTTCCCTAGCATTTAGAGTCATGTACTTTAACCTGTAAAGAAGAGAAAGAACAAGAGAAAGAGGAAGAAGGAAGAAGAAACTACCCCATGATGAATGTTAGTGGTCACCAACACTGCCAATAATGGCAAATTAATAACTGTGGGTGAGAAAAGCCAAAGGCTAACAACTACATCAATCTATCATCAAAGTATACCAGCATCTGTCAGAGCTATTTCCTTTCATAAATATGACCTCCTGCAAACTTCCTTTAACAAATAAGCACGTTGAAACAAAGGAAGACTTAAACAATGCTTTCAGAATCAAATGGAAAGCCCCGGCAATTTCTCTAGCATCCCAGTTCAGTCTGCCCCCAATTCCTTGAGCTACTTCTCCTTCCTAAGCTGTGAATCTGAAATAAACTTCATCAGAAAGATAGCTGTGCATGGGGACAATGGGAAACAGGGAGTTCATTGTATTCCTTGATCCAAATTCTGGTTTATCCTCTAGAAAAGAGATCTTAGAAATCTCAAAGAATCTTGGCAAGTACAACCATTGAGCATGGTGTTTTTGACACCTAAATATGTTCCTTAAGACACTGAGCTCTGCCACCCGCGGCAATACTTAATTTTTTAAATAGGTTGCAGGGAAATATTCTTCCATTCCAGCTGTGTTTGAGAAAGCGTGTGCATAGTTGGGGAATACTCTTTCTCCTATAGGAAGGAATAAAAGGGCTGCTGGAGATTTAGTTCTTCTTTGACTTCTGCTTTTATCATTACTTATCATTATACATACTTAATAGTTTGACATTTTTTTTTAAAGATTTTTTATTTTATTTATTTGATAGAGAGAGAGACAGTGAGAGAGGGAACACAAGCAGGGGGAGTGGGAGAGGGAGAAGCAGGCCTCCTGCTGAGCAGGGAGCCTGATGCGGGGCTCGATCCCAGGACTCAGGGATCATGACCCGAGCCGAAGGCAGACGCTTAACGACTGAGCCACCCAGGCGCCCCAATAGTTTGACATTATTAAAACTACTTGGAAAGTTGAACTTGACAAGCAATTCACCCTAACTGAGACAGAGATTAAGCCTGTTCCCGGATAGGTTTCACTGAAAGATAATTCTCTATAGCATTCAGGTTTTCTTTCAGGAAAAAAGCTCCTCATTTTTCTTTCTTCCTTTCACTAGGATTTCTCCTCCTGCAGTCACCTAAAAGTTCTTACGCTTGAGATATCTGAATCTGAGGACCAACTAAAAACCTATTCTTGATTATAAAAAAAAAAAATGCATTCTGCTTTCTGTCAATACCAATTTATGAAGATCATATATATGCCCATCTTTGTTAAAGGCATTCCAAGAAATATAGCACCCCTCTTATCAGCCATAATTTTATCCATTCGTGAAAACTGTCCTTAATTCCATCCAGCGTTAATTCCCAAACCCATACCCTTTCTCCTTCCTTTCCCCCTTCATCTTGAGGATATTTTAATTCACATTAGGAATTCCCTTCTAATGGAAAGACAGGGGTACAAGCAGGATTTTCCAAGTAGGAGAAAATTTCACTCTCTAAAACACCCAGAAGATTCTTGATTTTGAAATACCATGTTGTCCAACAAACCCCATTCTTTAAAACAAGAAAGCATTCAGTGTTGAAGAACAGGAGAGTGGACAAATAGCTCAGAAGTAAATAACTCTTTGGCCCACTTGCCATACCCTTTAGTGCACTAGGAAAAGTAATTTGCTAAATGGCTAATGGTCACATGTAACAGTTAAATTGGCATCCAAGAAGTAAGCCAAATTACTCCCTTCCTACTGTATTATCTCATGTATTATGCAGTCCACCATATATAGCGGCCTTTATATAGTCCACCATATGGTCCACCATAACTGTGGCCTTTTGCATCACTGTCATTGCTTTTGCTGATGGTCTCCGGATTACATGGAAACCGGCCATCACATCATCAAACACACATACTTCCTCTCTTCAGATGCCCCGTGGCATCAAAGCTGTCCTAAACTAACTAATTCAAGAGCTCCTCCCAAATATTTACTCCTTTCCTTCTTCAAATGCTTTACATTTCTAGAGCTGCCTTGAAGCTAGTCCCAACCACGGAATCTAGCACTTATAGTTGCCTCTCAAGCAGACATTCCAAGAAAAGTCAGCTCTCTCAGAAAACTAGAGCTCCCAAACCGGAAAGTGTCTCAGTCTTTCCAGCCTTCTCTCCCCAGTCCCTGCAATTTCATGGCAAGCAATGGTTCTCAATCCTGGCTGCAAAATAAAATAAACCAGGGTGCATTAAAAATCCCATTGCGCAGGCTGCACCCTGAATAAGTGACGTCAACATCCCGGGGACAGACCTGGGCATCAGTTTCTTAAGGCTCCCCCAGCAATTCTCGTGTGCAAGCAAGGCTGAGAATCACTGCTGTAAAGGTGAGGGGTTGCTAGGACCAACGCTGAGTGTCACAGGCCTTGAAGAAGGAAGTGTGCATACCCATATGATCTTAAGCCTCTTTAAGCCTCAGTTCCCTCATCTGTAAAAATGGAGATACACTGACATTCTGTGGCAGGTGGAGATTTAATGAGCTAAATTCTGTAAAGCACCTACGACAGTGCAGGCAGCCAGTAAGCACTCACAAGTAATAGTCATAGTGGCAGTTTGCCTACATGGAAGAGTTAGGCAGAGGTTCGTGCCCACTCCCTGACCTGCCCACGGAGCTAGTGGCAGGCCACACCTGGCAACCACATCTCCAGAGTCGTGGGCCAGTACCTTTTCCACCTCAACTCACTTCTGTCCTTGATGAGCTCAGCCCTCCTGCCGTTGTTCCGTGGCCGCGGAGAATTTATGCAGTAAGACTGAAAGTGATCCCAGTGCTCTTACCCATAAGCAATACCTTTTTTTTTTTTTAATCTACTTCTTGAATGCATCCTTAAAGAGTTCCTTTCTTGTTAAACACAGGAGCAACTTGAAAACGTTTCAATTAACTCAGAGCCATTTCTCGCCAGTTGTATTCCTTCTGCAAGGCACCTGCTCCCCGCAGGGTCTGTCATTTACAGAGCAGCTGAGCTGAGCTGCGGTGGAGCCTCGATGAAGTTGCGACCGCCCTGGTGAAGATATCCAACCAAGTTTCTACACAGACAATGTATGCCAGTGAACCATGACATCATTCTCCTGCTCAGCAGGACCTCAGAACAAAACGCGGTGTAATTAACTGAATAAGCTCCTAAATAGAATAGGTCAGTGAAATCTATTTATGGAGCAAAAATCACTTTGAGAGAGTATTAGTTACAGGAAAAAAAAGTAAGTACATTTTGGTCCTTTTAAAAAGAAGTTTGCATTCAGAGCTTTCAAAAGAAGATTACAAGCCTTAGGGTAATGGATGCTTCCACAGCTACTCACTGATAAGTACTTAGACCAAATTAAATTTTGTTTGATATCCTATGACACTCTGTGCATGATGCTTTATTAACTGTGTCTCCAAATATTTAATAAATGCACATCTTCTCAACAAATGCTTCACTTGGGGCAGAGTGCCCTGAATGCCAACTCTCATCCTTATCAAACATGACAAGAGCATGCAGAGATTCAAAGGTCACTTATCTATTCAACAGCGTATCTCAATATCCACACAATTCCTTGCAATGTTTCCTTTAGCTATCCCGACTTGAAGGTCACTACAAAGAACAGTAGGCAGACAGGCCAAAAACCATTCTGCTGGTATGAGAAGGTGTTCTTTACTACTAAAAAATAAACACAAAGATCATTCTTTCTTCTTGACTGAAGAGTGAGGTGTGAGATGAGATGCTTGGAACCAAAACAACAATCTTGTCACCATGAAGAGATTAGCCTGAAATCAAAAAGAAGACCACACTGAGGATGTCAAGGAGAAATTTTAGAAAGAATTTAGGACCTTGCATATGTCATTAAGCTGCTAAATTCAGGACCCCTGAAACCACCCTACTTCCTACCATCACTCTGGGAAATGCTTATTAGTTTCCTATTGTTGCCATAACAAATTACCACAAACTTAGTGACTTAAAACTACACAAGTGGAGGTCAGATGTCCTAAAAGGGCTGTGTTGCTTCCGGAGGCTCAAGGAGAGAATCCATGTCCTTGCCTTTTCTAGTTTCTGCTACATTCCTTGGTACATGACCGCTAGCTCTCTTCATGGCCAACAGAGTAGCATCTTCAAATCTCTATCTTTCTCCATCTCCCTCTTCCTCCCTCTTCCTTCTTCCCTCCCTCCTTGGTTTCTATCATTACATTGCCTTCTCTGACTCTGACTCTCCTGCCCACTCCTTCCTTTAAAAGACCCTTGTGATTGCTTTGCCCTCCCACCCAAATAATCCGGGATAATTTTCCAATCTCATATCTTTCACTTAATCACACCTGCGAAGTCCCATTTGCCATCTACTGTAACATATTCACAGATTCAGGGATAAGGACATAGATATCAGGCAGAAGAAACGTATTATCCAGCTAACCACAGATCCAAGGAAAGGCAGATTTCTTCTGGCTCTATTATGACAGAGAACAAGAAGGTTGACATTGCCCTGGGGTAAAACTATAAATGAATGTTCTTATCTCTTCCATGTGAATGAAAATTGTTTCTCCTCTTCTTTTCCAGTTGGGTTCCAAAAGAACGTGTTTGCCAAATCAATGGCCATATACCATACATCTGAGGTTGTATTAATCTGTTCTAGCAAAGATAACTTATCTTGTTTGCTCAACTTTTGGGGGGGGGCCTATACTGGTGAATTAAATGGAGAGGTGATAAAGACCACCAATCTAGCATCCTTTATATCCTTAAGGGTGACACTAATCTCTCCAGGACCCTTTGATGCAATATTGTTTTTTATGTACTGTCTTGTCCAGGGATAGATAGTGTCAGAGCCTTCTGCTTGAATTTCCTGACTCTAGAAAGATCTTACTCCACAAGCCAATGACCCAATGTGAGGGTACAGTTAAAGGAAAGAAGAAAGGAATATGTGGGTAATACTAGCCTTCTATTTGAAAAGAGGAAAACAAAATACATAACCTCCATGAGAAATGACTGTTTACATAATATACAGAAATCTCTCAAGGGAAAAGAAACAATCTCAGTAGAGCTATTGTTTTTAATCTTAGAAGAGATAGTTCATAGCTAAAAAAGTAGAACATAAATAATTTTCAAAAGAAAAAATAAGTTGGGGTAAGTTTATCATAATAAAAACAACAGCTATTTTGTTAAATGCAAGTATAAGAAGAAAAAAAGAAAAAAATACAAGTCTGGGGTGTAAGAAGATGAAAAACTACCTTTTTCCTCTACTTTCATTTACCATGTTTTTTTTTTATGTGTTCTGTTATTCTCCAGATTAAATAAAGCACTTGAGTTTTTGTCTGAGGTGTATTTTGAATCCCTCCTCTTGATAAATGATAGCATCCATTATCTATCTACCATGTATACAATGAGAGTTATCTCAGAAAGGAAATAGAATGAGGAAGGAGATTCACTCAGCAATTTTCAACCCTATCTGCCACAGAATCACAGGAAGAACATTTAGGAAATACATTCTGGAGGAAATCCTGAAAATAAGGAAGTACCCACAGGTACTCAAGCGATAACCTGAGTCCCACACGTTTTCCTCCCTGTCCCTACATGACCACACCAGCCCTGGTCCCCCTGCAGATCAGGGTCAGTTACCCTGCCATGATGTGGACTCTTCTCAGTTGCTGATCTCTAGACATAAGGAGCTCCAAGGGCCAGGCAAAAGCAATGGCTTTGAATCCAATGGAACCCTTGCTGCATTGACTGGAAAGAGAGCACCCACTTTGAGAATCAGGGCCTCTAACCCTACAGAGCCCAGAGGGGCAGGCATACAAAGCGCCCCAGTCAGGCATCAATCTGGCTGTCACAGTACACCCCTTGTGCCTCAGGGAAACTGTTCTCTGGAGACCCAAGTTCAGGGAGCAGCTCATCCACAGGGCACACGAGCCTCTCTTGCTGGGGAAGACAGAGGAGGGAGCTTAGCAAGGTGAACCACAGCTCCAGTCACCCAACCCCTCCTCCACTATCCATTCTAAATCCCTTGCTCTCAGATATCACCACAGCCGGTCCTGGTGGCCCCTGGTGGTGTGACCCAGTCTCTCAATCCTGAAGGTTCTTTGGCTCTGAAAACATACCCTGCTCAGCCCCAGAGGATGGCACTCACTATCCCCAGGCGCAGGTGAGGGAGGAACGAGCAGCCCACCCCCCTAACGCCCTTCAGTCCCCATTCCAGCAAGCTGGCTGCATCTCGTCTGATCTTTAGCGATGCTGTCTGCGCCACTGCTTGGCACGTGTTTACTGCCCTCATGGCAAGAATCATTTTTATATCATTATTATCACTTTGAAGCTTCCACCCCACCTAGCACAGTGTCTTATGTATAGCTGATGTTCAGTAAATAGTTGTTGATTGACAAGTTCACAACATGCAATCTAAGGATATTTTACAATCTATGAGGCCTTCAAGTGATTTGCTGACTGATGATATTTATAATAAAATAACATGTATATTTTTGCTGCCAGCATACACAAAAACCATTTGGCTACTTGTAAATGACACATCACCTTTTTGAGAACATTCAAATTTGAATGAGTTGTAGGAGGGTGTGTAATGACACACAAGCGTGTTTGAACACATGTGAGAGTGAATGTGACCATGAGAGAATATTAGAGAAATAGTTGAAAATCAGCAGGGGTAAACCTCAAGGTCACTGGCCTCACTGTTGAGGTCAGATACTCCATCAGGCCTCACCACCCTTCTTTCCCAGGCCCATCACAATGCCCTGTGCTGTGCATCTCCCTGCCTTCCTCCCAAAGCCATCAAAGATATGGGCCATTTGGTCATTCTTCTAACCTTAACGTCTTCAGGCATTTGTTCAATATGTGAGAAATGAATGAGTGAATTAATGGTTGAAATAGTGGCAGAGATGCACAGAAATGACTTGATATGTTATAAGAGCCTCATTCAGAACCACAGAGGAGGCAGTGTGATAGTGAATATAGACTTTGAACAGATCTAGCTTTTCACATGTCAGGTTTGAGGAAAGTCCTTTCTCTGAGGCTCCATTTCTTCATCTGTTATGAACACTGAAAGAGGAAAAAAGCTGTTTTGAGGAATAAAAAAGATATATAAAGAACCTAGGACACTACCTGGATCAAAGCTGATTTCCCACATATGGTAGTTGCTATTATTCTGTGGGCAATGTAGGTGTTTCTAAGCCCAAGACTATTGTTAGAAACATATGAAAGATTTCTTTGGAACACACACATGCAAATAAAGGAAATCCAGATCTCTTCTCTACACAATATTTATAAATATTCAAGGTTTTAGGTGGAAAGGGTTACTGTCCTTAAAGGTCTTCCAAGGCCAGTGTGCCCAATCTCCTTGTAAATGCTATTAAGAATGTCCTAACAGGGGCGGGAAGAGCAAGATGGTGGAGGAGTAGGAGTCATAAATTTCATCTGGTCCCAGGAATTCAGCTAGATAGGTATCAAACTACACTGAAGAAAAGAATAGCAGCAACTCTATGAACAGAAAAGCAACCACTTTCTGGAAGGTAGGATGTGTGGAGAAGTGAATCTGAGGTGATATTTGGGAAGATAGACAGTGGGGGGAGGGAGCCTCCATCAGCTGCTACTGGCAAGTGATAGAGCAGCGGAGCACAAAATCGGAAATTTTAGAAGTCTGCTCTGCTGAGGGACATCACTCCAGTGGTTAAGTGGGGGGTAGAACCCTCGCTGGGACAGTGTGGTTGCAGGACCCTCAGGGTCACAGAAAGACCAGGGGTGCCTGAGAGCCGCAGAGCCCCCAGGGATCGGAGCAGGGAAGCCGGCTGCAAAGAAGGAGTCAAGGAGCGGGCTCTCAGCTCAGGGTTGCCATAAACCATGATCCGCGGCACAGTCGGGCCACTGCTCTTCCAGCAGGGACCCAACAAGTGGCAGATCTGAGGAGACCCCCCTTCCTTCCCCAGAAGAAGTGGCGCAGGAGTACACTGCAGGAATCTGTTGGGTTTGGGGACTCCAAACGGGGTCGTGTGCCAGAGATAGAAATGCTCGGTCACAGGCCGGGTGAGCAAGGAGTGCAGCCAGAGACCAGGGAGATGGGAGTGATTGCTTTTATCTGGGGGCTCACTGAGGAGTGGGGCCCCGAGTTCTCGGCTCCTTGAGGGCGGAGATTGGGAGGCTGCCATTTTCACTCTCGTCCTCCAGAGCTGTTTGGAAAGCTTGCAGGGAACAAAAGCTCCCGAGAGCAAACCCAAGCAGATTACTTCGCCCGGACCAGCAAGGGCGGGGCAATTCCGCCTCCGGAAAAGACATTTGGAAACCACCGCAACAGGCCCCTCCCCCAGAAGATCAGCAAGAACAGCCAGCCAAGACCAAGTTTACCGATCAATGAGAACAGCAGAATGCCAGCACTAGGGGAATACAGCACATAGAATTCATGGCTTTTTCCCCCGATTCTTTAGTCTTTCAAAGTTAATTTTTTAATTTTTTTTTCTTATTTTTCTTTTCCCCTTTTTCAACCAACATCTTATTAATCCCTTTTTAAAAAATCTTTTTTATTTTTCATTTTTAGAGTCATATTCTATCCCTTCATTGTAGTTAACCTTATTTTTGGTATATATATAAGGTGTTCTCTCTTTAAAATTTTGGGATACAGTTTCTTCTGACAGACCAAAGTATACCCTAAATCTCTAGTGTATAGCTTTGTTCTAGTCTCCTGCCTGATCACATTCTCTCCCCCCCTTTTTTTTTAAATTTCTCTTCTTTCTTTTTTCAACCAACTTATCAATTCCTTTTATAAAATCTTTTATGATATTCATCTTTACAGTCATATTCTATCCCTTCATCATATTTACCCTTATTTTTGTACATATATACATTTTTTTCCTGTAAAATTTTGGGAGGCAGTTTCTTCAAACAGACCAAAATACGCCCAAAATCCAGTGTGTGGCATGATCTATTCACCAGCCTGATCATATTTGATCATATTCTTTTTTTTTTTTTTCTTTTTTTCTTTCTTTCCCTTTCTTTTCCCCCGGTTTCAGGTCTTTTCTGATTTGTTTAGTGTATATTTTTCTGGGGTCCTTGTTACCCTTTAGCTTTTTGTTCTCTCATTCATCTGTTCTCCTCTGGACAAAATGACAAGATGGAAAAACTCACCTCAAAAAAAAGAACAAGACACAGTACCGACTGCCAGGGACCTAATCAATATGGACATTAGTAAGATGTCAGAACTAGAGTTCAGAATGACGATTATAGAGATACTATCTGGGCTTGAAAAAAGCATGGAAGATACTAAAGAAACCCTTTCTGGAGAAATAAAAGAACTAAAATCTAACCAAGTCGAAATCAAAAAGGCTATTAATGAGGTGCAATCAAAAATGGGGGCGCTACCTGCTAGGATAAATGAGGCAGAATATAAATAAATAAATTAGTGATATAGAAGACCAAATGATGGAGAATTAAGAAGCTGAGAAAAAGAGAGATAAACAACTACAGGATCACGAGGGCAGAATTCGAGAGATAAGTGATACCATAAGATGAAACAATATGAGAATAATTGGGATCCCAGAAGAAGAGAGAGAGGGGCAGAAGGTATACTGGAGCAAATTATAGCAGAGAATTTCCCTAATTTGGGGAAGGAAACAGGCTTCAAAATCCAGGAGGCACAGAGAACCCCCTTAAAAGCAATAAAAATAGGTCAACACTCCAACATCTAATAGTAAAACTTACAAGTCTCAGGACAAAGAGAAAATCCTGAAAGCAGCTCGGGACAAGAGGTCTGTAACCTACAATGGTAGAAATATTAGATTGGCAACAATCTATTGACTTATCCACAGAGACCTAGCAGGCCAAAAAGGACTGGCATGATATATTTAGAGCACTAAATGAGAAAAATATGCAGCCAAGAATACTATATCCAGCTAGGCTGTCAATGAAAATAGAAGGAGAGATAAAAAGCTTTCAGGACAAACAAAAACTAAAGGAATTTGCAAACACAAAACCAGCCCTACAAGAAATATTGAAAGGGGTCCTCTAAGCAAAGAGAGAGCCGAAAAGTAACATAGACCTGAAAGGAACAGAGACAACATACAGTAACAGTCACCTTACAGGCAGTACAATGGCACTAAATTCATATCTTTCAATAGTTACCCTGAATGTAAATGGGCTAAATGCCCCAATCAAAAGACACAGTGTATCAGATTGGATACAAAAACAAGACCCAGCAATATGCTGTCTGCAAGAGACTCATTTTAGACCCAAAGACACCTCCAGATTGAAAGTGAGGGGGTGGAAAACCATTTACCATGCTAATGGACACCAAAAGAAAGCTGGGGTGGCGATCCTTATATCAGACAAATTAGATTTTAAACCAAAGACTATAATAAGAGATGAGGAAGGACACTATATCATATTTAAAGGGTCTATCCAACAAGAAAATCTAACAATTGTAAATATATATGCCCCTAACGTGGGAGCAGCCAATTATATAAGCCAATTAATAACAAAAGCAAAGAAACACATTGACAACAATACAATAATAGTGGGGGACTTTAACATCCCCCTCACTGAAATGGACAGATCATCTAAGCAAAAGGTCAACAAGGAAATAAAGACTTTAAATGACACACTGGACCAAATGGACTTCACAGATATATTCAGAACATTCCATCCCAAAGCAACAGAATACACATTCTTCTCTACTTCCCATGGAACATTCTCCAGAAGAGATCACATCCTAGATCACATATCAGCTCTCAACCGGTACCAAAAGATTGGGATCATTCCCTGCTTATTTTCGGACCACAACACTTTGAAACTAGAACTCAATCACAAGAGGAAAGTCAGAAAGAACTCAAATACACGGAGGCTAAAGAGCATCCTACTAAAGAATGAGTGGGTCAACCAGGAAATTAAAGAAGAATTTAAAAAATTCATGGAAACAAATGAAAATGAAAACACAACTGTTCAAAGTCTTTGGGATGCAGCAAAGGCAGTCCTAAGACGAAAGTATATTGCAATACAAGCCTTTCTCAAGAAACAAGAAAGGTCTCAAATACACAACCTAACCCTACACCTAAAGGAGCTGTTTCAAAGAATAGAAATGGAAGGAAAACTTCCAAACTCATTTTATGAGGCCAACATTACCTTGATCCCAAAACCAGACAAAGACCCCATCAAAAAGGAGAACTGCATGCCAATATCGCTGATGAACATGGATGCAAAAATTCTCACCAAAATACTAGCCAATAGGATCCAACAGTACATTAAAAGGATTACGCACCACGACCAAATGGGATTTATTCCTGGGCTGCAAGGTTGGTTCAACACCCGCAAATCAATCAATGTGATACAATACATTAATGAAAGAAAGAACAAAAACCATATGATCCTCTCAATAGAAGCAGAAAAAGCATTTGACAAAATACAGCATCCTTTCTTGATTAAAACACTTCAGAGTGTGGGGATAGAGGGTACATACCTCAATATCATAAAAGCCATCTATGAAAAACCCACAGCAAATATCATTCTCAATGGGGAAAAGCTGAGAGCTTTCCGCCTAAGGTCAGGAACACAGCAAGGATGCCCACTATCACCACTGCTATTCCACATAGTATTAGAAGTCCTAGCCACAGTAATCAGACAACAAAAAGAAATAAAAGGCATCCAAATCAGCAAGGAAGAAGTCAAACTCTCACTCTTTGCAGATGATATGATACTTTATGTGGAAAATCCAAAGGACTCCACCCCAAAACTGCTAGAACTCATACAAGAATTCAGTATTTTGGCAGGATATAAAATCAATGCACAGAAATCAGATGCATTTCTATACACAAACAACAAGAGAGAAGAAAGAGAAATTAAGGAGTCGATCCCATTTACAATTGCACCCAAAACCATAAGATACCTAGGAATAAATCTAACCAAAGAGGCAAAGGATCTGTACTCAGAAAACTATAAAATACTCATGAAGGAAATTGAGGAAGACACAAAGAAATGGAAAAATGTTCCATGCTCATGGATTCAAAGAACAAATATTGTGAAGATGTCAATGCTACCTAGAGCAATCTACACATTCAATGCAATCCCTATCAAAATACCATCCACTGTTTTCAAAGAAATGGAACAAATAATCCTAAAATTTGTATGGAACCAGAAAAGACCCCGAATAGCCAGAGGAATGTTGAAAAAGAAAAGCAAAGCTGGTGGCATCACAATTCCAGACTTAAAGCTCTATTACAAAGCTGTCATCATCAAGACAGTATGGTACTGGTACAAAAACAGACACATAGATCAATGGAACAGAATAGAGAGCCCAGAAATGGACCCTCAACTCTATAGCTAACTAATCTTTGACAAAGCAGGAAAGAATGTCCAATGGAAAAAAGATAGTCTCTTCAACAAATGGTGTTGGGAAAATTGGACAGCCACATGCAGAAGAATGAAACTGGACCATTTCCTTACACCACACACAAAAATAGACTCCAAATGGTTGAAAGACCTAAATGTGAGACAGGAGTCCATCAAAATCCTAGAGGAGAACCCAGGCAGCAACCTCTTTGACCTCAGCCGCAGCAACTTCTCCCTAGAAACATCGCCAAAGGCAAGGGAAGCAAGGGCAAAAATGAACTATTGGGACTTCATCAAGATAAAAAGCTTTTGCACAGCAAAGGAAACAGTCAACCGACAGAATGGGAGAAGATATTTGCAAATGACATATCAGATAAAGGGCTAGTATCCAAAATCTATAAAGAACTTACCAAACTCAACACCCAAAGAACAAATAATCCAATCCAGAAATGGGCAGAAGACATGAACAGATATTTTTCCAAAGAAAACTTCCAAATGGCCAACAGACATATGAAAAAGTGCTCAACATCGCTCAGCATCAGGGAAATCCAAATCAAAACCTCAATGAGGTACCACCTCACACCAGTCAGAATGGCTAAAATTAACAAGTCAGGAAACGACAGATGTTGGCGGGGATGCGGAGAAAGGGGAACCCTCCTACACTGTTGGTGGGAATGCAAGCTGGTGCAGCCACTCTGGAAAACAGTATGGAGGTTCCTCAAAAAGTTGAAAATAGAGCTACCATATGACCCAGCAATTGCACTACTGGATATTTACCCCAAAGATACAAATGTAGGGATCCGAAGGGGTACGTGCACCCCAATGCTTATAGCAGCAATGTCCACAATAGCCAAACTATGGAAAGAGCCAAGATGTCCATCAACAGATGAATGGATAAAGAAGATGTGGTGTATGGAATATTATGCAGCCATGAAAAAAAAAAGAAATCTTGCCATTTGCAACAACATGGATGGAACTAGAGGGTATTATGCTGAGTGAAATAAGTCAATCAGAGAAAGACATGTATCATATGATCTCACTGATATGAGGAATTCTTAATCTCAGGAAACAAACTGAGGGTTGCTGGAGTGGTGGGGGGGTGGGAGGGATGGCGTGGCTAGGTGATAGACAAATAATACATTATATGTTAAAAAAAAAGATAGTAAGAAGGGAAAAATGAAGGGGGGGGAATTGGAGGGGGAGACAAACCATGAGAGTCTATGGACTCTGAGAAACAAACTGAGAGTTCTAGAGGGGAGGGGGATGGGGGGATGGGTTAGCGTGGTGATGGGTATTAAAGAGGGCACGTATTGATTGGAGCACTGGGTGTTATACGCAAACAATGAATCATGGAACACTACATCAAAAACTAATGATGTAAGGTATGGTGATTAACATAACATAATAAAATAAAATTAAAAAAAAAAAAATGTCCTAACAGGCGGGGCACCTGGGTGGCTCAGTCGGTTAAGCATCTGACTCTTGATTTTGACTCAGGTCATGATCTCAGGGTTGTGAGATCGAGCCCCACATGGGGCTCTGCCCTGGGTGTGGAGCCTGCTTAATATTCTCTCCCTCTCCTTCTGTACCTTACCCCTCCCCCCTCTAAAAAAAAAAATGTCCTAGTAGGAAACTGTGTGTCAGGTCCTCTATGGGCTGAGATTTTCTGGCTTCAAGAAAATTCCAAAAAAGGAACAACCCAAATATGTATATTCTTTTAAATTTTCTAACAGTTTTTGTGTCAACATTACCATTTTTTTCATCATCTTATCAGCATTAGTCATAAAAACTCATGATTTGCAGATTTGATTTAAAAAGCAAGATTTTTAACCACAAGTACTCCCCTTCCAGGAAAATGGTTAAAAGAGGAGATATTCTATCAAAACAGAATATTAGGCTGTAGCCCAGAAATACATTCAGAGGGGTAGCTTCCCCAGCAAGGAAGACAACTACCTTCCCCTCCAGTCATCTGCATCAAAAGCCCTACCATAGGAATGGGGCCAAAAAACCCTGAGCCAATACTAGGAAAATCCCAGACTGCTCAACCCAGTAACTACAGGTCTGGAAATGTATCCCGAGGAAGCAATCAAAGAAATGCAAAATATATTCAAATACACTCATTGTGATGTTATTTTAAAGAGCAAAAAATAGCTTTTATGTCCAAAAATTGGGGATTACTTTGATAAATCAAGGGACATCATGGATTTTATAGTTTTGGGAGACTATTTCATGACATGGGAATATACACATGATATATTAAATGTTACAAAATAGAGCATATCATCCCATTTTGTTATTTTAAAAAAATATACACAAAGAATATCACAAAGAATTAAATATATCCCAACCCCAAAATGCTCATCTCTGAGTGATAGATATATGAGTAAATAATTTTCTTCTTCACACATTTATTTTCCAAATTTTCTATAGTGAAATTTTATGATCTGGGGAAATGTTATTGATCACATAGAAAAACAGCTCAGATCTTATGTCATGCTGACAGGGTGAGCTAATAGCATCACTTTCATGCATGAATTAACAACATAGTTGAGACATTCCAGAATCTTGCATTTCTGGCATGGTTGCTTCTCTCCAGATTGTGTCATCATCCTTCTCTCAGTACAAAATGTTATATATATAAGAAAAATAATACATAATTAAAAATATCAGCTCTGAATACACTTCAAAACAACATATATTCCAAATTACTTCAGGGTGTACAATATAAAATTAATGGTCAAATCAAATGTATGTGTTCTGAAGATTGGGAACAACTTTTTCGATGCTCATTCCAGTCTCTTTCCCTCTGAACAGGTGAAAAAATAATGCAGTTCCATGTTCATGAAGTCAATAAACCAGGCTTCCTCCAAGTGTTACTTTAGCTAACCTGTTTCCAACAACTTACCAAAAATGCAGAACATCCTGGGGGCACCTGGGTGGCTCAGTCGTTAAGCGTCTGCCTCCGGCTCAAGTCATGATCTCAGGGTCCTAGGATCACGTCCCGCATTGGGCTCCCTGCTCCACGGGAAGCCTGCTTCTCCCTCTCCCACTCCCCCTGCTTGTGTTCCCTCTCTTGCTGTGTCTCTCTCTGTCAAATAAATAAATAAAATCTTTAAAAAAAAATGCAGGACATCCTGGATTTAGAATGATAGAATTCTACATTATCTAAGAAACTAATGCTTTTATTTATGGTTATTGCCCAAATACACATGATGCTAATGATACAGAATTTACTCTTACTACATAGATTTTTTTTTTAAGATATAGTTATTTATTTATTTGAGAGAGAAGGAGAGAGAGAGTGCACACGCACCAGCGGGGGTTGGGGGGGCAGAGGGAAAGAATCCCAAGCAGACTCCCCAGTGAGTGCAGAGCGCCATTCAGGGCTGGATCCCATGACCCCGAGATCATGATCCAAGCTGAAATCAAGAGTCAGAGGCTCAACCAACTGTTCCACCCAGGCGCCAAGCTATATTGACTTTTTTAACATGAGTTTCATATATTACTATTGTCATGTCCTCTCCTCAGCTCAATTCATACTTATTAAATAGAAGGCAGTGAAATGAATGGAATTCCAGATCATGGCAATCCCTCCACCTAGCTAAACCTCATATTTCTTATCTGTAAAAGGGGACATTGGATGGATATATTTAATGTCTTGCCACTACTATCGTTCTATGATTCTATGACCATTGCCACAACCTTATCTATTTTAACATGGAAACACAGGCCTGAGCAAATACGAAGCCATGTGGCCAGAATCTAAAGGATATCAAGAGGGGCTCCCATGAACTTTGGCTACAAACCCAAAGAAATCCCATCAGTAGGTCAACACAAACTCAATGTGTCTTCTTATTTCTATGTTAGTTTGATGTGTTTTATCATTGGGAATTTCTCAGGGATATCAGTGGTCTCACTGGGCTAAAATCAAAGTATTGGCAAGGTTGTATTCCTTTCTGGAGGCTTTAGGGGAAAATATATTTTTTTGCCCACTCCTGCTTCTAGACACTACATACATTCCTTAACTCATGGTCACCATCTTCCATCTTCAAAGCCAGTAATGGGGATTGGATGGAGTCCTTCACACAATGCATTGTTCTGACCTCCAGTTCTGCCTCCTTCTTCTGCTGTTAAGAATTCTTGTGATTTCAGGGGTGCCTGGGTGGCTCAGTCGTTAAGCGTCTGCCTTCGGCTCAGGTCATGATCCCAGGATCCTGGGATCGAGTCCCACATTGGGCTCCCTGCTCTGCGGGAAGCCTGCTTCTCCCTCTCCCACTCCCCCTGCTTGTGTTCCTGGTCTCGCTATGTCTCTCTCTGTCAAATAAATAAATAAAATCTTTAAAAAAAAAAAAAAGAATTCTTGTGATTTCATTGTGCCCACCCAGATAATCCAGAGTAATCTCAAGGTTTATGAAGCAGTTCATCAAGCTTTAGGACAGAGGCCAAGAGAATCCAAACTACTAAAAATTAATTCATAGTTCATTAATCTAATAAATAATCAGTCCAACTTAGCAATAAATCAACTATCCAAGCTTATGCTTTGATTTAGCTGAAGGACATATGCAAAATCTACATAAAATATAACAGAGTATGCAAAAATATTATGGGGCCTAAGAATCAATTCATCTGTTTATCTCATGCCCCCTAAACTAACTCACCCGAGAGACTGTTACTGTTATTTGATGATATGGATCATTTATTTTGCAGTTAACTTTGACTTTTAACTGGATAAACAAGCCAAGAGATAAATCATTATCCCTCTCTTGAAGGTTTTTATTTTGAGCTTCCTACTTAAATGTGCAATTGACTGAGAAGTTCTTGAAACTCCCCAATTTTTTTTTTAATCACAAACATTAGCTCATGGAAAAATAATGAAAATGGATGCAAAAGAATGTTATCAGCTTTATTTTTTTAAAGGTATTTTCGTTATTGCTTTGTTCTCCTTAAAAAAATACAACAGATACTTGTTATTTAAATTAAAGTATTTGTCTAAATACTCTACCATATGGTCTCAGTTACATTTGCACTATTTTACCAACATGTATTATCACATTTGCTTGAGGAAAAGGAACTCAGTGGATTAAGTAAGAAAATAACAGAAAATGAAAAGCCATACCTCTGGTCCTGTGCCAGCCTAATCCTGCTCACCTGTGCACCTGCTTCCCTGCTAGCGATCCAGGCTGTCTTGACTCTAGTATGCCCCCTAAGCCTGGATATTGTGCCAAATATATTTCACTAGAAGCTATATTGTTTCTCCACTGATTATAAATAATACTATACTTGAACACTGGCGTTTTCCAGGCAATGAGGATAGTCATATATTCATTTGCCAAGTGATCTCTCACCATGTGTGATATTGAAAAATGCCTTTTGGTCTCAGAAATTCCAGGGGAAAGGGACTTTCTTGGCATGGAATTTAGCCCCTAAAGGTAAAAATCCAGGCACCAATATTTGTGGGCCTTCACTCAGATAAGACAAGTCACTCTCCCAAAGCCATATTGCCACTAAGTGATAGAGAAAAACCTTGAACCCAGGCGGCCTGATTTCCATGGGATTAACAACTACTCATACCATTCATTGCACTGTTCTATGACCTCCCAAGCCACAGAAATCATGGTCATGTGTGCATACAGCTTGAATTAAGTCTACCTTTTTTCTCCTTGCATTGGGCTGGTCAGGGAAGAAGAACACAGTGTTCCCTAGGTTTGATGGTATTTTGAAATGCCATAGGGAGTCCAGTTGGAGACTGGCTCCAGCTCAAAGGATCTCAAATTGTTGCATCTGTCCTCAGAATTTCCAAACCACATTTAGGTAAACCAGCCAGTGAGGCAGCTCCAGAGGCATCTCAGATTCATTAGGATGATCCAGGAAAGAGAAGTAAAATGCCACTTTAAAACACATTTGAGGAGGAGGGAAAGATGGTGGAGGAGTAGGGGACCCTATTTCAACTGGTCCCCGGAATTGAGCTGGATATCAACCAGACCACTCTGAGCACCCACGAAACCAGCCTGAGATGTAAGAAGATCTGGACCTCTACAAACAGAATATTGCAAATGGTTGGTTTCGGGGTACGAAGCGGGGAGCTGTGATTCCGCAGGCAGATATCGGAGGATAAACGGTAGCGGGAGGGAGCCTGGCCGTGGGGATCCTACACCGCCAGTGAGCGACAGCCTCGCGCCCTGCGGACAGACACAGACTCGCAGACCGGTAGCGTGGGGAAAGGACTTTAGGGCAGCCCCCCGGGTGGAAACCCAGAAGGCAGGGTTGCGCGTGCGATCTGGGGGCAGCTGGCGGTTTTAGAAGCACAAAGGGCAGAGACGTGCCCCGACCTGGAGGCAGGACTAGGAGCACTGCGGAGGGGCACACAACCCAGGACGCTGTAGTTTATAGCAGCACGGACAGAAACGGAGACAGTGTGGCCTGGGGAGCTCACTGAAGAACAGACTAAGGTCTCTCTGCTCTGAGGCAGAGGGTTGGAAACGGTCTCTTCTGCTCTGACTCGCGGAAGAGACGCGGAAAGCCGCCAGGGAAAGCTGCCAGAGAACAAAACCCCAAAAACTGATTCCCGCTGAGCCCATCCCCCACCACAGGGGCACAGGGCAACTCCGCCCAAACAGGGTTGCCTGAGTAACAGCCTGGCAGGCCCCTCCCCAGAAGACAGGCTGGGAAAACAAGAGGCCAGCAACCCTAAGGTCCCAAGAAAACAGGTGCATCTTGCTTGGGTTCTGGTCAATAATTTGGACTCTATACATTCCCTCAAACACCCATCAACAGAATGACTAGGAGGAACCCCCAAAATAGAAAAGACTCAGAGATTATGACTTATGCTGCAGATTTACAAATGGATGCAGATATAACCAAGATGTTGGAGATGGAATTCAGGCTAGCAATTGTGAAGACAATGGCTAGAATGGAGAAATCAATTAATGGCAACATAGAGTCTCTAAGGGCAGAAATAAAAGGTGAATTGGCAGAACTTAAAAATGCTATCAATGAGATCCAATCCAATCTAGATAATCTAACAGCTAGGGGGACTGAGGCAGAAGAACAAATAAGCAACCTGGAAGACAATATAATAGATAAAAAGGGAAAAGAGGAGGCCAGGGAAAAACAACTCAGAGTCCATGAAAATAGAATCAGAGAAATAAGTGACACCATGAAGTGTTCCAATGTCAGAATAATTGGAATCCCGGAGGGAGTGGAGAGAGAGAGAGGACTAGAAGATGTATTTGAGCAAATCGTAGCTGGGAACTTCCCTAATCTGGGGAATGAAACAAACATTCATGTCCTAGAGGCAGAGAGGACCCCTCCCAAGACCAAGGAAAACAGGCCAACACCCCGGCATGTAATAGTAAAACTCGCAAATCTTAGAATCAAGGAAACCATCTTAAGGGCAGTTAGGGGGAAGAGATTCCTTACGTACAGAGGGAGGAACATCAGAATAACGTCAGACCTATCCACAGAGACCTGGCAAGCCAGAAAGGCCTGGCAAGACATATTCAGGGTACTAAATGAGAAGAACATGCAGGCAAGAATACTTTATCCAGCAAGGCTTTCATTTAGAATGGATGGAGAGATGCAAAGCTTCCATGACTGGCAGAAACTGAAAGAATATGTGACCACTAAGCCAGCCCTGCAAGAAATATTAAGGAGCATTCTATAAAAGGAGAAAGACCCCAAGAGTCATATACAACAGAAATTTACAGGGACAATCTATAAAAACAACACCTTCACAGGCAACATGATGACAATTAATTCATATCTTTCAATAATCACTCTCAACGTGAATGGCCTAAATGCTCCCATAAAACCGCACAGGGTTGCAGATTGGATAAAAAGACAGGACCCATCCATATGCTGCCTACAAGAGACTTATTCTGAACCTAAAAATACATCCAGACTGAAAGTGAAGGGATGGAGATCCATCTTCCATGCCAGCGGACCTCAAAAGAAAGCTGGGGTAGCAATTCTTATATCAGACAAATTAGATTTTAAACTAAAGTCTGTAATAAGAGACACAGAAGGACACTATATCATTCTTAAAGGGTCTATCCAACAAGAAGATCTAACAATTGTAAATATCTATGCCCCCAACATGGGAGCAGCCATCTACATAAGCCAACTGTTAACCAAAATAAAGAGTCATATTTTTTTTTTATAATTCTTTTTTTTTTTTTAAGATTTTATTTATTTATTTGAGAGAGAGAATGAGATAGAGCATGAGAGGGAGAAGGGTCAGAGGGAGAAGCAGACTCCCCGCTGAGCAGGGAGCCCGATGCGGGACTCGATCCCGGGACTCCAGGATCATGACCTGAGCCGAAGGCAGTCGCTTAACCAACTGAGCCACCCAGGCGCCCCATAAAGAGTCATATTGATAACAATACATTAATTGTAGGAGACCTCAATACTCCACTCTCAGCAATGGACAGATCATCTAAGCAGGAAATCAACAAGGAAACAAGAGCTTTGAATGATACATTGGACCAGATGGACCTCATAGATATTTATAGAACATTCCACCCTAAAACAACAGAATACTCATTCATCTCGAGCGCACATGGAACTTTCTCCAGAATAGACCACATACTGGGTCACAAATCAGGTCTCAACTGATACCAAAAGATTGAGATTATTCCCTGCATATTCTCAGACCACAATGCTTTAAAACTGGAACTCAATCACAAGAAAAAAATTTGGCAGAAATTCAAACACTTGGAAGCTAAAGACCACTCTGCTCAAGAATGTTTGGGTCAACCAGGAAATCAAAGAAGAACTTAAACAATTCATGGAAATCAATGAGAACAAAAACACATCGGTCCAAATCCTATGGGATACTGCGAAGGCGGTCCTCAGGGGGAAATACATAGCCATCCAAGCCTCACTCAAAAAAATAGAAAAATCCCGAATTCACCAACTAACTCTACACCTTAAAGAACTAGAGAAAAAGCAATAAACGATGCCTAAGCCACACATTAGAAGAGAAATAATTAAAATTAGAGCAGAAATCAATGAATTAGAAACCAGAAACACAGTAGATCAGATCAACGAAACTAGAAGTTTGTTCTTTGAAAGAATTAATAAGATCGATAAACCACTGGCCAGAATTATCCAAAAGAAAAGAGAAAGGACCCAAATTAATAAAATTATGAGTGAAAGGGGAGAGATCACAACTAACACCAAGGAAATAAAAACAATTATTAGAAATTATTATCAACAACTATATGCCAATAAACTGAGCAATCTGGATGAAATGGAGGCCTTCCTGGAAACCTGTAAGCTGCCAAGACTGAAACAGGAAGAAATTGACAATGTGAATAGGCCAATAACCAGTAACGAGATTGAAGCAGTGATCAAAAACCTCCCAAAAAACAAGAGTCCAGGGCCTGATGGATTCCCTGGGGAATTCTACCAAACATTCACAGAAGAAATAATACCTATTCTATTGAAGCTGTTTCAAAAAATAGAAATGAAGGAAAACTTCCAAACTCATTCTATGAGGCCAGCATTACCTTAGTCCCCAAACCAGGCAAAGACCCCATCAAAAAGGAGAATTTCAGACTGATATCCCTGATGAATATGGATTCCAAAATCCTCAACAAAATCCTAGCTAATAGGATCCAACAAGACATTAAAAGGATCATCCACCACGACCAAGTGGGATTTATCCCCAGGATGCAATTGTGGTTCAACATTCGCAAATCAATCAATGTGATAGAATACATTAATAAGAGGAGGGAGAACCATATGGTCCTCTCAATTGATGCAGAAAAAGCATTTGACAAAATACAACATCCTTTCCTGATTAAAACTCTTCAGAGTATAGGGATAGAGGGAACATTCCTCAAGTTCATAAAATCCATCTATGAAAAACCCACAACGAATATCATCCTCAATGGAGAAAAGCTGAGAGCCTTTCCCTTAAGATCAGGAACACGTCAAGGATGCCCACTCTCGCCACTATTGTTAAACATAGTAGTAGAAGTCCTAGCAACAGCAATCAGACAACAAAAAGAAATAAAAGGTATTCAAATTGGCAAAGAAGAAGTCAAACTCTCTCTTTTCACAGATGACATGATACTTTACGTGGAAAACCCAAAAGACTCCACCCCCAAATTACTAGAACTCATACAGCAATTCAGTAATGTGGCAGGATACAAAATCAATGCACAGAAATCAGTTGCTTTCTTATACACTAACAACGCAACTGTAGAAAGAGAAATTAGAGAAATGATTCCATTTACAATAGCACCAAAAACCATAAGATACCTCGGAATAAACCTAACCAAAGAGGTAAAGGATCTATACTCTAGGAACTACAGAACACTCATGAAAGAAATTGAGGAAGACACAAAAAGATGGAAAAATATTCCATGCTCATGGATCGGAAGAATAAACATTATTAAAATGTCTATGCTACCCAGAGCAATCTATACCTTCAATGCCATCCCGATCAAAATTCCAATGACATTTTTCAAAGTGCTGGAACAAACAATCCTAAAATTTGTATGGAACCAGAAAAGACCCCAAATCACCAAGGAAATGTTGAAAAGAAAAACAAAGCAGGGGGCATCATGTTGCCCGATTTCAAGCTATATTACAAAGCTGTGATCACCAAGACAGCATGGTACTGGCACAAAAACAGACATACAGACCAATGGAACAGAATAGAGAACCCAGATATGGACCTCAACTCTATGGTCAAATAATCCTTGACAAAGCAGGAAAAAACATGCAATGGAAAAAAGACAGTCTCTTCAATAAATGGTGCTGGGAAAATTGGACAGCCACATGCAGAAGAATGAAACTCGACCATTCTCTAACACCATTCACAAAGATAAACTCAAAGTGGATGAAAGACCTCAATGTGAGACAGGAATTCATCAAAATCCTAGAGGAGAACATAGGCAGTAACCTCTTTGACATCGCCCACAGTAACTTCTTTCAAGATACATCTCCAAAAGCTAGTGAAACAAAAGAAAAAATGAACTTTTGGGTCTTCATCAAGATAAAAAGCTTCTGCACAACAAAGGGAACAGTCAACAAAACAAAGAGGCAACCCACTGAATGGAAGAAGATATTTGCAAATGACACTACAGATAAAGGGCTGGTATCCAAGATCTATAAAGAACTTCTCAAACTCAACACCCAAAAAACAAATAATCAAGTCAAAAAGTGGGCAGAAGATATGCAAAGACACTTCTCTGAAGAAGACATACAAATGGCTAACAGACACACGAAAAAATGTTCATCATCATTAGCCATCAGGGAAATCCAAATCAAAACCACATTGAGATACCACCTTACACCAGTTAGAATGGCAAAAATGGACAGGGAAAGAAACAACAAATGTTGGAGAGGGTGTGGAGAAAGGGGAACCCTCTTACACTGTTGGTGGGAATGCAAGTTGGTACAGCCACTTTGGAAAACAGTGTGGAGGTTCCTCAAAAATTTAAAAATAGAGCTACCCTATGACCCAGCAATTGCACTCCTGGGTATTTACCCCAAAGACACAGATGTAGCGAAAAGAAGGGCCATATGCACCCCACTGTTCATAGCAGCAATGTCTGCAATAGCCAAACTGTGGAAAGAGCCGAGATGCCCTTCAACAGACGAATGGATAAAGAAGATGTGGTCCATATATGCAATGGAATATTACTCAGCCATCAGAAAGGATGAATACCCAACTTTTACATCAACATGGATGGGACTGGAGGAGATTCTGCTAAGTGAAATAAGTCAAGCAGAGAAAGTCAATTATCATCTGGTTTCACTTATTTGTGGAACATAAGGAATAGCACGGAGGACACTAGGAGAAGGAAGGGAAAGATGAGGGGGCGGTAATTGGAGGGAGAGATGAACCATGAGAGACTATGGACTCTGAGAAACAAACAGGGTTTTAGAGGGGAGGGGGGAGGGGGGATTGGTTAGCCTGGTGATGGGTATTAAGGAGGGCACGTACTGCATGGAGCACTGGGTGTTATACAAAAACAATGGATCGTGGATCACCACATCAAAAACTAATGATGTATTGTATGGTGACTAACATAACATAATAAAATTTAAAAAAAACACACACACATTTGATTTCCCCAGTGTGAGCCCACTCAGGAAAATGTCCTAGACGCTGAGCACATCGGGATAGCCAACATCCTTTTGTACTGGACAGACTTTAAGAAGGGTGGAATAAGGGGCGCCTGAGTGGCTCAGTCTTTAAGCATCTGCCTTCGGCTCAGATCCTGATCCCAGGGTCCTGGGATCAAGCCTCACATCGGGCTCCCTGCTCCGCGGGAAGCCTGCTTCTCCTTCTCCCACTCCCTCTGCTAGTGTTCCCTCTTTCCCAGTGTCTCTCTCTGTCAAATAAATAAATAAAATCTTAAAAAAAAAAAAAAAAGAAGGATGGAATAAGAGAATCAAGATGGGTCATCTTCTGCAGCTTCTCTTGCTTTCCAAGCTAAGGGGCCATATACACATATTTAAAGTTACCAGAATACTCAAACTTGCTCATAGAAACATGGCTTTCAAGTTCCTGAAGATACAGTATAGCTTTATATCGACAGCAATTTGCCTCTACGAGACCCCGCCATTCAAGGACACGTTTGCCACCTAGCCTTTCCAGAAAGTCCGTTCATTTTTCCTCCAAGCAATCTTAATTTAACACCCACTAACTAGTCAACCATGCTGGAATTACTGCTGTGAACTATACAGGCTGGTCCCTGATGGGCTTGCATTTATATTATAGATGGGGAAGTTGACAAAGAGATTTACCAACCAAGCAAGCAATGAAAAAAATACATAGAATAAATACTTATTTTAATAAACATTGAGAAGAAAATTCACAGAGTGCTGAATAGAGAATAATCAGGTAAAACTTTTAGGAACTAAGGTTGAAGGATGAGGTAGAGCCAGTTTTTGAAGAAATGGGAAAAGAGCATCCAAGGAGAAGAAAGAATAATTCTATTCCCAGTGCACGTGGGTGTAGACACCCCCACTCCCAAACTCAAGGAACCATTTTCCACTACCAGTGTCCCATGGTCTTCCATGAAGGAAGAATGAATAGTATGCAAAATGGCCCTTGAATATGATTTTCTGAGATCTCAGACCACAACCTCCATATATACATTTTGACTCCGTGAGGAAGGTAGTCCAGTACAGTGTGAAGACCCGAACGTCTTCAAAACCCAGGCTCTGGCCCCAGCTCTGCCCTTCTCAGGGTGTGCCCTAGTCAACTGTGCCCCCAATCATTTAACTAGTCTGGGCTTCTATGAACTGGAGGCGTCAGATCATAAAGTCCCTTTCATCACTCATGCAGCTTGTAATTAACAGGCAATTGCAAGCTTGTACCATCCCTTAATCTTTTTTACTATATCACATAAAACAGACTATATTATATAGTTCTATTCCATATTATTGGCTTTTAGGAGCTTGCCCTTGTGGTTTTTCAAATGGATACAATAGGGGACCACTCCAAATGGTCCCTCACCCCAACCATCTTAACTAAGAAAATCATTATTCCATAAAGGTCCTACCTTACACTTGCCCCATATAATTTTTCCTTAACAGTGATTTGACCTCCCCTTTGCCACATTTTTAATTCCATCTGGCATTTTTTTTGTCTCTAGTTCTGTTCATACATGCTCAAAATGTCTCCTTTAAATTTCCGTTTTACATCATTTTCCTTTCTCTCCAGGTAGACAGCACCACCTGTTACTAGCGGACTCTAGGAAGGTTTATTCCAAACCTGCAGACTGCATGGGCACAAGGGTTTCTCTGCAAAATTTAGAGACACTCTCCACCAAGATGTTCTAATACCCATTGAATGACTCAAGCATTCCAAAACAGGGCAGACTTCTGTCCTAAAAAAGAGCAAATCTTGTAATTCCATTTATATTAAGTCCAAAACAGGAAAAATTTAGCTGTAGTGTTAGAAGTCAGGGGAGCAATTATCTCTGGGGAGGCAGACAGGGTAGTGATGAGGAGGGAGCATAAGTTGGGCTTCTGGGTACCAATAATGTGCCACTGCTTGACCTGAGGGGTGTTTACTGCCTGCTTTTATAACTCACCCAGCTGCGTATGTGTGATGTTTATACTTTCTTGTCTGTGTGTTATATTTTAATTTAAGTTTCATTAATAAAGAAGCCAAAATCGCCCCCCACACTTAGTATCATATCCTAGCGTAGGTGAGTTAGTGGTTAAGCCTGTGGAGCTCTGGGTTCCCTTACTTTATTGCTACCTGCCTTTCCTTGTCTGTAAAATGGTGACAATGATTGGATCTGCCTTGCTGTTCTAAGTACAAGAAGAGTTACCATCTGTAGAGCCCTTCCTTAAACAATGAATGCAAGGGTTTGTTTATTTATTTATTTATTTATTTATTTATTTATTTATTTATTTATTTA